>NC_080676.1:72301117-72616181 GCF_030445035.2 Dasypus novemcinctus
AAGAGTGTCCATCTACCATATGGAGGGTACAGGGTTAGATCCCCAGGGCCTTCTGACCGGTATGTTAAGCTGGCCCATGTGCAGTGCTGACGGTGCGCAAGGAGTGCCATGCCACTCAGGGGTGTCCCCCATACAGGGGTGACCCATGCACAAGGAGTGCACCCCGCAAAGAGAGCAGCCCCACGTGAAAAAAAGTGCAGCCCACACAGGAGTGGCACCACACGTACGGAGATCTGACGCAGCAAGACGATGCAACAAAAAAGAGAGGCGGTTTTCCAGTGCCACCAGATAATGCAAGTGGATGCAGAAGAACACACAGCGAATGGACACAGAGAGCAGACAATCGGGGGGAAGCGGAGAGAAATAAATAAAATCTTTTAAAAAATAAATAAAACAAAAGAAATATATTCTCATAATTTTGGAGGCTAGAAGTCTGAAATCAAAGTATAGGCAGGGCCATTTTCCCTCTGAAACCTGTAGGGGAAAATAATTCCTTGCCTCTTCCTAGCTTCTGGTGGTTTGTAGGCAACACCTGGTGTTCCCTGGCTTGCAGCTGCATCTCTTCAATCTCAGTCTCTGCCATCCTCTGTTTCTGTCACCACATGCCATTCTCTTCTATGTCCATTTATGTCTCTTCCCCCCTTTTTAAGTCTGGTGTCATCATAAGTAATCACATCTTTAAAGACCCTATTTCCAAATAAGGTCACATTCTAACAAGGAGTTAGAACTTGAACATAACATTCTCTCAGAAATAAATTCAGGTAAAAATTATCAATGGAAACTAAAATTAGTGGGCAAAATTACAAGAGACAAGATACTTAACTAAACTCAAAGTATCTTCCCACAAAATACTTAAAATCACAAAGGGAAAATAGTAATTTTACAGTGGGAAACCCTGACAACATTACCGTGGCCAGGTGATTAAGGTTAACACCATCAGTAATGAGGTATATGGATATCATGTGCCTCCTGATACTGCACAGCACCATTTCTCTGGTGTTCTTGTAAAAAAATGTATGACCAGAACATAATCAGAAGAAAACAAGAGACAATCCAATTGAAATAACTGGCTAAATCTCTTCAAATGTGCCAATCAAGGTAATAAAAGACAAAGACAGACTGAGGAATTGTCCCAGATTAAAGGACTAAGACTAAGGAGACATAGCAACTAATAAAACATGGGATCTGGAATTGGGTCCTAGTTCAGAAAGAGGACATCAGTGGGACAACTGCAAAAACTAGACTGCTTGTAGTTCAGTGTTAACAATATTATCTTAATGTTAATCTCCTGGTTTTGATAAATTACTGCAATTATATAAGATAACATTTGGGGAAAAGCTCGTGAAGTGCATATGAAAATTCAGCATTATTTTTGTAAATTTTTTTGTAAGTCTGAAATTATTTCAAAGTGAAAAAAAAAAAAGTTAAAACATTTAAAATTGTGAGGAAATTTCCCAGAAAGTAGAACAAAATGAGAGAGATTAGAGATTCGCAAGTCTATGGTTAAAACTACAATGCTTGGAAAGTTCTTCTGGCAAATATGGCAGGGGAGGGTTACTGGTGAGAGCTGTTGGATGTGGGGGGTTGCATATAGGACAGGGTGCACTTGGGGCAGGCTTCTATGGATTATGTAAGTGTTCACCTTGGCACAGTGTGTTATATCAGTGGGTGGAGACCCACACAATGAACAAGAAAATATTAAACTCCCATCCCAGGGAGGCATGCTATGTTCTCAAATATAGGGGCAAGAGTCTCCCAAGAACATATGCAATGCCTAATAAAAGAAAACAGACCAGCAGGTCAAGCGCTCAATATTACTTCGAGTAACTACAAATATTATTCTTCAAAAAAGTGAAACTTATGGGAAGATCAGTGCCCATGCGAGTGCCCACATGGTGAGCTGAGTGTCCGTGCAGCAAGCTGAATGCCCACACTGTGAGCCAGTGCCTGCACAAGTGAATCACACAGAAAGATGATGACACAACAAGAGAGAGAAAAAGGGGAGAGTCAAGGTGAAGCACAGCAGAGACCAGGAACTGAGGTGGTGTAATTGACAGGGAACCTCTCGTCACATCAGTGGTCCCCAGGATCGAATCCCAGTGACTCCTAGAGGAGAAAGACAAGAAGACAAAAAGAAATAGATACAGAAGATCAAACAGCGAATGGACACAGACAGCAAAAAATAGCAGAGTGGGGGAGGGGGAGGGGAAAAAAGTGAACCTTAGTGGTTACCATAGGTCCTGAAGGGAAGGGGAAAGAAGAATAGACTAGATGGAACATAGGGCATTTTTAGGGCATCAGAATTGTTCTGCATGGTCTCACAATAATGGATACAGGCCATTTAAAATTTCTTCAAAATTTATAAAAACATACAGTTCAAAACGTATATCATAATGTAAACCACTGACCACGGTCAGTAGCAATGCTTCAACATTTGCACATCAGTTTAACAAATGTACCATCCATATGTAAAATGCTATTAATAGGGGAAAAGGAATAGGGGGGAGGGCATTGGGTATATGGGAAACCCCTATATTATCTACATGACTTTTCTGTAACCTGAAGCTTCTTTGAAGATAAATTGGAAAAAAAAAAAAAACCATTGGGGTAATACATTGAAGAAAATCTCACTGTACATACAAGACAACAGATCTTACAGCCATGAAAGACATATTGTCTACTTATATTTTTAATGTAACATTTTGTCATCTATGTATCTTTCCAAAAAAGACAAAATTTTAAAAAGCCACCATCTAAAAATTTTTTTTATTTAAAAGTGTTCCATTTTTTTTATTTTTCTATATCTTATAGCTATTTTTTAAATTATTATTTCATTTTCTTATTTTTATTTGGTTACTTTCTTGGCTTCATCTTTGGAGAGGTTTTGGATCAAAGAAGGGTCACAACTTCGGCAAGGGAGGAACATCAATGCAGAGTGTTGGTGGGGATGCATGGGAGAGGATTCATCTGGGGCAAACCTCTAAGACATATGAATGTGTTCAAGTGCTCATAGAGCTTTGCCATGGTGGGTGGAGATCCACACAATAACTGAAAAAATATCAAATTCCCATCCTGGGGAGTTCTGCTAACATTCTCTAATGGGAGAGCAAGAATCCCCCGAGTACAGGGGCAGTGCTTAGTGAAGGAGGACAGACCATTGCACCAGTCCCCTTGATAACTGTACTTATGAACCTTTTCTTTTGAAACTGAAACATAGCCTAGAATTATGTGTTGCCTAAGAGTTACTCCTGAGGGACTCCTTGATGCTCAAATGTGGTTTCTTTCTAAGCCAAAATCACCATATAAATGCACTATCTTCCCCCCAGCATGGGACATGACTCCCAGGGATGAGCCTCCCTGGCACCAAGGGATTACTACTAAGTGCCAACCAGCAATGTACCTGGAAAAAGACCTTGACCATAAGGGGGGAATGTTAAATACAAATGAGTTCCTATGGCTAAGAGATTTCAAAGAGAGTCAAGAGGTCATTCTAGAGGTTACACTTATGCACATCACAGCAGGATCTCATTCACTGCCACAGTAAATATTGCCTCAAATAGCAGGGCTCCAGGGGGGTCTAAAGACATCCAGACACTACTGTCAGGGCTGACAGCTCAGGAATTTGGCACCCTGCCAGTGGGCCTTACCTTGGAATGTATGCTCCCCAGTAAGTCAGAGTTGGACTCATTTGTGGTTTCCCTACACATGGCTCTTCTGTCCCTTCTTTTTGAACCTTAAGTTAGTAATATACTATGTCCAAGTATATGTCCAAGAGACTTAAAAATCTTTGGTCTGTCCATGTGCCAGCTGGGTGCTGAATCTCAGGAGAGTTGCAACACCTACTCTCCAGTTCACTGGACTTACCAAGGACAACTAATAAGGAGAAGATGATGGACAACGCCCACCTCAAAGAATAGAGAAAGTCTGCAACTACAAGCAAGAGTTCTATCTATCTGCCCCATGGGATCTAAACCCCCTCTCAATCAGAGGTAGAGTGGTCATCATCATCCCAAAATTCTCAAGATTAGGGAATGAACAATGGACTAAAGTAGACTTACAATTATTCTACTATAGACATATTGTTATTCTAGCCATGGAAGAACTCTTATCATTGAGGTGGAGGTAGTGGGCACCAGAGGTTCTGTGGGGAGGGAGAGGGAAAAATAGGTGTAATATGGGGTCATTTTTGGGACACTGGAATTGTCCTGCATGACATTGCAATGACAGATACAGGCCGTGACTTTGCTATAACTTATAAAACTGCGTAGGACAGACTGTAAATTATAATGTAAACTATAATCCATGGTTAGTGGTGATGCTTCAATATGTGTTCATCAATTGTAACAAACATACCACACTAATGAAAAATACTGTTAATGTGGGAAAGTGTGGGAGAGTGAGGATGTGGGGCATATGGGAATCCCTCTATTTTTTTATGTAACATTTATGTCATCTAAAGTTTCTTTAAAATAAATTCAAAAATTTTTAAATGACAGATTTTTTAAAAAAGAAAATTAAAGGATCAGATCAGGAGATCAAATGCCCAAGTAATAAGAGAACTTAGAAGAAAAACAGAACTAAGAAGGTATAGGAAATACATAATTCAAGAAAATTCACAGAATTAAAGGACATGAATTTTTACAAGGAAAGAACCTAGCAAATGCCCAGCATGGTAAATGAAAACTAACCCACAACCAAGGCATATTAATTATGAAATTTCAGAACCCTGAAGGCAAAAAAAAAAAAAAAGACCTTTGAGGAAAAGGAATGACAGAAAAAGATTTTATATATATAAAGAATCAGGAATCAGAATATGTCAGTGGACATCTTAATAGCAGGTCTGGACACTAGAAGATAAGGGAGAAAAAAAGTTGAGCGACAACTATTTTCAACCTAGAATTTAAACACAGCCAAATTATTACTCAAAATAAAGAATAGGAAAAGGTTTTCAGAGATGTAATTTATCAAAATGAGTTTTCTCAGGGAACCACAAGAGGATGAAATCTGACGAAATAAGGGAGTAAATCAGAAATGAAGATATGAGATCCAGGAAATGGAGTCTAAATAAGAGAAAGCAAAGGGAAATAACAAGGGTTATGGTAAAGAAAGATCCCCAAATGGCAATTGTGCCTCAGGCCTAGAGAGTTACTAATCTAGAAGGGAGACATTCAGAAGGGTCTGGAAGAGATGTCACCAAGAACGTGAAATTGATAGCTATTCTAAAGTCAAGGCACTACAGAAGATTTAGACAATAGGAAGCAGTTGGGGATAAATCAGAAATACATGCAGAGAACACTAAACAAAAAAATAATTTTATCTTCAAAGATAAAAAATTGTACAAGAAAGGAAGAGTCATAGTGAATCATAATATACTATGAGGCTTAACTGTGATTACCATTTACATAGTCATATAAGGTAAACATGATCTAATCCAATGGTCTCAACTGGATACTCCATTCTGCACCCTAACCCTAAATACTTAGAAATGAATGAGTGGAAAAATTTTGGTTGCTGCAATGAAGCCAGGTTGGTATTGATATTCAGTGTTTAGGATCCAGGGATACTAAACATATACTAAATAGGATTAACGAAGAACTGTCTTGCTCAAAATGACAATTCTGCCCACACTGAGAAACTATGATTCTAGCCAAAAATATGGTATCACTTGTTTATTGGGATGATAAGGTGGGAGGGTAGAAAAGAAGTGTGCATGTATACAGAAGTGGGGAAGGGACTGGAAAGAGAAATAAATTTTCATCTTCCAGTCAATAAAGCCTTAACTAGGAAATTAAGAAGTAGCACTATGAAAAGGTAATTTTGAGACATGCCGTTTATACCAAAAGAACAGCTCAAAGACTTGAAAAAGGCTGCCTTTGGAGAATGGGAAATGGTAGAGAGGACAGGATTCTGAGAACTACCTCAAGAAAGGTTAGCGGTCTCTGCCTTCGTTGATACCTTTCACAAAGCAATATATTTCACCTTCAAGTATGCATGGTATCCCCTAGTTCAGAGACTGTTTTACTCCTTCCATCAGATAGTAAATCTCTAATTACCCCGTTGATACGTATGGGAGAGGGATGAGGGCTCAGATCTGGAAGTGCTTTTCTTAAACAGAGTTTTAAATAACTCCTTATATTTTTTGTCCTACCTACATTTTATTTCCAAATACATGACACTATGAATCCCAAGACTTTTACATATTCTCTAACACAAACAAGTACTTGTTGGCTCTCCCCACTGTGGTTTATAATTCAGATTTCTAAAGCCTGCTAATCAGTTATACTAGTCTTTTCTGCTTCCAAGCTTCCAGAATTTTGTTGCTGTTCTTACCACTGCTCTTAATCTTTGTCTTTCTGAGATTTAAAAAATTCCTCTACTCTTTTAATGACGTTTTCAGGCTAGAATGGAATTAAGTGTGCATGTTTATCTTTATCATAATAAACTACTGAATGAAAAATACCAAGTTTCTAAACAGTATGCATGACTGCATTTTTGATAAAAGGGGAAAAATGCAGGGATATGTTTGAATATTTATAAGGAAAAATGCCTAAAAAATATATATCAAACTATCAAAAAGTGAGGGCTGTAGTTCCCCAAATGATGTGCAAAGGCATCCTGGGATTCTGCAGTAAATTCACAGGGGACCATAGGCTATTCTAAATTAGAGAGAAAGAGTGATACTTCTGTATCTATCAGATACCCCACAAAACATTAGTTCAAGGTATTTCATTTTCAAATTAGATCATACTATATTCCTTTTCAAAAAAAAAAATTAGAGAAGTTGTGAGCTTACAAAACAATCATGCATAACATGCAGAATTCCCATATATCACCCCTCCGCCAACATCTTACATTGTTATGGAATATTTGTTACAGAGTATCTACATTGATTTTTGCACAGTAATTTTTATTACAGCAACTGACAAAAACCCAGCTTTGTAAAAATACAACGTCATCAAAAGGAATATAGCATGATCTATTGTACAAAGCATGGGACTGTTTAACAGTGAACAGTGGTAGAAAATGGACTGTGGTTAACAGTACCAATATTAGTTTTCTCGTGAACTATAACAAACATACAATACTAATACATAGTGTTAATAGGGAGTTGTATGGAGAAAATATACCAAATGTAAACACAGAGAGATTAAAAGGTAAAGAATTTTCTTGTCTGTTTTGCATTATTATTGAAATCATGAAAATGCTCTAATGATTGAAGTGATGAATGCACAACTATGTGAATATACCAAATACCACTGATTGTACATTTTGAATGAAATGTATGCTTTATCAATTCGTATCAATAAAATAGATGTGTTAAAATAAAATGGGTAAGATGACCAATTTGGGTAGTCAATCAACGAAAAATAGATATTTCCAGAAAGAAAGAACAGAAAAAATAGAACAGAAGATACCTTAAAGAAAAACTTCAGAAAAATTTCAACAATTAAAGAACAGAAGTTTCCAGTTTGAAAGGGCACATGCACAGCTTAGAACAATGAATCAAAACAGCTACAACACAGTTGTTCATCACCATGAAATTTGAGCCCAATGGGGACAAAAAGCAGATATAAGCTCCAAACTGATGTAACAGATCATGCAATAAAGGATCAATAATCAGAAAGACTTCAACCTTGTCAACAGCAACAATGGAAGCCAGAAATTTCTATGAGAAAATAATTCCCAGCCAAAAATTCTATAACCAGGCAAACTAACATTTAAGTATGAAGAGAGAATTTAGAGGTTATCAGAGAAGCAAGACCTGAAAAGAAATATATTTCCCTGCACCTTTACTGAGGAAACTACTTGAGGATGTGCTCCACCAAAAGAGGATAATAAACCAAAATGACAAGGCTACAACAGGAGATTCAACACAGAAGAAAAGCATCTTCTGGATAATGGTGAAAAGAGATTTCAGGATGGCAACAACCAGTCTCTATGGCAACAAGTCAGAAGGCTTTAGAAGAGATGTAGCCAAGAGGCTGACACTGATAGAATGTTTGCTACATCTGAACACACAAAAAGGAGATTTAGTTGGCTAGCCAAGAATTATCAGTTGAATGGTAAAAGGAACTCAGAAAAAAACACACACAAAAATACTAGACAATAATGACCTCCTAAGAAAACAAGGAGTCATACAAAAAGGAAAATTGCAGTTTTTTGAAATGTAATCATGGTATAAAAAGCTAAACGTGGCTTAGCATTTAATAGTATACATAGTTATTATAATGTTAATACTAAATTTCATCTATTCAAACAATATAAGTATACGTATGTTTATCTTGTAAGTTCGCAATCTTTCCTATACTTATTGTTTATGTATGTTCACGCATGAATGATATAATTCACTAAAAATTTAAAAATGTGTATATATATAAAAAAATAAATGAAAGGGAAAGCTATAAATGTATACGGGGATGGAAGCAGATGAGAGCTAAATTCTCTCTATAATTATAATTTTCTATAATTGAAACCATAATGAATAGGTTATGAAATTTTGGGCTAAATACCAAACACAGGTTAAAAAAAAAAAGTTCTATGTGGTAACAATGAAGAAGGAACTGGGGCAGGAGATCTGCATTTTGTTTTGCTTTGATTTTTGATAAGCCTTACAGATTTGACTGTATGTATATATGTTACTCTGATTTAAAAAAATTTAATGTGGATAGAAATTAGACAGTGGATAAAAAAATATAGATGGAAAAGACTTCACAGCCAGAAAGAGTTAAGGATTAAAAAAAATAAAAAGGGATAACCAAACGCTCAAGACCGTAAGATGGTGGGAAAATACCTAGAGCACAAGTAAAAGTACTGAACTTAGATAAAATCTGGTGACTTCTATTTGGTCTGTGAAGTAGGAAGCAAAGACTTCTACTAAAAATGAAATTCACAGGAAAGAGGAGGAGCCAGGTAGGGAAGTTTCAGTCATTTTGGACACTGAGAGAACAGACTGACTAGGTTAAGCTAATTGGACTGTCGTTTACCTAAAATTACCTGAGGCAAAACTTTCCAACGTTTATTTTATACATATATATATATATTTTTAAATAACTATTAGATGAAATAGCTTTTACGGCAAACCTAATGAAAGACTAATGTAAGCTGTCCATCTGCTGCTATGGTGTGAAGAAGATAAGGAACAGCCTCAATAAAATACTTTTATTTAATTCATAGTGGGGCTCATGCTATATGTAAATAGGCTACAAATGTTAGTGTATTGGACATTTCTGTGCGAATGGCCTATTGACACAGACATCTGTGCTGTAGCAAACGAGGAGCCCTTGTGAGTGTTAAGTGGGAAGACTGATTAAAATTAAAGCAACCTTCACGTGGGGTCCCTTTACATATCTGCCTCTGTACTCCCAGAATGTGTACTCTGTTCACATTCACTAAATACCAACATTCCTTTGAAGATTAAAAAAAAAAACACACAAGGGCAAAAGAAGTGAATTTTCAACTCCTGTTAGATCCTCACTGACCCCAGAACCCGCTGGCCTAACCAATCCTTAAGGGACCTGATATTTAGGCCAAAATTTACAGCAAATCCACTCTACAGGTTAACTCAAGCATCACTAAGAAAAAGTTCTTTCTCTTTGAGATAATAAGACAGAAATGAGAGTAGGAAATAGACAGGGACAGAGCTGCCCATCACAGAAAAACGAGACAGAATGAATGGTTTGTAGTAAGAAATAACATTTTTTAAAAAAATGATCTGTCCATACAGAGGGCATGAAGGAACCATAGAAAAGATCAAGATTGGAGATCAGAGATTTGTACATTTGTCATAACTACTGGTAATATTTAATCATGCCCAGCCACCACATACAGAGTGGATTAAGTGTCCAGTTCTGGTCTTTAAAGAGAAAGAGGACTGCCTCAAGGGCCAGCAAGAGACTTCTAAACTCCACTTTTCACTGGGTCTTCAAGTTGTTACTATCCCCTCCCTCCCCTCTGCCTCTGTTTCAATGTTAAACTTGTAATATCAGTTTAAATTGAAATTTTGACCTTGGGTGCATACCAGTCATTCCTAAATACCTCTATTTTAAAACTCTGCTGTCAGAATCTGAAATTGAACAATTTTTAAATCTTCAGAATTAAGGTATTTCAGGCACAAAAATAAAAAATTTAGAAATTCGGCTATACGATTTTTCATCTCAGACATAACAGATGTCTCTCTAGACTCTGAATTCAGACTGTTAACATGGTTTTTCTACTCAACTAATTTAGAATGCCTTCTGTCATGTGACTACAGGAAGTTAACATGCTATAAACATGGTCATTTTCAGAGAGAAAATAATTCAGCATATTCCTTTAAAAGATTTGTGATGTAGGGCCCACTTCTGGTTCTATCACTAAATTGCTAAAGTATTGGGAAAGGTTATCAAAGAACACTTTGAGAATGAATATATTTTCTTAAAAGAGAATGCTCAATTATGCCGAATAGCTTACTTAATTAATTCTGAAAATGCTACCCCAAAAGTCATGAGGGTTTCACTGTAACAGGTAAGAAAAATACATGTGCAGTGCTATTACCACTGTATGAGTCGATTCTCCCTAGGTGTCTACCAAATTCTTTAAATCAGTGGCACAGTACAACTTAACCAAGAAAAGAAAAAAAGTGCTAAAAATTCAAGGACATGCTTAAAGTAAATGCTGAGAGTTTCTACTTAAGTCATGTTCATTAGTGAGTTAGAGAAGCATAGAGCCCAGTCCTCAAAACATGCTTCACAGGAAACTGACTAGTGATATAAGGTAAGTGGTCATATATACCAGGATGGAGCAGAGAAGAAAAAATGCCTGTGTATAATGCAATAGGGTTACGATAAACCAGAACACAAATGCAAAATATTCTTAAATTGGATTTTTTCCATAGTTTTTGAGACTTAGCATAAAAGCTTACCCAAAAACTGATTTACAGGGAGCAGGTGTAGCTAGTGGTTGAGTACCTGCTTCTCATGTACAAGGTCCCAGATTCAATCCCCAGTACCTCCTGAAAAAAACAAACAAAAAAAACTAAACAAAAAAATCAAAAGAAAAATCTGATTTACAAAGGGATATGTTTATATAATTCTGCCAACAAACAAGCCTAAGCAACATTTAGTAAAAATTTTAATGTAACAACTACTACTTTCATCAAAGAGCATTAAATATGAGTCCAACTAACAGAAAACTTTTCCCTTATTGGCTCAAGGCACTACAAAACCTAAAATAGTACTAATGATTCAAATAAGGTTATTTGAAAGAAAGCAAAAAAAAAATTTAGAAGGGTAGAAGGCAACAAACTAGTTGGGTATAACATATCTCTGAGCCTGTTCAAAAACTAAAATGTGAAAGCTGCTACTCAAACCATGAGTAGCACCTGAGAAGCTTTCAAAAAACATATCTCCAGGCCCCACGTCAGACCTAGTAAAGTAAGGTTCAGGCTTCTGGGTTTGGTTTGGTTTGGTTTTGCTTTAATTCAACTGATTCTGATGCACAGCAGGGTTTTGGAACCACTGAGTAAGATGACTCTCAAGGTCCCTCCGTATCCATGATTTACAGTTCCAAAGTGACAACTTTGTGTCAAAGGAACTGAAGAATGCACTTAGCTGCATACTGCAATGTAGCCATCATCATGTCCCAATGAAGAAAGAAAAGCATTTACCTGACCAAGCAACTCTAGGAGTAGGTACTACTCACTCAAGTCACTGACTGCATCTTCCTTCCTTTCTTCCCAAACACTTCTCTAACTTGGAGTTCACTACACTATAGAGTGGTAAATATTTTTCTCCCGCCAATGTAAAGAAAAACTTTCTCAAATTGACTTAGAACTGTAATGTCCAGTCACTAAAAGGTTTGAGTGCATTTATTCTCAGCATACTTTTGACTAACATGAAATGTTTTAGAAGAAGCATGAGCGGTCCTCAGAAACATGTCAAGTATTCCTTCTAAAGTGGGCTCAGATTTAAATGAAGCCTCTCCCAGATTTTGTTGTTTGTTTTTCTAGAAAGGGCCCATTGGGCAAAACTAAGCAAAAGTGATTTGGGCCATCCCTCATGTGCTCATAATGTTTATCAACAAGCACAAAACAGTTAGGTTACTAGGAAAGAGTCTACTTTCTTCCTGATGCTTGCCCACTCCAAAGCACAGACTGCAGTTAGGGTTCTGACCACACAAGATCCTGGCATTTTTTCCAGCACCCTCCTCCACGCCAAGCCCTACTTATCCTGGGCAAAACACAAAAAAACGTAATTTGGAACCTACTATTAAGTATCCTGTATACTCTTAAACCGAGTTTAACCAGATTCCCAAAACACTTCATAACTAACGTTCTGTCTTCTTAATTTCATTTAATTCTCCCAAACAATTTATATAGATAGAGGAAAGCCCCACTTTACGGGGGATTAATATGAGATTAAGACCACCCCCAAATGGCAGGCTCGAATTCAACTCGGCTCTTTTTACTCTAAATCCAAAACTCTTCTCATCTCCCATACTTTCTCCGCACCTCTGCCAACAACGAAACAAAGTGGTCATACAGTAGAACAGGGGTTGACACTGCCACGTATAGCTGAAAAAAATAAAGAAAATAGAACAGGTTTCCCGGTAGGCTAACGCTCAACTAGGCCATACCCTTTCATTAGAAAAAGGTCCCAGGAGCGTGGGGAAGGAACCCAAGGCAAGGTGGCACAATTGTCCGAACAAACAAAAACCCTTGACCTGCAAGAGGGCAGGAGCTGAAGGGCCTTTAACAACAGCTCTTCCTCTCAAAAGATTTCCCCCGCTACAGGGGGAGCGGCCAGGAGCGCTCGTTTCTCTATTCCTGCTTGGTACAGCTTCGATGGAGAGAAAGAGGGAAGGGGAACTGTCCCTCGAGACGAGCGCCTTCCCCCAACCCCAGAAAGGCACGCCAGTGCACAGGGTGAAATCTGCTGCCTCCGATTCGGAGCGTGGGGGAGGGCAGTGCTAGAGGCCTCCGGGCCGGGGCGCTGAGCTGGCGCGGGAAGGGCCAGCCAGCCAGGTCAGTCGATCCGTCCGTAAGTCATTCGTGGAGTTGACGTCCCGGCTTCTGCTTACCTACATTCCTCGCTACCGGCACCTGCCCCGCCGCGGGTCCAGACCCTGCGGCAGCTCGGACTCCGTCTTCGCCTTCGCCAGTGATAGGGGAAGCCCGTGGGCGAGGAGGTGCCCGGCCTACTTACAAGAGCCACGACCGCTCAGCTTCCTCTCTCGCCGCCGCCGCGACGCTGGCGCTCACTTATAGCGTCACCTCCTTCCGTGTCCTTCCGCCTGCAGCCCCGCCCGCGCCTTGTGCGGGGAGGTGGAGCGAGCGAGCCGCAGACCCGGCGCTGGGGGCGTGGCCTCGCCGCCCTCCGCTCCCGGCGGCGCGCGCTGCCTGGGTTTCCTGAGCGTGCGGCTCACTCCTGGCCACCAGGAGAGAGCTTCTCGTCATAGCATCTCGCAGCAGATGCGCTCCTAGAAACTGTGATAGAATTGCAGAAGCTGTTTCGATTCCATTTAGCCTCCGTCCTCAAGTTTTTACACAAAAAGGGCCAATCAAACCACTATTACATGATCTCTTCCTCCACTAATCCGTTTTCCATTTTGCCAAAAAAGCAAAGACCACATTCCTGTTCTCAACTTTTGAGGCCTTGCCCAGGCTTCGCTGGTTTCCTCAAGTTCATCTACCCTTGGTATTGTAATTGCCTCTGTATTTGTGTCCCTCCCCTTCCCAACACTGATCACTTCCCAAGGGGCGTTAGGCTCTTCCAGGACAACTAACAAGGAGTTGGTGATGGACAATGCCCCTCCCAAGGAACTGAGAGTGTCTGCAGCTGCAAGCAAGATAGATTCATCCGTTTGCCCCACGCGATCTAAGCCCTCTCTCAGTTAGAAACAGAGTGAGCATCACTATCCCAAAACCCACAAGATTGGGGAATGAACAATGGATTAAACAGACATTATTACTCTGCTATAGACTCGTTGTTCTAGCAATGGAAGAACTATTATCACTGATACAAACGCAGTGGCCACCAGAGGTTTCCAGGAGAGGAAGAGGGAAGAATAGGTGTAACATGGGGGCATTTTCAGGACATTGGAATCGTCCTGCATGACATTGCAATGACAGATACAGGCCATTATACATGTTGTGATAACAAAATTGTGCAGGGCAGAGTGTAAACTATAGTTCATGGTTGGTAATATTGCTTCAATATGGGTTCATCAATTGTAACAAATGTACCAGGCTAATGAAAGATGTTAATGTGAGAAAGTGGGGGAGGAGGGAAGGTATATAGAAAATCCCTGTATTTTTTATATAATATATATGTAATCTAAAGCTTTTTTTTTTAATTTTTAAAATATATATTTTTAAAGGCCACTATTTAAAAAGTTGGAAAACTGCAAGTGTTGGAAAGAATGTGGAGAGAGAGGAGTGTTTATTTGCTGTTGGTGGGAATGTGGAATGGTATGACTACTGTGAAGAACTGTTTGCCAGATCCTAAGGAAGTTGAATACAGACATGCCATGTGACCCAGTTATATAGATCACCAGAAAATAGACTTATATTAGAGAATGGAAAACTGAGGTATAATCTGGGTAGAACTGGGGAAAAAAACATTGTAAATCTCTGGAAATGAATAGAAGTGCTGAAAGCACATCATCATGTTTGTAAGTAGCAGTGCTATTATATCAGTATGACAGTGGTTGAAAGGGAAAGTCTAAGGACATGTACATTACTAGAAGAAAAGCTTAAAAATATAATATGGGACTGTGCAACTGTGAAACCTCTTGTGAAATGTGAATATGTGTAATATAGCTTATGTAAGACTGTTTTTACAAAATAAAAACAAATAAACTAGAGAGATGGAAATGGAATAACAGCTACATATGGCAGTGGAATCATAGAGCTATTGAGAGGTGATCATTTTTTGTTTGTTTGTATTTTTTTTGGTTTATCATTATTATTGGAATAATGAAAATGCTCCAGTAATGACAGAAGTGATGAATGCACAACTATGTGATAATACCAAATACCATTGATTGCACACTTTAGATGGATTGTATACTTTATTAATATATATCAGTAAAATTGATTTGTTTAAAAAAAAAAAAAGTCAGTCTTCTATGATTTCCACTTCCAGCCAAGATGGAACAATAGGGACAAGATTTACCATTGTGGGAAAAAAAACAAACAAACAGACAAAATACATAAAACAACAGTTTTCAAGACATTGGACATCAAGGGAAGTCGAATAATGATGTCTGAACATTGAGAAATAAATGAAGTGAGCCCTCTTAATGTCCCACTTTACCACCTAGAAATCGTTTCCAGGATCTGACATAGGCAGGGGAAGCCAGGACGAGCATGGTGATCCTTGAGCTGGGAAGGAGCCAGGAGCCTCAGGAGGCCAAAGCACTCAGAATTCATAGAAAAGAGTCCCAGAGAAGAAAGCTGCACAAAAAGGAAGCTCAAGCTGCTTTATAATATTTACTCTTTGTCTCTGATTTTCAGTAGTTTGACTATTTTGTGCTCTATGATGGTTTTATTTGTACTTATCTGGCTTGGGTTTCACTGAGCTCCTTCAATTTGAAAATTAAACTGTCTTTTATCAATTTTGGAAATTTCTCAGCCATTACGTCTTAAATATATTCCTTTTCTTAGGCCATATCTTCTATTTTCTTAGTATGGCTTGTAATTTTTTGCTGCTATCTAGGCATCTGATTAGGATGTAGTTTACTCAGATGCTCGATTTCTTTCTCTTTTGTAGGGAGTTAGTGGCAGAAGGCTGTGTTACCACTGCTCTTTGATTCTTGACTTGACCTGGATTGTTAGGATTGTCCTGCTAGTAGCTCAAACCTGGGCACTGAACACAGTAACTGGTAGCAGAGTCACTTCCTAGGGCCTTGGGGAGGGAGCCTATAGAGGCCAGAAAAAGCCTCTCCTACTTATTTTAATTTTCTTGCATGCACTTCCTTGGTCTGCCAGCAGATGGTGCTCTTTGACAGCTTTCAGTTCAATGCCTGATCAGAGAGTACTTGTTGCAAAGCAGATTGGATCAATGTGATAGAGCTTCCTGCCTGGAGGCTATGAGTCTTGTAATTCAAACTTTCTCTGAGACAGTTTCCCAGTCTTCTCTGGAAGTCCCCTCCCTTTTCCCAGGTCAGAAATATTTCCACTCCCCTCTGAGTCCTCAACAATCAGTCCAATCCTGTCATTGTGACTTCCCTCCTTTGTCCCTCTCTTCTCTGGGTAGTGTCCAGCCTTCACCAGGTATCCTAAACCCTAGAAGATCTTTTCCTAGGCTGTTTCAGCCTATCCTCTAGCTATTTTTCTGGAGGATAAGAGAGTGTGTCTTTTTAATCTGCCATCTTCCCATTGTATCTTCAAATATTGCTTTTGCTCTGTTCTCTCTCCCTTCTCTTCTAGGATTCCAATTACATATGTAAGCTTATCTGACCATACTCATCACATCACTTACATTTTGTACTATCTTTAATTTTTTTCAGTGCTTCAGTTTGAATGTTTATATTGACCTGTCTTTGAGTTTACTAATTCTATCTTTTACCTTCATCAATCTGCTGTCAAACATATACAATGAGGTTTTAATTTTAAAATTGTATTTTCAGTTCTAGAATTTTATTTTTTACATAAATTTTTATCAATTCCACTTATCTGTTGAAAATATCCATCTTTTCATACATATCGTTTTTTATGTTTTCCTTATCTTATTTCTCATTTTTTTTCAAGTCCTTATCTACTAACACAACGATTTTGATCATCTTTTGGTCTTTTTCTACTGGTCATTTTTTCCTCTTGATTATCAGTCACATTTTCCCCGCCTTTTCACATAGTTAATAATATATTGTTGTATGTCAGTCAGTATGAATAAAAGCCTCCCCATGATATTATCTGCCAGTAAAGATTCCCCTTCCCTCTATCAGGCTGATAGCATGAGGGACTAATCATTGAGTTGGGTCTTGACTAAGTTGCTCTTTCAATTAGACACAGTCCACCTCTGGTTCAACTCTGTCCCTCAAGCATGGCTCAGGCTTTTGAGTTCATATATGGCTCTAGGCCCATATGTTAACTTGGTTTCTGTTTCTTCAATTATAAAAAAATGGAGAGATGAAAATGCCCACCTTATATGTCAGTAGTGAAAATTAAATGATATGATGCCCATAAAATGTTGAATACAGTGCTCATCACATGGTAAGAGCTCAATTAATTGTCTTTTTTTTTTTTTTTTAATCTTCAAGGGATAGCTGCAAAAACTATGGAGAAAGGCTTGGTGGTGAACTTTGAATCTACATAACTATATGTTGAAGCCTAAATGAACTGTGAGAATTATGGTTACACACAGAAGTGTCATTTATGTATTTGGCCATAGTAGATATAATTGAGACTTTCAAGTGAATTTTTCTTTCACTTGGATGTAGTATGTTGCTGCAGGACAATACTCCTGCCAATACTACTTTTACATGATTCTGAAATATCATATCTTTAAATATATTGGAGAGCTGTGAGGTAACAAGGACTAGGTATTCCAGCAAGGGGGAAGCCCTTCCAAGGTGAACTGGTAAACAGTAGTTGCTCTCTTTCTGGGAAACATTTGCTGAATCTAGGTGCATTTTGAGGATCAGTCTTAACCAAGGTAAAGGGAGACACTACTGGGGCAAAAGAAACCAAAAGAAGCTTTTAGTGGTTATGTGGGACTACTGTGACTGATTGAAAGTCAGAAGATTCCCAGTGAATGACAGGTCTTCTGTGGGGGGGCATTTGCTATGTTCTGGACATGTACAGTAGGCTGGTGGACTAGGCCAAAACTTTTCAAAAAAGAGTCATGGTGCTTAGAAAACAAAACCCATCTGTATTTTTTTGTTTTGTCTTCTCTTCTTATCTTCCTCCTCTAGGACTCACTGGGATTCAATCCTGGAACCCTCTGATATGGAGAGAGTTTCCTTGTCAATTGCACCACCTCCGTTCCTGGTCTCTGCTGCACTTCACCTTGACGCTCCCCTTTGCCTCTCTTTTGTTGCATTATCATCTTGCTTCATGATTCATTTGTATGGGCACTCAGCTTTCCTGCATGGGCACTTGGCTTGCCATGCAGGCACTGGCTCACTGCGCAGGCACTGGCTCAACATGTGCACACTTGCACAGGCACTCAGCTCATCATGCAGGCACTCAGCTCTCCATGCAGATTGGCTCACCACACAGGCATGCTTTTTCTTCTTCTTTTTCGCCAGGAGGCCCCAGGGATCAAACCCAGGTCCTCCCATGGTAGTCAGAGGCCCTATCACTTGAGCCACATCTGCTTCCCCCATCTGTATTTTAAGCCCCCCAAAATCATTCAGTTTTGTCCCACCTCTGTGTGAAATACTATACAATAGTGCTACACAAAACAATAGTGACTAGCTACAGATAGTTATTTACATTTAAATTAACTAAAATTAATAAAATTTAAAATGCACTTCCCCAGTTGCATTAGCCACATTGCATGCACTCAAAATATCATGTGATCAAAGGTTACAATAATAGATGGTAAGGATTTAGATCATTATCAACACTGCAGAAAATTTTATTGGAAGGTACTGCTCTAGGTATCTTTAGTAAGGTTTATGAAAACAATATTTTCTAAGTTTTGGCATATTTTTAAATATTTCTGGCCTACCTTTATATTTGAATGATGATATTCCTGGGCAAAAAATTCTGGGGTGGCACTTTCTTTCACTGAAGGTATTAATAAAAACTACTATTATTAAATGTTGCTATAAAAAAGTCTTAAATGAGTGATGTCATGAAAAATAGTGGAGGAGGAAGCTTCAGAGGTTGGTCCCAGTGGCGGACTTGGCCCTGCAGTTAGGGCATCTGTCTACGACATGGGATGTCCGCAATTCAAACCCCGGGCCTCCCTGACCCGTGTGGAGCTGGCCCATGCGCAGTGCTGATGCGAGCAAGGAGTGCCATTCCACGCAGGGGTGTCCCCTGCGTAGGGGAGTCCCACGCACAAGGAGTGCACCCTGTAAGGAGAGCCGCCCAGTGCGAAAGAAAGTGCAGCCTGCCCAAGAATGGCACCGCACACAGGGAGAGCTGACAGAACAAGATGACGCAACAAAAAGAAATACAGATTCCCATGCCACTGACAACAACAGAAGCGGACAAAGAAGATGCAGCAAATAGACAGAGAGAACAGACAATGGGGGGGGGGAGGGGAGAGAAATAAATAAATAAATCTTTAAAAAAAAAAAAAAGGGGGTTGGTGCCTCCACCAAAACAATCACTGAAGTGCAAAGAACTATCAAAATGGACTAGTTTAGAGCTCTGGAACCTGATCAGACATGTCTAGCAACCAGTGGGGTATTAGATGAAGGAAGAGACAGTTGAAATTCAGTAGGAGATCAGCAGTAAAGCTGGCTAGTAAAATAGGAACTCAATAGATGGATCTGGAGCCTGGCAAGAAGTCCTCATGGACATCAATAACCCCAAGAGGGCTGCTGGAAGACCCTCCCCAAGATTCTGCCACTCAGAAGAAAACTTCCCCCAGAAGTCAGAAGAAACCCTGGATATTCCCCAAGGACTTTATCATTGGGCCTTTCTGGGAGATTGATGAGAGAAATAAGCAATCAAAATGGTAAACAAAAAGCCAGACACAAGGGCCCAAGCTCTGTCTTTCGTGCACTCTCTCGCCTGTGGACCCATTCCTGCCCTCTGCGCAGCACTATCACGGTTTTTCCTCTGCAATGTGTCCACACAAGTAAACCTAGGGATTTATAGTTTATAATGGGAAATTGTAGTCTGTAAATCAGCCCTCTTTATCACTTTTCACCCCCTTCCTCTCTACCTGGGACCCCTGATCTGTTGTATTCTCCCATTTCTTTTCCCTCCTTACCTGAATGAACTACTGGCCTAACTCACCTGATGTGCTCTTGAAATTCATTTCTGCAACATAGTCATAGACCCTAGATAAAATCCGGTAACAGCAGGAATGAGTTAAATACCATCATCCATTCCTCAACATTCCTAGAATGCTGACTGGTGCCAGGGAGGGAAGTAAAGACTTTGTACTCTAATAACTGTGTGTTATACATTTTGGTCCATCTGGTGAGTCCCTGAGGGATCAAATGTTTTTCATTGTTTAAGCTCCCTAGGCTTTCTTAGGCTGCAGCAGCTTTCCTCACAGTGGCTATTGAGTGATTTAAACAGACATGCACCTCTCTCTTTCCTTCTTTCTTTGATTCCAGGTCATCAGCTGGCCACAGAGATATGTAACAGAAATTTCAGTGATAACACACAACAAGGAATACAAGCTTTGCAAAAATAGCCTGGAAAAATCACTAAACAAACAGATGACTATCCCTTAACAGGCAAAAATCAGCAGTCTCTGAGGAGGGGAAACATCTGATTAACAGAGTTACCACATTATAATATTTAAAATATCCAATTCTCAGCAAAAAAAAAAAAAAAAGAACATGAAAGTATGGTCCATTTACATGGGGAAAAAAATGACAGAGACCATCTCTGAGAAAGCCCTGACATTGGAATTATTAATCAAAGATGTTAAATCAACCATCTTAAATATTCTCAATGAACCAAAGGATACCATGGACAAAGAACTAAAGGCAACCAGAAGAGCAATGTAGAAATGGGGGAAAAGATAGAAACTATAAAAATGAACCTTGGGAAGCAGATTTGGCTCAAGCAGTTGGGAACCCACCTACAATGTGGGAGGTCCCAGTTTCAGTTCCTGGTGATTCCTAAAGAAGACAAGCAAGACAGGAAACTGACACACAACAAGAGACACAACAAACAGGAGCAGATGTGGCTCAAGAGATGGGCACCTCCCTCCACATGGGAAGTCATGGGTTTGGTTCCCGGTGCCTCCTAAAAAGACAAGTGGACAGGAGTGCAAAAAATGAGGGGAAAACAATGAGGGAGGGGGATAAATAAATAAATCTTTTCTAAAAAATGAACCAGGTCCAAATTCTGGAGATGAAAGTACAATAGCAGATATAAAAAATTCACTAGAGTAATTTAATGGCAGATTTGAGAAGGCAGAGGAAACAATCAGCAAACTTGAAGATAAGGCCATTGAAATTAACCCATCTGAGGAAGAGAATTGAAAAATAGTGAAGAAAAATGAAATGACCCTAAGGGACGTCATGAAGTGTCCCAACATAGGTATCATGGGAGTCTCAGAAAGGGGAGAGTGTGAAAGGAGTGGGGGGGGGGAAATTGGAGAAAAATAACGGCCTAAACTTCCCAAATTTGATTATAGACATGAATCTACACATCCAAGAAGCTCAATGAACTCCAGGGAGAATAAACTCAAAGAGATCCCCATTAAGACATATTATACTCAAATTGTCAAAAAACAGAATCTTGGAAGCAGCAGGAGAGAAGTGACTCATGATATACAAGAGATGTTTAGTAAGATTAATAGCTAATTTCTATCAGAAACCATAGAAGCCAGAAGGCAGTAGTAAGACATATTTAGGGAAGAAGCTTTCACTCAACTGATAGAGCATCTGCCTACCATATGGGAGGTCCAGGGCTCAAACCCAGGGCCTCCTGACCCATGTGGTGAACTGGCTCATGTGCAGTGCTAATGCGTGCAAGGAGTGCCGTGCCACGCAGGCATGTCTTCCGTGTAGGGAAGCCCCACTTGCAATGAGTGTGCTCTGTAAGGAGAGCTGCCCCACTTGAAAAAAGCACAGGCTGCCCAGGCGTGGCACCACACACATGGAGAGCTGACGCAGCAAGATGATGCAACAAAAAGAGACACAGATTCCTGATGCTGCTGACAAGAATGCAAGTGGACACAGAAGAACACACAGAGAAGACTGGACACAGAGCAGACAATAGGCAGGGGCAGGGAAGGGGAGAGAAATAAAAAATTTTTTAATATTAAAAAAAAAGACATATTTAAAGTTCTGAAAGAAAAAAAACAGAAACAAGAATTCTATATCCAGGAGTTTCCAGGAAGATGGCAGACTAGAAAGACATGGTACTCTCTTCTCTCCTAGAAAAATAGTTAGAGGAAAGGTTGAAATGGCCTGGAATAAACTCTTCTAGGGTTTAGAGCACCAGGTGAAGGCTGGACACCACCCAGAAGAGAGAGGGATAAAGGAAATGAATCGCAATGGCAAAACTGTGAGTTAAAACCAGCAGCTGCTACTGCACCCGTCCTCCCCCGCACTAAAGATACTTTTGAATTCTCAGATCTCTGGCCCTCCTACAGAGGAAGGTAGCCTCAGGGACCCATTGCCCCAGGAAAGGGCAGAGAAATGGACACAGCCTAAGGCTGACTCAGATTTTGACCCACAAATCTGGTCTTCTGTGTCCCATGAGCCGTTCCAGGCCAGGTGGGGTGACACCATTGTTTGCATTGGGAGACACATCCAGAATAAAGAACTAAAGAGATCTGGGACTAAAGAGAACTGATCCTCTCTATCTCCCTCTCTATTAACAGGTACAGATTGTTGAGGATGCAGAGAGAAGTGGAATTATTTCCTACCCAAGGGCTGCCAGAGAAGGCTAGAGAACTGTCTCTGAGAATGGTTGAATTACAGGGCTCAACCTCCAGGCAGGAAGCTATATCACATTAATCTGGTCCAGTGTATGTTGCAGCTAAAACACACTGGCCAGGCATTGAACTGAGAGGGCTGCCAAATAATGCCATCTGCTGGCAGACCAAGGAAATGCACATGAGAAAATTAAAAGTAAATGAGAGGAGAACCAGCAAGATGGCAGAGGAGTAAGGAGCTCCTAGAGTCCACTTCTGCTACAGGGCAGTTAGTAAACACCCAGAGCTCTCTGGAGTTAGCTGAAGCACCTGTTTGGGGGCTCAAGGAAGCCAGAAGAGTATCCTGCCACATCCATGAAGGAATGGAAGGAGGAGAGTACCCATCTGCAGAGAAGACTCATAAGTAGAGTGCTCCATGCCATGGAGGTCGGTACCCATCCTCCATTGCAGGCACAAGTCACCTCAGGAGCTGTTCCGCCACAGCAATTAAAAGCTCCACTTCCCGAAAACGGGGGAGGAAGTGATGGTTGGGCACCAATTTCAGCTACTGATGAGTATATTCAGCAGGCAAAAGTATAATCCTGAGAACAGAAAAGTTTGAGCCTGTACAAGCCAGAAAGAGGCTGGTAGCCGCAATATTAACTCTGTGCCTGGCACAAGGGGAAGCAGGGCAGACTGAAAATCCCAGTGCTGGTGGGGACCAGCTTCTTTCCATTCAGGTTAGATTGCAACTCCAGCCTAGACACAAGCCCCACCTCCAGGAGGGAGGAAGCTGTGGGGAACTGTGCCAGCCTCTCTGGGAAATTACCAGCCAATCTGCAAAGACCAGTGATTATCCTTCTCCAGCAGCACGAGCCACCCTAGGAGCTATTCTGTGGCTGGAATTAGAAGCTCCATGTCCCAAAAACAGGGGAGGAGGAGATGGTTGGCTGCCGATTACAGCTACTGATTGGTAGACTTGGCTGGCTAAGGAATAACCCTGGGAACAGCTGGAGTGTGAATCAACCGAAGACAGAAAGAGGCCAGTGGCCGCCATTTTTACTCCATCCCCAGCATGAGGGGAAGCCAGGCTGACTGAAAATCTCAGTGAGGGTAGGACCAGTTTCTTTCACCTAGATTGGCCTGCAGCCCTAGCCTAGACATCAGCCCCACCTCTGGCAGGGAGGAGGCTGGAAGGCCCAGCACCAGCCTATCCAGGTAACTGCAGGTAATTTTGACTGGCATAGACTGAAAACCAGAAGTCTACGGGGGCAACTGCAGTCATCTTGGGTCTGCAATGCATAGATTGCTGCCCACATCTGCAGCTCCACCTCCACTGCAGGCACGGGAGAAAGGGGAATGAAGCTTCATCAGTCTCTCTGGGCAACTACAGTCTAGGCCTGCATGACTTAGATTATTCCACACAGCTGTGACTCTGTCCCTACCTCTGGCAAAGGAGAAAGTTGGAAGAAGCATTATTGGTCCCTGGTGCAATGAGGGCAGCTTGAGCCTCCACAGCTTACAGCACCAACTACATGCTTGAATCCTTCTGCACAACCAAGGGAGGAAGGATAAGAAGCCCTAAACTAAAGAGAAAAACTGCACCCAGAAAAAATACTCTAATAAGCCAGATGCGAAGACACCAATAAAAAATTACAATTCCCACCAAGAAACAGAAAGCTATGGCCCAGTTAAAGGAACAAGATATGCTTAGAGATGACATAAAGGAGTTGAGACAACTAACCATAGATGTTCAAACAAATCTCTTTAATGAATTCAATGGGATGGCTAAAGAGATTAAGGATAATAATAATATATTGGGGGAAGTGGTCTTGGCCCAATGAATAGAGCATCTGCCTACCACATGGGAGGTCTGCGGTTCAAACCCTGGGCCTCCTTGACCCATGTGGAGCTGGCCCATGTGCAATGCTGATGTGCGCAAGAAGTGCCGTGCCACACAGGGGTGTCCCCCACATAGGGGAGCCCCATGGACAAGGAGTGCACTCCGTAAGGAGAGCCGCCCAGGATGAAAGAAAGTGCAGCCTGCCCAAGAATGGCACCACACACACAGAGAGCTGACACAACAAGATGATGCAACAAAAAGAAACACAGATTCCCAGTGCTGCTGATAAGGATAGAAGCAGTCACAGAAGAACATACAGCGAATAGATACAGAGAGTAGACAATGGGGGGGAGGGGGGCAGGAAAGGGGAGAAAAATTAATAAAAAATAAATCTTTTAAAAAAGAGAATACATTGGATGAGCAGAAAGAAAAATGTGAAAGCATACATAGAAAAACAGCAGATCTTATGGGAATGAAAGGTGCAATCAATGAAATTTTAAAAACATTGGAATCATAATAGCAGATTTGAGGAGGTAGAAGAAAGGATTGGTGAGCTGAAGAAATGGCCTCTGAAAGTGAACACAGAAAAGAATGAAAAAAATTGAACAAGTTCTCAGGGAACTAAATGACAGCAAAAGGCATGCAAACATATGTTTCATGGGTGCCCCAGAAGGAGAAGAGAAAGGAAAAGGGGCAGGAGGAAATTTCCCAACCCTATTGCAGGACAGAGATATCCATGTCCAAGAAGCACAACATACTCTCATCCAAAAAATTTTGAATAGACCAACTCCAAGACACATACTTATCAGAATGTCAAATGCCAAAGACAAAGAGAGAATGCTGCATTCAGTTCACAATAGGTTGGCTTGAAGGGAAGGCAACACAGAAATAAAGGTAGAGACACAAGAGGGGAGACAACCTGGGACCAGGGGACTCACAGCTTCTGAAATTGAGAGCCTCACCCCTAGTTTTCCCATAGCATTTATTGGGAAACTACCAAGCAGCTGTTTGCTATCTGAACTGCAACATCATTTACAATAACAGGAAACAACTGCAACATCTAACAACTGCAACATTTAACAGGTGTAACATTTACAATAACAAACAGGTAAGCCAGAGAATTCTGAGAGCAGCAAGAAGAAAGCAAAGCATAATATATAAGGGATATCCAATAAGCCATGGAGGAAGGAAGACAGTTGTCTGATATATTTGATACTACAAGAAAAAACTTCCAGCCAAGAATCTTATATCCAGTAAGACTCTCTTTCAAAAATGAGAGCAAGATTAAAATATTCACAGATAAACAGAAACAGAGAATTTCTAAGCAAGAGACCAGATTTTCAGGAAATACCAAAGGGTGTGCTAGAGCCTGAAAAGAAAAGACAGGGGAGAGAGGCCTGGAAGAGAGTCTAGATATGATGATTATATCAATAAAAGTAACTAAAAGTGTCAAAAGAGTAATGAAAATAAAATATGACAGATAAAACTCAAATAGTCAGGAATAAACTTAACCAATAATGTAAAGCACTCTATTCAGAAAACTGCAACTCAATGTTAAAAGAAATCAAAAAAGCCCTAAATAATTGGAAGAACATTCCATGCTCTTGGATTGGAAGACTAAATATCATTAAGATGTCAATTCTACTCAAATTGATATACAGATATAATGCAATCCCGATAAAAATTCCACCAGTATTAAAGAAAAAATTGAAAATGCGATCATCAAATTTATTTGAAAGGGTAAGGGGTCTTGAATAACTGGAAACATCATAAAAAGGAAAAGTGAACCCTCATCTCCAGACTTTAAATCATATTACCTAGCTATAGTGGTAAAAACAGCATGATACTGGCCTAAAGAAGGACACAATAGACCAATGAAACAAAATTTACGGTTCAGAAACAGACCCTCACATGTATGGTCAAGTGATTTTTGACTAGCCTGTCAGACTCACACAGCTCAGACAGAACAGTCCATTCAACAAATGGTGCTGAAAGAATTGGATATTCATAGTTGAAAGAAGGAAAGAGGACCCTTATCTTACACCTTATCCAAAAAATTAACTCAAAATGGATCAAAAACCTAAAAATAAAAGTAAGAACCATATCGGTGGATTCTTAAAGGAGATAAGAGGGGAAGCAGAACTGGCCCAGTGGTTAGGGCGTCCATCTATCACATGGGAGGTCTGTGGCTCAAACCCTGGGCCTCCTTGACCCGTGTGGAGCTGGCTCATGGGCAGTGCTGATGCACACAAGGAGTGCCATGCCACATAGAGGTGTCCCCGTGCAGGGGAGCCCCACGCACAAGGAGTGCACAAGGAGAGCCACGCAGCACAAAAGAAAGCCAGGAATGGTGCCACGCACACGGTGAACTGACACAACAAGATGACGCACCAAAAAGAAACACAGTTTCCCGTGCCACTGACAACTACAGAAGCAGACAAAGAAGAACATGCAGCAAATAGACACAGAGAACAGACAACTGGGATGGGGGAGAAGGGAAGAGAAATAAATAAACAAACAAACAAACAAACAAATAAATAAATAAAAGAAAATGAATCGTTTGTGGGACAGTGGAACATGTTTATGACATTCACCTAAAAACTAAGAAAAAGGGAAAAGATTTAAATAAATAAATAAATAAAATGAAGAAGATAAGAGGAGGACTGAGTGGACTACTGATGTTTAATGTATACAGAAGTTTTAATTAGCTTTACTGTGAAAGTGTGGAAATGTATAAAGTGGATGGTAACACACAGTGAGTAACAGGTAGTTTATAAATGGGGATGTGACTGAAAATGGGAGTCTAGGTATGTAAATGCCAATTGACAGAATGTTAGGGAATAATCTAGGAACTGAATAGCACAATAAACCAAGATGAGAATTGTGGTTGATGGTACAGATGCAAGAGTATCCTTTGTGAGCTAGAGCAAATGTATATCACTACTGCAGGGTGTTGGAAATGTTTAGAAGCATGGGAAAAATACAGCTGGAGTGACCTATGGACTGTGGTTAGCAGTAATTATATAATATTCTTGTATTTAGCAAAAGATATACTGTGTTGGTAATGATGCAGTATGGAAAATGTGAGTCAAATGTACATTATGGGCATGGTAACAATCAGATGATAGTATCTTATCTGTAGTAAATGTTCCACCACAGAGTGGTGCATTGATGGAGGGGTGTTGTTTGGGAATTCTGCACATGTGCATGATTGTTTTATAAGTTTACAACTTCTGTCATAAAGAATACATTTTAAAATAATAATAATAGGATAGGTTGGGGGAAAAACACACCAAATGTAAGATAAGGACTATGACTAGTAGTAAGATGTTGACACTATTCTTTCATAATTCATAACAAATTTCTCACGACAATGCAAGGTGTTGGTGGAGGGTTGATGTATGGGGCCCTTGTATGATGTTATGCATATTTGCTTTCTAAGTTCACAACTTTTACTATACATTTAATTGTTTATATATGTTCATATATAAATGATATAAAGATAATAATAATAGGGTTGGTTGGGGGAAAATACTTTGGTTAGTAGTAATATTTTGACAATGCTCTTTAATCATTAGTTAAAAAGGTTTAACAACAATGCAAGTTATTGGTGGTAGGGTGAGTTATGAGAGTCCTGTATGATATCATATATTTTTGTTTTGTAATTTCACAACTATTATTATACACTTAGTGTTTGTGTATGTTTATGTATGAGTGCTATACTTCAATAAATTAATTTTTTAAAAAAGTAAATAAGAGAGGCTTGTTCTGACCTTTACAGCCTCCCTCCCCAAGGCCCTAGGAAGCAAGTCTGCAACCCATTACTGGGTCCAGAGCCCAGTTTTGAGAAACCAACAGCGACCTAACAATCTAGGTTGAACCAAGGATTACAGAGCAGCAGTAACATGCAGCTCCTGCCACTAAATCCCTATGAAAGAGAGAGAAATTGAGCACCTGAGTAAACTACTATCCTAATCAGACACCTAGACAGCAGCAAAAACTTACAAGCCATATTTAGAAAATGGAAGACATGGCCCAAGAAATGGAATATGTCAAAAACCCAGAAGAAACATAAGATTTGAGACAACTAATTAATGAGATGCAAACAAATTTCTGAAATAAAATTAATGAGTTGAAAGACACTATGGCTTAAGAGTTAAATGACATCAAGAAGACGTTAAGTGAGCACAAAGAAGAATTTGAAATCCCGCAAAAAAGTAACAGAGCTTATGAGAATGAAAGACATAATAGGAAAGATAAAAAACATATTAGAGGCATAGAACAGCACTCAAAATGATAGAAGAAAGAATAAGTGATACCAAAGACAGACCAGCTGAAATTGAAGAAAGAAAAGAATGGAAAAATTGAGCAGGGGCTTTGGGAGATGAAAAACTACATGAAACACACATCATACATGTCATTGGAGTTCCAGAAAGAAGAGAAAAGAAAAGGGGTAGAAAGAGTATTTGAGGGAATAATAGCTAAATATTTCCAAATTCTAACAAAAGAAATGGACTTAAATGTCCAAGAAGTACAGTTTACCCCAATAAGAATAAATCTGAATAGACCTACTCCAAGAAACATATTACTCAGAATAACAAATGTCAAAGATAAAGAGAGAATTCTGAGAACAGAAAAGGACAAGCAAGCCATCACAAACAAGTGACGTCCAGTAAGACTTAGTGCAGATTTCTCATCAGAAGGCATGGAGGTAAGAAGACAGTGGTATGATATAATTAGGACACTGAAAGAGAAAAACTGCCAGTCAAGAAGTCTTTATCCAGCAAAATTGCCCTTCAAATATGAAGGTGAGTATAAAATATTCACAAACAAACAGAAACTAAAAGAATTCATTAAAAAGAATCCACCTTTGCAGGAAATATTTAAGGGATATTTAATTTTTAAGAATTAAATATTCTTTTTAATATAAAAGAAAAAGACAGGAGAGAGAAGCTTGGAGGAGAGTATAGAAGAAAGAATTGCAGAAAGGATAATAAAAAGAGTAAAAAGACAGATGAAAATATATGACGTATGAAAACCAAAGAATAAGATGGTGGAAGTAAATATTGCATTTACAGTAATATAATTGAATGTGAATGTATTAAACTCCCCAATGAAAAGATATAGGCTGACAGATCAGATTAAAAAAAAAAAGTATGCTGCTTATAAGAGACTCAACTTAGACCCAGGGATACAAACCAGCTTAAAGTGAAAGGTTCGGGGAAAAAATGTTCCATGCAAATGGTAACCAAAAAAGAGCAGGGGTAGCTATACTAATATCATACAAAACAGACTTTATTTATTTATGTATTTATTTACTTATAGACAAAACAGACTTTAAGTGCAAAGAAATCATAAAAGATACAGAAGGCCATTATATATTAATAAACAAGATAATCCACAAGAAGATATAACAGTCATAAATATCTATGCAACTAACCAGGGTGCCACAAAATACATGACACAAACTCTGGCAAAACTGAAGGGAGAAATAGAGATCTCTATAACAATTGTTGGAGACTTCAACACCCCACTCACATCATTAGATAGAACGACTAGACAGAAGATCAACAAGGAAGCAGAGAACTTCAACAATATGATAAATAAGTTAGACCTAACAGATATACAGAATATTGCATCCAATCTCAGTGGGTTATACATTCTTCTCAAGTACTCATGAATCTTTCTCCAGGATAGACCACATGTTAGGGCACAATGCAGCTCTCAATAAATACAAAAAGATTGAGATTATACAAAGCACCTTCTCAGATGATTATGGAATGAAACTGAAAGTCAATAATAGACCGGAAAGAGGTACATTTTCACACATGTGGAGATTAAACAACACACTCCTAAATAATCAATGGGTCAAAGAAGAAATTGCAACTGAAGTCAGTAAATACATTGAGACAAATTAAAAGGAGATGGGAAGCAGATGTGGCTCAACTGATAGAGCATCCGCCTACAATATAGGGGGTCCAGGGTTCAAACCCAAAGCCTCCTGACCCATGTGGTGAGCTGGCCCATGCACAGTGCTGCTGCACACAAGGAGGGTCATGCCACGCAGGGGTGTCCCCCACATAGAGGAGCCCCATGTGCAAGGACTGCGCCCAGCAAGGAGAGATGCTCCACGTGAAAAAAAAAAAGCATAGCCTGCCCAGGAGTGGGGCTGCACACACGGAGGGCTGACGCAGCAAGATAATACAGCAAAAAAGAGACACAGATTCCCTGTGCCATTGAAAGAATGCAAGTGGACACAGAAGAACACACAGTTAATTGTCAGAGAGCAGACAATGGGGGAGGGCAGGGAGGAAGGGGAGAAATAAATTATAAATAAATAAATATTTAATTAAAAAATTAAAAGGACACAATTTATCAAAACTTATGGGATACAGAAAAGGCAGTCTTAAGAGGGAAATTTATACCCCTAAATGCCTATATTAAAAAAGAAGAAAGAGCTAAACTCAAAGATCTAAACAACTGGAGAAACTAGAAAAAGAACAGCAAACCATTCCCAAAGCAAGCAAAAGGAAAGAAATAATAAAGATTAGAGCAGAAATAAATGAAATTGAGAACAACAACAACAAAAAAAAAAAATAGAGAAAATCCACAAAACCCAAAAGCTGGTTTTTTGAGATCAATAAAATCGGCAAACCCCCAGCTAGACTAACAAAGAAAAAAAAGAAAGAAGATGCAAATAAATACAATAAAAAATGAAAGGGGAGAAGTCAAGAAATAAATAAAAAGGATCACAATAGGATATTATGAGAAACCGTATGCCATCAAACTAGACAACCTAGATGAAATGGACAAATTCCTAGAAATGCACAAACTACACTGATCTACAAGAAATACAAAAACCTAGCAAATCAATTAAATTTAAAGAGATTGACTCTGTCATCAAAAATCTCCTAACAAAGAAAAGTCCAGACTTCACAAGTGAATTCTACCAAGCATTTCAAAAAGAATAACACCAATCCTGTTTAAACTCTTCTAAAAAATTGAAGAGGAGGGAAAATTACCTAACACATTTTGTGAAGCCAACATCACTCTAATATCAAAAACAGATAAAGACTCTACAAGAAAAGAAAATTACAGACCAATCTCTCTAATGAACAAAATATTTGCAAATGGAATCCAACAGCATATCAAAAGTGGGATTTATTCCTGGTATGCAAGGCTGGTTCAACATAAGAAAATCAATCAACATAATATACCACATTAACAAACTGAAAGAAAAATACAACACGATCATCTCAATTGATGCAGAAAAGGCTTTTGACAAAATCCAGCATCGTTTCTTGATAAATAAAACACCTTGAAAGTTAGGAATAGAAGGAAAATTCCTCAATATGATGAAAATTGTGCATGTAAAACCCACAGCAACATCATACTCAATGTGGAAAGGTTGAATGCTTTCCCTCAAAGATCAGGAACAAGACAAGGATGCCCACTGTCACCATGGCTATTCGACATTGTACTAGAAGTTCTAACTAGAACAATTAGACAAGCAAAAAAATTAAAGACATCCAAATAGGAAAAGAGAAAGTAAAACTCTCACTATTTGCAGATGACATAGTCCTATAATTAGAAAATTCTGAAATGTCTATAGCAAAGCTACTTGAGCTAATAAATGAGTTCGGCAGAGTGGCAGGATACAAGATCAACATGCAAAAACCAGTAAAGCTTCTGTAAGCTAATATTGAACAATCTGAGGAAATCAGGGGGAAATTGCATTCCATTTACGACAGCAACAAAAAGACTCAAATACCTAGCAATCAATTTAACCAAAGAGAGGGAAGCGGATTTGGCTCAGTGGTTAGGGCATCCATCTACCTCATGGGAGGTCTGTGGTTCAAACCCCAGGCCTCCTTGACCCGTGTGGAGCTGGCCCATGCGCAGTGCTGATGCGCGCAAGGAGTGCCCTGCCACGCAGGGGTATCCCCATGTAGGGGAGCCCCACACGCAAGGAGTGCATCCCGTAAGGAGAGCCACCCAGCACGAAAGAAAGTGCAGCCTAAGAATGGTGCCGCACACACAGAGAGCTGACATCAACAAGATGATGGAACAAAAAGAAACACAGGGGAAGCAGACTTGGCCCAGTGGTTAGGGCGTCCGTCTACCACATGGGAGGTCCGAGGTTCAAACCCCAGGCCTCCTTGACCCGTGTGGAGCTGGCCCATGCGCAGCACTGATGCGCTCAAGGAGCGCCCTGCCATGGAAGGGTGCCCCCCACATAGGGGAGCCCCCCGTAAGGAGAGCCGCCCAGCGCAAAAGAAAGTGCAGCCTGCTCAGGAATGGTGCCACACACACGGAGAGCTGACTCAACAAGGTGATGCAACAAAAAGAAACACAGATTCCTGTGCTGCTGACAACAACAGAAGCGGACAAAGAAGACGCAGCAAACAGACACAGAGAGCAGACAACCGGGGTGGGGGGAAAGGGGAGAGAAATAAATAAAAATAAATAAATCTTTGAAAAAAAAAAAAGAGACACAGAGGAGAGAAAATAAGAAGATGTCACAGAACGGGGTGTTGAGGTGGTGCAAGAGAGTAATCTTCTCTCTCCCATTCCAGAAGTTCCCAGGATCAGGTCCAGGAGCTGCCTAGTGAGAATACAAGCAGACACAGAAGAACACACAGAGAATGGACACAGAGAGCAGACAACAGGGGGAGTGGTTGGGGAGAAATAAAATCAATCTTTAAATAATAAAAAATAAAACCTTTGTGTATCAAAAGAGTAAAAAGACAACCCACAGAATGGGAGAAAACTTTCAGAAGTCATATATCTGGTAAGGGTCTAATATCCAGACTATATAAGATTCTCTCTTACACACACACACACACACACACACAAATCCCACAACTCAACCAATATCTTGAATAGATATTTCTTCAAAGAAGATAAACAGTCAATATGTGCCTGATAATATGTTCAATTCATTAGTCATTAAGGAAATGCAAATCAAAACCACAATGAGATTCCACTTCATATTCATGTGGGTGGCTATTTTTTTTTTTTTTAAAGAAAAACAGTAAATAACAAGTGTTTGCAAGAATTTGGAGAAATTGGAACTCTCATGCATTGCTGGTGGGAATGTAGAATGATGTGACTGCTGTGGAAAACAAGTTGGTGGTTCCTCAATAAATTAAACAGAGAAGTACCAGATGATCCAGCAATTCCACTCTTAGGTACATACCCAAAAGGGTTTAAAACAAGGACACACACAGATACTTGTACACTAGTGTTCACGGCAGCATATTTACAATAGCCAAAAGGTGAAAAGAACCCAAGTATCTATCAACAAATGAATGGATAAACAAAATGTGTTATATACATACAATGATATATTATTCAGTCATAAAAGGAAATGAAGGTCTGATACATGGTAAAACATGAATGAACCTTGAGAACATTATTCTAAGTGAAATAACTCAGCTACAAAGGGACAAATAATGTATGATTCCACTTACATGAAATATCTAGAAAAGGTAAATTCATAGAGACAGAAAGCAGATAAAAAATTATTAGAGGTTAAGGTAGGGTATAATGGGAGTTAAAGATGAATGGGTATAGAGTTCCTGTTTGGGGTTCTGGAAATAGATAGTGGTGATGGTTTCAAAAAATTGTGAATGTAGTTTAAGTGTACACTTAAAAATCTTTAAAATGAAAAATTTTGTTATGTATATTTTACAACAATAAAAATATTTTAATAAAGTCTAAAGCAAATCTTATTTTTTTAATAATAGCTCCATTGAGGTATGATTCACATGCCATAAAATGCGCCCTTTTAAGGTGTACAATTTAGAAGCTTTTAGTAAATTTACAGAAATGTGCCCCCATCACCAAATTCAATTTTAGAAAAATTTCTTCCACTGAAATGTAACTCTATACTCATTCACAATCATTCCTGTTCCCTCACCCTCACCTCCACCCTAGGTAACCACTAATTTAGTTTCTGATTCTGTGGATTTGCCTAATCTGGACCTCTGATATAAATGGAATCATATAATTTGTGGCCTTTTGTGACTGGCTTCTTTCAGTTCATGTTGTAGCTTATATCAAATCTTCATTCCTTTTTATTGATGAATAATATCACATTTTCTTCATCTATTCATCAGTCAGTGGACATTTGGGTTGTTTCTCCTTGTCATAACTACCAAAATATTTTGTGTGCTGCCTTACAGCCATCTTACTTTGGCTAAGCCCCCTACCTCAACACACTGACCTCTGACCTGGTTAACAAGCAGCTTTCCAGGGCAAATCTCCCCCAGGGCCCAAATTTGCATCAGCGATCACCAACCATACCACCCACACATCTCACCCAGAACCCACAGCGGGTTGGAAATGATAAGCCCTCAGACTTCCAATCCCTTTCCCTTTATGTGCATGTTTGCTTTAAACTAACCAATCTTGGACTCCCACATTCCCAGTAGATTTAGGGAAATCTACCAAACTCCACCCCTGGACCACAATAAAGGCACAAGCCCTTGGGTCCCTCTCGCTCTGCTCCTGCACTCCCTGCCAGCTGGTTGAGCCATCCAGGCTGATTACACTTCCCGTCAACCCCTCGAGGCACCCCCGTCCTTCTGGAACAGCAGTTCTTAACCAGGTGCCCAGGGTCCATGGAAAGATTTCAGGGGTCTGTGAGCTTGAATGGAAAAAAAATCAACTTATCTTTATTTTCTCTGACCTCTAACTGAAATCTAGCATTTCCTTACTTACGAATGCATGCAATAAATAAATTACAGTAGTATTCATTTCACCTGCCTGGCAAACGGGTCTATGGAACAAAAAAGATTACGAATCCCTGCTCTGGGACCTGTGAGTAAGAATCTTTTCTTATGCCTTACGGCCTTGGTTTCCCAGGTCTCCATCTGCAACCAAATTTAAAATTCAACCTAACTAACTTTTTAAAACTATTACAATTAAAACTTCTATGAACATTCACATACAAGTTTTCTGTGGATAAAATTTTCAGTTCTCTTGTGTATATACCTAGGAATGGAATTGCTGTGTCAAATGGTAACTCTATACTTAACGTTTTAAAGACGTTGTTTTCCAAAGTGACTGGACCATTTTACATTTCCAACAGCAATTTATGAGGGTTCCAATTTCTCCATAGTTAAGCCAACACTTACTATTGCCTGTCTTTTTTATTTTAGCCATTCTTGCAGATGTTAAGTTGTATCTCATGGTTTGGAATTGTATTTCTCTCATAACTACTGAAGCCAAGCATCCTTTCATGTACTTACTGACCATTTGTATATCTTCCTTGGGGAAATGTTTATTCAAGAGCTTTGCCTGTATTTTCAACTTAATTTTTTTAAAATTAGATAAGTTGTGAATTTACAAAATAATCATGCATACCATACAGGATTCCCATAGATTGCCCTACCACCAGCACCTTACATTGTTGTGACGCATTTGTTATAAATGATGAAAGAACATCATCGTAATATTGCTGTCTATAGTACATAGCTTATATTTGTGTATTTTCCCCCACAAACCATTTTATTATTAAACGATGTAGCAGTATTAGGATTTTGTTGTAGTTCATGAGAGAACATTCTCACATCTGTACTGTTGACCACTGTCCATGATCCACCATGTGGTTCACTGTGTTACACAATCTCCTGATTTGTACAACTTCTACCCGCTTTTAAATTGGGATATTTGTCTTTTTCTTATTGAGTTGTAAGTGTTCTTCAACTATTATAGATTCAAATCCTTTATTGAATATATAATTAGCAAATATTTTCTCCTATTCTGTGGGTGTCTTTTTACATTCTTGAAATTATTGTTTATAGTATAGGAGTTAATTTTTATATAATCCAAATTATCTATTTTTTTTCCCTCTTGCTTTTGGTTTCATATCTAAGAAACGATTGCCTAACCCAAGGTCATTAACATTTATGCCTATGATTTCTTCTAAGAGTTTTGTAATTTTACCTCTTACATTTACACCTATAATCCTGGTTTACAGTTTTGTTTCTTTCAAGATTTGGAATATTATCATCCCAGTGCCTTCTGGCCACCATGGTTTCTGACAACAAATAGCTGTTTCTCTTATTGAGGCTTCCTTGTATTGTGATAACTCACTTGTCTCTTATTGCTTGCAAAATTCTCTCTTTGTCTTTTGATATTGTGATTATGATGTGTTTAGGTGTGCAACTCTTCGAGTTTATGCTACATGGATTTCATTGAATTTCTTAGATGTGTAGTTTAATTTTTTCATCAAGTTAAGGAATTTATCAGCCATTATTTGTTTAGATGTTCTTTCTGCCCCTTTCGCATCTCTCCTTCTGGTGTTTCCATTATGTGTATGTTAGTACCCTTGATGGTGTCCCACAGGTCTCTGAGGTGCAGTACATCTTTCTTCATTCCTTCTTCTCTCTGTTCCTCAGACTGGATAATCTCAATTGATTTATCTTCAAGTTCATTGATTCCTTCCTCTGCCTGCTCAAATCTGCTATGAATCCCCTCTCATAAAATTTTCATTTTAGTTATTGTACTTTTGAATGCCAAAAATTCTATTTGCTTCCTTTTTATAATTTCTATCTCTTTATTGATATTTTCTATTTGGTGAGACATTACTGTCATATTTTTCTTTAGTTCTCTGATATGGTTTCCTTTAGCTCTTTGAATATATTTGAAACAACTGATTTCTAGTTATGTCCAATGTCTAGTAAGTCCAACGTCTGGGCTTCCTCAAGGACATTTTGTATCAATTGCTTCATTCTGGTGTATGAAACATATTTTCTTGTTTCTTTGCATGTCTCATATATTTTGTTGAAAGTTGAACATTTAAAATAATATAATGTGGCAACTCTGGAATTTATATTTTACCTCCTTTCCAAAGTTTGTTGCTCCTGTTTGTTGTAATTGCTATTTGTTTAGTGGCTTTTCCAAACTAACTCTGTAAAGTCTGTATTCTTTTTCATATGTGGCCATTGAAGTCTCTGCTCAGATAGCTTAAAGGTCAGTTAATTTTTAGACAGAGATTTCCTTAAATATTCTGGAACCAATAAGTCTTTGCCAAAGAACTGATTTCAACACTCAACTAGGCAGTTCACAACTTTATCTTAATCTTCACTTCCTGCTTGTACAGACCCTTAAGGTCAAGCAGAGGTGAAAGCTTAAGGCTTTCTCAGGTCTTGCCTGATCATGTGCACAGCTGCAAACAGCCCTAGGCATATACTTAGCCTTCTAGAGTCCCAGGAACATGTAAGAGCTTCAAAAAGATTATAGAGCTTTAATTTTCCAGCTTTTTCTTTTAAGCTTTTTGAGTAGTTTGCTTTGTTTCTTTCAGAATTTATCCACTGCCTCACGGAGCTTTGAAATTAATCACTTGCCTGTAATTGTTTTCAACAATTGCCCCCCAGGGAAAAGGCTTTCAGCACAGAGGAAGCTCTGTGAATCAGGTCAAATACAGACAGCCTTGCAAGTGAAGTCTTCCAAGGAACATCACACAGGTCAAATAATGACAGTTCTCTGGAAACAAGGTTTTGAAAGAGTTCCAGCCCTGATTTGCTCCCTCCATTGGATGCCAAGAATGCAGACTCTATTTTTCAAGGCTACCACAGAGCTAGGAGGATGGACTAGGGTAAGTTAAAACACCACAAAGCTCACTATTCTGAATGGATTCAGTCATTTCTTTTAACATAAATTTTGCCAACTTGCTGCAAGCCTTTGATTAATTCCTCAAGCATGGAAAACATTGAATTGGGCCATGTTTGCCAAGTTTCTCATTGTTTTCATGGAGAAGAGAATATTCAGAGGTCCTTACTCCATAATTTGCTCTGACATCACCTGTGTACTGCCTTTTGAAAGTGTGTTACAGTTTTATTCCCAAAGGAATAAAAACTGAAGCACAATCTTCAGATAAATTTGCACGGTGGGATCAACATGGAGGACTCCTGGTTGATCTATCTATCTTTTTTTAATGAAATTTTAAAAAAGATTTATTTATTTATTTCTCTCCCCTCCCCCCCCCAACCCCAGTTGTCTATTCTCCGTGTCTATTTGCTGCGTGTTCTTCTTTGTCTGCCTCAGTTGTTGTCAGTGGCATGGGAATCTGTGTTTCTTTTTGTTGCATCATCTTGTAGTGTCAGCTCTCTGTGTGCCCCTGTGTGGCACGGTACTCCTTGGGCGCATCAGCACTGTGCGTAGGCCAGCTCCACACGGGTCAAGGAGGTCCGGGGTTTGAACCATGGACCTCCCATGTGGTGGACGGACACCCTAACCACTGGGCGAAGTTTGCTTCTCTATCTATCTATCTATCTATCTATCTATCTATCTATCTATCTATCTATCTATCTATCTAATCTATCCATCTCTATCATTTATCATCGCCTATCTATCTATCTACATTCTAACATGCAGGACTGAAATAAACCTGTTCTATGCTGATGTGAAACTCACTGCAAACTCCTCACATGGCAGCATGGATTTATCTTGGGAGAAATGATGATCAAGGTATTTATCAATACTTTCCAGAAGGGCTGCTTCTCTCAATCATTCTGAAGCGGATTTTTTCTTACAAATTTTACCTGAAAGCCTCTTCCAGCTGCCACCCTCTCTCAACTAAATTGGGCAGTCAGGATTTTGGTCTTATTCTGGCACCTTACCATGCTAAGCCCTTACAACAAACAAAATAAGACAGACACCAGAATCTATTTCTTCTTCTTGGCAGCTCATGAGACTCCTACCATCCACCTCCTCAACTCAAGGGCCATGTTGCCTCTTTCTCAGCTTTCACTTCACCTTTGCCAAGGTGAGTCTTCTTGACCCAATGGGAGTGGATGGCCTGCAGGTTGTTCAACAGAGGGCAAAAAAACAACTTCAATTCATACCTCTTGTTACAGATATTCCCTGTGCTTTTCAGGGATACAGGTCCTTCTCTCCCAAAGGTCATTCTCAAGGCCTTAATGAACAGAGTTTCTTCTGAGCCTCCTTGGGAGACATAATTAGACTGAGAAAGTTGTGTATAAATCCACTCCAAGATTTCTATCTCTCTAAGCCTTTGCATTCCTTCCTTCATATCATGCCAGTGAAGCTATGGCTGTCTCAGCCTTATCAAATATAGGCTACCACTGAATCCAAGTTTTAGCAAACTGGCTAAGTAGGCTGTTAAAATTACTTGAGATAAGACATTAATTCTGGAATTTCTGAAAAGTGTATCCCTGAGTGACCTTGGCACAAGGGAGGCAGCAAGTCTTGGACTGAGAAGTACTTCCTGAGTCTTCAGATGGATTTTTAAAATTGAACACACTTGGGGTGGTTTTCCAACAAATCATGAGCCAATGTTTGTCAGGCTGAATCCAGGGTGATAGAGGAAGTAAGTGCTCTGTTTTTCAATGAACCTCCAGCCCCACTTGGAGAACCAGGAAGACCTTTCAATGAGCTGTAGGATTATGGATTTGTAGAAGCATTTTTCTTGAATGACATAACTGAGCCATATTTAGAAGTTGAACTTTGTCCCCATGGTCAACATTTGGTGCTTTTAATCTCTGAAAGAAGAAATGTGTGGAAACAAGAACTCTCTGTAACATTCAAAGTGTCCAGAGGAGAGACAAAATGGGAAGGCAAAGTATACCTTCCTTGGCATTGTTTTCCAGCAAATGTGGCAAAATTCAAATTATTTGCAATGCATGGATCAAAAGATAAAAGAAGTTATGTAGCTCTTTACACTGTACTTCAGCATGAACTGCAACAAGGACAAAAACCTGGATTTCTATTGTCTGGAATACTTCAGGCCTTTCGATTTTAACACACCTCTTGGAGAAAAATAGAAACAGCCAGAATCAGATCTGTGGCTAACAGAGAAACCTGATATATAGGAGGATAATAGAGAACCTATTATTCCTTCTCTATGGTCTTTTTTTTTTAAGTCTTTTTTTGTCTTTATTTTTTTAATGTTACATTAAAAAAATATGTGATCTTTTAAAGTAAGCCAAGAGTATCAATCTCTTTCAAGACACCATGTATATATTTCAATGACAAATCTTTTCAGAGATGTCCCTAAAAATACAGTATCTCTGTGGCAAATGAGGTATAAATTAACAAGAAATGAAAAGTTTAGAGGTGATTTTATCTGAAAGTTGAAATGTTTCTTAGAATCACTTAGCATAGGAGCCATCATATCAATGTGTTCTACCTTCTGCTTTAAATCACCATCACCCCAAATATCCCTGACTCTGTTAACCAAGTCATTATTTTTCTTCCCACTTCCCTAACCCCAGTCACCTGAGATTGTAACATGTTATTTATTCGTTTTTAACTCCTGCAGTATACAATAGTTATTTATTAGGAATTTTCTGTCCATTCTTGAAATCAGTAGAAAGCAGTGACCTATTTCTGTTGAATGGGAGATCTATATCTGTTCAGATTTCATTTAGATTCATGAGTTATTTATCCAACTGTTTTTCATATCTTGTGACTATTTTTACTCCATAGAAGGAAATAGAATAAAGTAGCCTTGAATTCAGGCAATGGACTCTGCTTTCATTTATGAATAAATGAAAAAATTTTAATGCCATGAAAAAATGTCAAAATTGTCTTCATTTTCTTTTGTAAACATCAAATATTCCTGGTCTAGAATTTTCTAATTTTGTATTATAACATTTCAGAGCTTGAAGCAATATTGTAGGTCACCTATGAGCTTCTCCACCAAATCTGGTCCTTCTACATAATTCTTAACTCAGAGATTGGCAGTCTTGTACAAGATGAAGCTTTATTGCTTTTAATAGGAAAATCTTGTTGCCTGCCCAACTTCTCTTCTCTTTACTATCAGAATTCAGTTTTTTAGCAGTTTGCTCCAAACTACATTTTCCAAAATTCCTTTGAAAATAGAAATTATCCTATCATAAAGTTAAGCACATGGGAGCCGATGCAGCTCAGTGGTGGAGCACCAACCTCCCATATATGAGGTCCCGGGTTCAATCCCTAGTCCTGGTATCTAAAATAAATAAATAAATAAATAATTAAACACACACCTACTCTATGATCATTTAGATGAGACTTCATTCTTAGCTATATACCAAAGAGAAAGGAACATTCATAGCAGCTTTATAATAGCACAAACTGTGAATAATCAAATTTTCAACCACAGGAGAACAGACAGCCTGCAATATAGTCAGACAATGAAATACAATTCACCTAAAAAAGAACAGGTTACTGATGTACTCTAACATAGATGCATCTCAAAAACTATGTTTGGTAAAACAAGCTGGACACAATAGACTGTATGATTATTTTTATATAAAGTCTATTACAGGGACGTGGATGTGGCTCAAGCAGTTGGGTGCCCTTCTACCACATGGGAAGTTCCAGGTTCGGTTCCCAGTGCCTTCTAAAGAAGATGAGCAAGACAGTGAACTGATGCTATGGGCTGGTGCGGCAAGCTGACGTAACAAGATGACACAACAAGAAGACATAGGAGGAAACAATGAGAGACACAACAACCAGGGTGCAGAGGAGGCACAAGCGATTGGGTGCCTCCCTTCCACATGGGAGGCCCCAGGTTTGATTCCCAGTGCCTCCTAAAAAGAAGATGAGCAGACAGAGAGCACACAATGAATAAACAGAGAGCACAAACAATGAGGGGGGGCAAGAAAGAAATAAATTAAATCTTTAAAAAAAAACTGTATGTTGTCTATAAGAGACTCATTTTTTAAAAATTAAAGTCTATTACAGGCAAAACTGGGTTATGGTTATAGATACCAGAACAGTGGTTACTCTGGTAGAGATAGGGGATTCAAATTAAAGATTGAGAGATTTTTTTTCTGTGGTAATGGAAAAGTACTATACCTTCATCTGGATGGTGGTTTTTTAGCTGCATACTTTTGTCAACATTCCTCAGGCTATATGTTTAATATTTGTTATTTTACTGTGTGTAAATTATACATTAATAATTGTGGCTGTTTATGACTTTAATTTAAATGAACAAGCTAACTTAGAAAAAAAGTGTGGGAAGTGGACTTGGCCCAATGGATAGGGCATCTGCCTACCACATGGGAGGTCCGTGGTTCAAACCCTGGGCCTCCTTGACCCGTGTGGAGCTGACTTATGCGCAGTGCTAACGTGTGCAAGGAGTGCCACGCCATGCAGGGTGTCCCCCTCATAGAGGAGTCCTATGTGCAAGGAGTACGCCCTGTAATGAGAGCCACCCAGCGTGAAAGGTAGTGCAACCTGCCCAAGAATGGTGCCACGCACACGGAGAGCTGACATAACAAGATGATGCAACAAAAAGAAACACAGATTCTTGGTGCCGCTGATAAGGATAGAAGTAGTCACAGAAGAACACACAGTGAATGGACACAGAGAACACACAACTCGGGGGGTGGGGGGGGGCGGGAAGGGGAGAAATATAAATTTAAAAAAATTTTTAAATCTAAAAAATAAAGTGTACTCCTATCGATTAATTTAGCCAGATTCCTTATTGTTTCTAACACCCTTAGAATCCATTCTCACACACATTCCACAGGTTTTGGCTAAAATATATTAGCAAAATATAGCTATTCTTTAGGTATATAAGAATTTACTTAGGAATCATACTGTATACTTGATGCCCTGGAAGATGTTGAGATTTGACCCTAGTTATGGGTCTAGAAGCAACAAGAGGTAGTTGTAGTGGGTCTTGAAAAGAACAAGTGTCCACTTGCAAAGCATCTTCTCCAAGTGTAATTATCACAGAGTTTTCGAGCAATGAAAGGCTAGTGTTCTCAGACATGGGAAGGTGATCTACTTCCACCACTAAAGGAAGCTCAGGATGACTTGAGGGTGGTGGAAGTCCAAAATTATTTCATTTGTGTCCAATTATATTTTTCCATTCCAAGTTTAAGGATCCTATTCTTTCCTGACTTCCACATGAGAAACTTAATGAGGTTGTGAATTCAACTGGTACTGTAATTTTGCAACACACACAACCACATTTCATATTTGATTTTTGCAATATTACTGCTGTGGGTACAAGAAAATAAAGATTCTTTTAGGGGGAAGCAATTGTGGTTCAACTGATAGAGCGTCCCCCTACCGCATAGGAGGTCCAGGGTTCAAACCCAGGGCCTCCTGGCCCCTGTGGTGAGCTGGCCCACATGCAGTGCTGCCGTGCACGAGGAGTGCTGTGCCACACAAGGGTGTCCCCTGCATAGGGGAGCCCCACGCGCAAGGAGTTTGCCCCGCGAGGAGAGCTGCCCCATGCAAAAAAAGCGCAGCCTGCTCAGGAGTGGCGCCGCACACATGGAGAGCTGATGGCAGCAAGATGACACAACAAAGAGACCCAGATTACCCAGTGCTGCTGACAAGAATGCAAGTGAACAAAGAAGAACACACAGTGAATGGACACAGGGAGCAGACAGTGGAGGGGGCAGGTGGCGGGGGGAGAAATAAATAAAAAATAAATCTTTTTTTTTAAAGTTTCTTTTAGGGTTGCTGTGGCAGTTTAATATTATTGATGAATTTCGAAAAGAAATACTGATCGTTTTTGTAAACTGGTCTGTTCCTCTGGGAATATTAGATTGCATTAGACTCAGAGGTTTCATTTTTATGTTATTAAATCAAGATTAGGGCTTTTATTTGATTACATCATTAGGGTGCCTACAGCTGTGGACTATATAAATGGATGCTCAAAGGCAGGGAAGTAAATACATGAAGAAGGAAAACACAGAAGCAGATATGCAGGGAGAGAAAAGCTTGGACCATGGAGTCTTAAGAGGAAGGAGGAAGGCTGAACCCTTGCAGAGATTGCCCGCTATCTTGGGTCAACACATGGCAACAGACTTTGGGTGAGAAAGTACCTCTTATGGTACCTTGGGTTGGCCTCTTTAGGGCCTGGTAACTGTAAGCTTCTACCCCAAATAAATACTCTTTATAAAAGCCAACAGATTTCTGGTACTTTGCCTCAGCATGCCTGTGGCTGACGAATACAGTTGCTCTGGAATCTCCCTGGTTCTCATACTGTGACTTGAGCTGAGAGTTAAGGAACCTGGGTGTGGCCTTTGATGTCTGGCTTCTTCCTCCTTTTTTTTTCTTCCCCCCCCTCTTCCCCTGCCCCTTTTGTTGTCTGTGTCCATTTGCTGTGTGATCTTCTGTATCAATTTCTCTTTTTCTCTTCTCTTCCAGTCTTTCTCCCCTAGGATTCACCAAGATTCGATCCTGGGGACCTCTGATGTGGAGAGAGGTTCCCTGTCAATTGTGTCACCTCAGTTCCTGGTCTCTGCTGCACTTCACCTTGACTCTCCCCTTTGTCTCTCTTTTGTTGCATCATCATCTTGCTGCGTGACTCGCTTGTATGGGCACTGGCTTACTGCGCGGGTGCTCAGCTTGCTGTGCAGGCACTGTGCTCACCACGCGGGCACTGGCTCACCACATGGGCACCCACTCAGGCACTCAGCTCACCTTGGGGGCCCTCAGTTCACCTTGCAGGCACTCAGCTTGCCAAGTGGACACCCACATGGGCACTCGGCTTGCCACGCAGGCACTGGCTCGCCACGCAAGCACGCTTTCTCTTCTTTTTCATCAGGAGGCCCCAGGGATGGATCCTGGTTCCTTCCGTATGATAGGTGGAGGCCTTATCACTTAAGCCACATCTGCTTCCCTGGCTTCTTTCAGTTTAGCATAATGTTTTCAAGGTTCATCCGTGTTGTAGCATCTGTCAGTACTTCATCCCTTTTTATTGCATTATATGTATAAACCACATTTTGTTCATCCATTCATCAGCTGAGAAACATTTGGGTTGTTTCTACTTTTTGGCCATTATGAATAATGCTGCTATTAGCATTTTTGTATAGTTTTGGTATGAATGTATGTTTTGTTATACGCATATAACCAAGAGAATGAGTGGAATTGCTGGATCATATGGTAATGCTGTATTTGACATTTGAAGACTTGACAAAGTATTTTTCAAAGTGTTTGCATCATTTTACATTCCCACCACATTGGTGTGGGCTCCCATTTCTCCACATCCACATCCTCACCAGCACTTACTACTTTTTAAATAATTTTTTATTCTTAGGCAACCTGGTGGGTATGAAGTTGCATCTCATTGTGGTTTTGATTAGCATTTCCCCAATGGCTTATATTGAGCCTCTTTTCATAAGCTTATTGATATACAATAAGCTTATTATATATCTTCAGAAAAATGTCTATTCAAGTCTTTTTTTTTTTAGGATTTCTTTATTTATTTATTTCTCTCCCCTTCCCCCCCACCCCCAGTTATCTGTTCTTTGTGTCTATTTGCTGCGTCTTCTTCTTTGTCCGCTTCTGTTGTTGTCAGCGGCACGGGAATCTGTGTTTCTTTTTGTTGAGTCATCTTGTATGTCAGCTCTCCATGTGTGCAGCACCATTCCTGGGCAGGCTGCACTTTCTTTCGTGCTGGACGGCTCTCCTTACAGGGCACACTCCTTGTGTGTGGGGCTCCCCTACGCAGGGGACACCCCTGCATGGCAGGGCACTCCTTGCGCACACCAGCACTGTGCATGGACCAGCTCCACACGGGTCAAAGAGGCCCGGGGTTTGAACCGAGGACCTCCCATGTGGTTGACAGACGCCCTAAACACTGGGCCAAGTCCACTTCCCTATTCAAGTCTTTTGTCTATATTTTAACTGAGCTGTCTTTTCACTTTTGAGTTGTAAGAGTTCTTTATATATTTTGTTTACAAGTCCCTTATCAGATAGGACTTGCAAATATTTTCTCCCATTCTATGGGTTGTCTTTTCACTCTCTTTTTTTAAGTTTTATTTATTGATCCACTTCCTCCTTCGCTGTCTGCTTTCAGTGTCATTCACTGTGCAATTCTTCTGTGTCTGCTTGTCTTCTCTTTAGGAAGCACTGGGAACCAATCATGGGACCTTCCAGAGGTGAGAAAGGTGCTCAATCTCTTATGCCACCTCAGTTCCCTGGTCTGCTCTGTCTCTTATTGTCTCTCCTCTCTGTCTCTTTTTGTTGCATCATCTTGCTGTGCCAGCTCTCTGCTCAGACCAGCTTGCCATGTGGATCAGCACTCCTAAGCAAGCCAGCACTCTGCATGGGCCAGCTTTCTGCTCAGGCCAGCTGGCTGCGTGGGCAAGCTTGCCTTCACTAGGAGGTACCAGGAATCAAACCCTGGGCCTCCCATGTGGTAAACAGGAGCCCAATTGCTTGAGCCACATCTGCTTCCCCCTTTTCACTCTTGACAGTGTCTTTTGAAGCAAAAATATTTTACTTTTGAGAAAGTCTGATTTTTTTTTTGTTGCTATGCTTTTGGTCATATATCTAAGAAACCACTGACTAATCACAGGTCACAAAGATTTACTCCTATATTTTCTTCTAAGAGTTTTATAGTTTTAGCTCTTTAATTTATGTCTATGGTCCACTTCGTTTTTTTAAAAAAATATTTATTTATTTATTTATTTATTTATTTATCTCCCCTTCCCCTCCCTCCGCCCCAGTTGTCTGTTCTCTGTGTCTATTTGCTGCATGTTCTTCGTCCGCTTCTGTTGTTGTCAGCGACACGGGAATCTGTTTCTTTTTGTTGCATCATCTTGTTGTGTCAGCTCTCCGTGTGGGCGGCGTCATTCCTGGACAGGCTGCACTTTCTTTTGTGCTGGGTGGCTCTCCTTACAGGGCGCACTCCTTGTGTGTGGGTCTCCCCCTGTGTGGCAGGGCACTCCTTGCGCGCATCAGCACTGCACATGGGCCAGCTGCACACCGGTCAAGGAGGCCCGGGGTTTGAACCACAGACCTCCCATGTGGTAGAAGGATGCCCTAACTACTGGGCCAAGTCTGCTTCCCTATGGTCCACTTTGAGCTAATTTTTGTACGTGGTATGAGGTTTGGGTCCAATTTCTTTTCTTTTTCTCCCCCTCCCTACTTCCCTCCCTCCTTTTCTTCTTAAATTTCTTGAACTTGATAATTGCACTAAAGGTGATTACATGAGTGAATGTCCTTGTTTGTAGGAAATATACATGGACGTATTATGTGTTCAAGGATGATGATGTGTGCAATATGCTCTCACATGTGTAGAAAATGATAGATGATTGATTAACAATAGAATGATACAGCAAAGGTGGCAAAATGTTAAAACTGGTGGATCTGGGTATCTAGGGACAGGTGGAATGAGGTGTGTTGGATCTCTTTGTATGGGGTTTGTATTATTTTTGAAATTTAATTAAATTGTTTCACACTTTTATTCTTTTCAACAAGTACAGCAATTTAAATTATTCTATTCATAAATCCATGTCCAATACAAAATTTAAAATCTTTCAGTAGAGTCTTAAAAAGGTCATATACATTTTTTGTAATATTTCTGGGAACTTTGTATTTTTTATTTACTAGGAATGGCAGATTTTTAAAATTGTGTTTCCTATGTTGCTACTATTTAACAATCCAATTGACTTTGCACATTGGATTTGTATTCAGCAACTTTGCTAAATTTCTATTAACTAATAATTTATCACATATTCTTTTGGGTTTCTTATAATTTCAATCTTATCTGCAAATGATGACAGATTTTATCTCACTTTCTAATTCTTATATTTTTTCATTTTCTTACTGCTAGATTCTTTAATTTCCAATTTAAATCGAAGTGGTGATAATGGGTATAGTTGTCTTGTTTTGATCCTCAGAGGAATGCTATCAACACTCCATTAATGAGTATGACTTCCTGCTGCAGATTTTCCTTGATATATTTTATAAGGTTAAGGAAGTTCATTCTTAATTTGGTAAAAGAATTTTTGAAGAAATTATGAATTTATATTGAATTTCATTAAATGTTTTTTCATCTATTGAGACGCTCATTTAATCTACTAATGTAGTGAATTATATTGATTTTTAAATTTACTAACCTCTTTTTTTAATTTATTTTTTTAAAGATTTATTTATTATTTATTTCTCTCCCCTTCCCCCCACCCCGGTTGTCTGTTCTCTATGTCTATTTCCTGTGTCTTCTTCTTTGTCCACTTCTGTTGTTGTCAGCAGCACCGGAATCTGTGTTTTTTTTTTTTGTTGCATCATCTTGTTGTGTCAGCTCTCCGTGTGTGCAGCACCATTCCTGGGCAGGCTGCACTTTCTTTCACACTGGTGGCTCTCTTTATGGGGTGCACTCCTTGCGCATGGGACTCCCCTACGTGGGGGACACCCCTGTGTGGCACGGCACTCCTTGCACACATCAGCACTGCGCGTGGGCCGGCTCCACACGGGTCAAGGAGGCCCGGGGTTTGAACTGTGGACCTCCCATGTGGTAGACGGACGCCCTAACCACTGGGCCAAGTCGGCTTCCCTTACTAACCTTTTATAACCATACTTGATTAGGAGGTGTTTTTTTAAAAGGTGTTTTAATTAGAGAGGTTGTAGTTTTACAGAAAAATCATGTAAAAAATACTGCATTCCCATATACCCCATTATTTACGCCCTGCATTAGTGCAATATTTTTGTTACAATTAATGAAAGAATATTATAACGGTACTATTAAATATAGTCCATAATTTATATTAGGATGTCTTTTTTTCCGTAAACTACCCTATTATTAATACCTTGCCTTGGTGTGGTACATGTGTTATAACTCATGAAATTACATTTTTGTAATTGTATATTAACTATCCATCATTTACAATAGGGTACAATAGGGTCTTAACCATAAAGTCCTATGGTTAATCTTTTACATTTTATTCTAGTAACAAATATATGACCTAAAATTTCCCCTTTTAACCATAGTCACATATATAATTCAGTGGTGTTATTTACATTCACATGTTGTGCTCCATCACCACCATCCATTTCCAAAACTTACAATCAACCTATGTAGAAATTCTGTATAAATTAAACATTAACTCCCTATCTACACTGCCAACCCAGCCCCTAGTAACCTATATTCTGGATTATAACTCTATGACCTTGCTTATGCTAATTATTCATTTCAGTGAGATCACACAATATTTGTACTTTTTTGTCTGGCTTATTTCCCTCAAGATGATGTCTTTGAGGTTCATCCATGTTGTTCATGAACCAGAATTTCCTTCATTTTTAATGCTGAATAATATTCCATTTTGTTTATCAGTTCATTGGTTGATGGACATTAGGTTGCTTCCATCTTTTGGCATTTGTGAATAATGCTGCTATGAACATGGGTGTGAAAATATCTGTTTGAGTGCCTACTTTCAATTCTTTGGGGTATATATCTAATAGTGGGATTGCCAGGACATGTGATAATTCTATAATTACCTTTTTGAGGAATGGCCAAACTGTCTTCCACAGTGGCTGCACCATTTTACATTCACACCAACAATGATGAGTGTTGCTATTTCTCCATAGCCCTCCAACACTTGTAATTTTTTTTTTAACAGCAGCCATTCTAATGGGTGTGAAATCGTCTCTTACTGTAGTTTTGATTTGCATTTCCTTAATTGCTAATGATATTGAACATCTTTTCATGTGCTTTTTGACCATTTGTGTATTCTCTTTGGAGACATTTCTATTCAAGTCTCTTGTCCATTTTTAAATTGGGTTCCCTTTTTATTGTTGAGTTGTAGGATTTCTTTATATATTCTGGATATTTAACCCTTATCGGATATTTGGTTTCCAAATATTTTCTCCTATTGGGTAGGTTGTCTTTTCAGTTTTTTGATAAAGTCCTTTGATGCACAAAAGTTTTAAATTTTGATGAAGTCCCATTTATTTGTTGTTGTTTTTTTCAGTTGATGCTTGTGTTTTGGGCTTAAAGTCTAAAAAACTGTTGCTTAACATAAGATCCTGAAGATGCTTCCCTACATTATCTTCTAGTTTTATAGCCCTGGTTCTTATATTCAGGTTATTGATACATTTTGAGTTAATTTTTATATATGGTGTGAGATATGGGTCCTCCCTCACTCTTTTGCATTTGGATATCAAGTTCTCCTAACACCATTTCTTGAAGAGACTATTCTTTCCCTATTGAGTGGTTTGGCAACCTTGTCAAAAATCAATTGGCCTTCTGTGAGGGGTGTATTTCTGAACTCTCAATTAGATTCTATTGGTATGTGTACGTATCCTGGTGCCACTACCATGCTGTTTTGACTACTGTAGCTTTGTAATAAGCTTTAAAGTCAGGAAGTGAGTCATCCATCTTTGTTCTTTTTAGGATTGTTTTGGCTATTCAGGGTCCCTTACCCTTCCAAATAAATTTGAAAATTGGATTTTTCATTTCTGCAAAGTAGGCCATTGGAATTTTTAAATAAACATTTATTGAAGCATAACATTTATACATGAACATACAAAAACAGTGAGTGTATAGTAAAAGTTGTAAACTTACAAAACAAACATGCATATCATCATACAAGTCTCCCATACTTCACCCCACTACAAATACCTTGCATTGTTGTGAAACATTTGTTATAAACCATGAGAGAGCATTGTCAAAAAATTATTAACTATAGTCCATATCTTACATTTAGTATATTTCCCCCCCAACCCACCTGATTATTAACACCTTGTAATATTATTATATACTTGTTATAGTTCATGAGATATTGTTCTCATATTTGTTCTGTTAACCACAGTCTATCTTCCACCACAGGATTCCCTGTGTTATACAGTCCCATGTGTTGTATAATCCATTCAAAATGCACACTCACTGGCTGTCATTTTCATCACAGAGTTGTGCTGTCATTACCTCAGCCAATTTTAGAATGTTTTCATGATTTCAAAAGGGAAAATCTCATACCCCCTTATACTCCTCTATTCTTGTCCCTTAGAATTGATATATCTTCTTTGCCGTTGCTGCGAAAATATTACAGTATTACTATTAACTATCACCCATGAATTACATTAGCTCTAATGTTCCTGGGCATCACCATATTCTTATCATTTTGCAAAAGAAGAACACTTTTATATTTATACTATTAACCACAATCTTTGTCTACCACTGAAATCACTGTGTTATACATTCCCTAGATTATTCTCTAGCTTCCTTTCAATTGATGTTTACATCCAGACTACCCCTTTCAGCTGCAACACATGTATAAATCAGCAGTATTACTTATATTCACTGTGTTACTCTCAACTCTATTCATTTCCATACTTTTACAGTAAACCTTATCAAAACTTCTACACGTTAAGCATCAGCTCCCATGTTTAACCCACATTCTATCTCCTAGTAACCTATACTCTAGAATTTACCTCCATGAGTTTACTCATTGTATTTAGTTCATATTAGTGAGATCATAAAACATTTGTCTTTTTGTGGTGGGTTTATTTCACTCAACATAATATCCTCAAGATTCATCCATGTTGTCACATGCATCCTGATTTCATTTCTTCTTACAGCTGAATAGTATTCCATTGTATGTATATATACAATGGGATTGCTGCGTCATACAGCAGTTCTATATTCAGCTTCTTGAGGTACCACCAAACTGTCTTCCACAGAGGCTGCACCATTCTACATTCCCACCAACAGTAAAGGAGTGTTCCTGTTTCTCTATATCCTCTCCAGCACTTGTAGTTTTGTTTTCCTTTTTTAAATAATGGCCATTCTATAAGGTGTGAAATGCTATCTCACTGTAGTTATTTTTAATTTTTTCTTTTGTTTTTTAAAAAAATGTATTTCATTTTTGTTTTTATTTTCTCATTGTAGTTTTGATCTGCATTTCCTTAATAGTGAATGATGTTGAACATTTTTTCATGTGCTGTTTGGCCATTTGTATTTCGTTTTTGGAAAAATGTCTGTTCACATCTTTTGTCCATTTTTAAATTGGATTGTCTTTTCATCAAGTTGTATGATCTTTTTATATAACATGGATATCAAACCCTTATTGGATTTGTGGTTTCCAAGTATTTTCTCCCATTGTAGGCTGTCTTTTCACTTTCTTGACAAAGTCTTTTGAAGAACAAAAGTGTTTAATTTTGAGGAGGTCCCATTTACCTATTTTTTCATTTGTAGTGTATAATTCTTTTAATGTGCTTTTGGATTCATTTTACAAGTATTTTGTTGAGGATTTTTGCATTTATATTCATTAGAGAAATTGGTCTATAATTTTATTTTTTCATCGTGTCTTTATCTGTTTTTTGTATTAGGGTGAGGTTGGCTTCATAGAATAAGTTTGGTAGCATTCCTTCCTGTTTGGTTTTTTTGAAAGAGCTTGAGGAAGTTTGGTATTAGATCATCTTTGAATGATTAGAATTCACTTGTGAAGCCATCTGGTCCTGGGATTTTCATTTTGGAGAGGTTGTGATGACCTCACTTTTCCTCGCTTGTGATTGGTTTGTTGAGGTCTTCTGTTTCTTATAGGCTCAATGGAGGTTGGTTGTGTGTTTCTAGGAATTTTTCCATTTCATTTACGTTGAATACTTTGTTGGCACACAGTTTTTCATAGTGTCCTCTGATAATCTCTCTTATTTCTGAGGGTCAGTGGTAATATACCCCCTCTCATTTCTGATTTTATTTGTTTTGTTAGTCTAGGTAAAGGTTTGTCAATTTTGTTAACCTGGGAAGTGGACTTGGCCCAGTGGATAGGGCATGTGACTACCACATGGGAGGTCCATGGTTCAAACCCCGGGCCTCCTTGTCCTGTGTGGAGCTGGCCCACATGTGGTGCTGATGTGCGCAAGGAGTGCCATGCCACACAGGGGTGTCCCCATATAGGGGAGCCCCACATGCAAGGAATGCGCCCTGTAAGGAGAGCCGCCCAGCACAAAAGAAAGTGCAGCCTGCCCAAGAATGGCACCACACACACGGAGAACTGATGCAGCAAGATGACCCAACAAAAAGAGACACAGTTATTCCCGTGCTGCTGACAACAACAGAAGTGGACAAAAGAAGAACACGAAGCAAATGGACACAGAGAACAGACAACTGGGGTTTGGAGGTGGGGCAGAAGGGGAGAGAAATAAATAAAAAATAAATCTTTAAAAAATTTTTGTTAATCTTCTCAAAGAACCAACTTTTGGTTTTATTGATTCTATTGTTTTTTACCCTCAATTTCATTACTTTTGCTCTGATCACTATTATTGCTTTCCTTCAGCTTGGTTTGTGATTAGTTTGTATTCTTTTCTAGTTCCTCCAGGTGTGCAGTTAGATCTTTGAGTTAATGCACCATTAAGACCTAGAAATGTCCCTTTCAGCACTGCCTTTGCTGTATCCCATAGATTTTGATATGTTGTGCTATCATTTTCATTCATCTTGAGATATCCACTGAATTCTCTTGCAATTTCTTCTTTGACCCCATTTAAGAGTGTGTTGTTTAATCTCCATATATTTGTGTATTTTCCATTTTTCCTCCTGTTATTAATTTCTATCTTTGTCCATTATGATCAGAAAAGATGCTTTGTATATTTTCAATCTTTGTAAATTTATTGAAATCTGACTTATGACCCAATATATTGTCTATATGGAGAATGATCTATGAACACTTAAGGAAAATGTATATTCATCTGTTTTGGGGTGTAATGTTCTATAAAGTTCTGTTAGGTCTAGTTTATTTATCATATTATTCAAGTTCTCTGTTTCTTTATTTATCCTCTGTCCAGATGTTTTATCTAATGCTGAGAGTTGTGTGCTGAAGTCTCCTACTATTATTGTAGAGATTTTTATTTTGTCCTTCAGTTTTGCCAGTGTGTGCTTCATGTATTTGGGGCATCTAGGTAAGGTGCGTAACTATCTTATTATTATTTCTTCTTTGTGAATTTCCCCTTTTATTAATATATAGTGACCTTCTTCATCTCTTATAACAGTTTTTCACTTAAAATCTATTCTGTCCAATATTAGTATCGCTACTCAGATCATTTTAAAGTTATTATTTGCATGGAATATTCTTTTTCCAAACTTTCACTTTCAGCCTGATTGTGTCTGTGTCTAAGGGAGTCTTTTGTAGACAACAAATAGATTGCTCATTAAAAAAAAAATGGTTTTGCTAATCTATGTCTTTTGATTGGGGAGTTTAATCCATTAACATTCAATGTTATTACTGTAAAGGCATTACTTACTTAGTCCATTTTAGCCCTTGGCTTTCTGTAGTCATATCTCACTATTGTCTGTCTTTTAATCCTTTTAATTACCCTTACTTATAACCTTCATTTCTACATTCTTCTCAAAGCCTCTTACTCTTGTGTTTTCCTTTCACCCTGTTGCACACCCTTTAGTATCTCTTGTAAATCTGGTCTCTTGGTGACAAAATCTCTCCGTTTTTGTTTGTCTATAGAGACTTTAAACTTTCCCTTATTTTTGAAGGTTGGATTTTCCAGATAAAGTATTCTTGGCTGGTAGTTTTTCTTTTTCAGTACCTTAAATACATCATACCACTTTCTTCTTACCTCCATGGTTTCTGATGAGAGATCAGCACTTAGTTTTATTGAGGTTCTCTTGTATGTAATACATTGCTTTTCTCTTGCTCCTTTCAGAATCCTCTCTTTATCTCTGGTATTTGTCATTCTGAATAGTAGGTGTCTTGGAGTAGGTCTATTTCGATTTTGTTTAGAATGCATTGTCCTTCTTGGATATTGATATTTATGTATTTTCATAAGGATTGGGGAAATTTCAGTCATTATTTCCTCAAATATTCTGTCTGACCCTTTTCCATTCTCTTCTCCTTCTGGGACATCAAGAATGCATATGGGGTGGCAGGGCAAGATGGTGTCTGAGTAAGTACACGATCATCATCTCTCTTACAAAAGACCAACTGTGTGGTGATGGAGTTCTACTGGAGCAGGCTGTTTCGGGAACCTGCAGGGCAGGAGGTGTCTAGACATTGATCTGGAGTGACTGCAGCAGAATTGGTGTTTGCTCAAGATAGAACTGCAGGTTTCTAACACTGAACGCGGAAGCCGTGGGAAAGTAAATCCCTCTGCCCCAGGGCTAAGAGCCATAGCGTTCACTAAGAACTACTGGTTGTGGGGCAGAGTTTCCAAGCCCTGTGTCCCCCAAATGCATGAACCCCAAGCCTGTGTCCCCTGAAGCCCCATGGCCCACGCTAAATACCCTGAGACCACATTCTCCCAGGCCTCTGTTTCCTGAGCCCAGCACTCCCGGAAATCCAGCATTGCCCTACCCCTCTAGATGCAGACTAACTCTGGAAGTGGGAGAGTTTAGGTGGGAGGTGCAGAGGGGCCAAGGAGTGCAGGTTCAGTTTTCTGGTCCCCCCCCTTTTTATTGAGTTTGGAGGAGATATTAACTGACTTGGGGAGAGCCTAGGAATAGAGAAGAGACAAATCTGGTGAGAGAGCCCAATTTACCTAAATGCCCTGGGATAGGAAACTTGGTCTGGGAGAAGGTGGAGTCAGAAAATTAACCAGCTCCCTTGTAGCACACCTAAGGGAGAGGGACAGTAGGACGTGCTTTACAGGCTTCCAGGAGCATATTTAGGGTTCTTGGCAAGGGGTGGGTGCTCTCTTAAGAAATTAAGAGTCATTATTTTCTCAGGTGAGTTGATTCACCAGGGACCCATTTGAATTTCATACAGGAGACCTCACACAGCCTTCCTGCTGCCTTGGGAGAGAAGGAAGTGAGGAAGGGAGAAAGGGGGAAGGTCAGACTCCTAAGCAGTTTATTCAATTGCAAAGAGGATTCTTTGCCTGGGGCCTTGTCTGGTCTTTTTTGTTGGTTTGTTTTCTGCTTTTTTCTTTCTCTTTATCCCCCCCACCACCACCACTTTTTTCTTTTTCTTTTTTCTTCCCTCTCTCTGCTTTTTTTTCTTCTCTCATTTCTTTCTCCTCCCCCCCCCCTTTTTTCATTTTTTATATTAGTGCTGCAGGCAACACCTCTTATTTGCTCTGCTTCCTCATCCTCAATTTTCTCTTTTCTGTGTGTATTTGGCTACCAACACTATCCCCTTTCCTTTACATCATTGTCTCCTCCGTCATTTATTGTTTCTCTTACACTCCACCTCTCTCTGTTTAGCCCCCAATATTCCTGACTTTTTCTCTCTAATACCTCCAATCTGTTTTCTACCATTTATTCACTCTTTATGTTATTGTCCTCTCTTTTCTTTTTCCCTCTCTCCTGACCACACTGACCTTTTAATTCATAATATATTACTCCCTATATTCAGTTTAATATCTCATTATAGGTACTCCACTTTTTCATTGTTATAAGTATACACAGCTTCCATGAGTTCTATATACATTCTCCTAGATCTCACATGGTTCTTCTGCTAACACTCACTATCAATACTACTATTATATTTTTCTTTTCTTACCCTTTTGCTTTCTCTGGACCTATTATTTTCCTTCAAGGGAACTTAGCCAACAACAAGGAAATAGAATAAGAAGAAAAAAGTGACAAAGAGAAGACTTAACACACACACAAAAACAACAACTAATTAAAACCCAAAGCTAGAATAAGAAGATAATCAACAGAATAAACCCAACAAGATAAAATGATGGCCAGACAGCAACAAAAAACTACAGACCATGCCAATAATCAGGAAAACATGGTCCAATACAATGAGCAAACTAAAAACCAGGAAGAGAAGTGGAACACCAAACAAGTAACTAAAGCTCTGAAAACATGTATCATGGACCAATTCAATGAAGTGAAGGAAGAGATTAAGCATATTAAGAAAACACTTGGAGAGCATACAGAAGAAACTGTGATCATGCACAAAAAGATCACAGAGATAATGGGGATCAATAGCACAATCCAAGAAATCAAAAATACATTCTCAGCAAATAACAGCAGATTTGAAGAGGCAGAGGAAAGAATTAGTGATGTGGAAGACAGTACATCTGAAATCAAACAGATAACAGAATTAATCTATAAAAAGATAGATAAAATCCAGCAGGGACTTAGGGACCTGAATGACAATGCAAAATGCACAAACATTTGTATTATAGGCATCCCAGAAGGAGAAGAGAAGGGAAAGGGGACAAAAGGGGTGTTGGAGGAAATAATGGCTTAAAGCTTCCCAAACCTATTGAGGAAGATGAATATACATGTCCAGGAAGCACAACGCACTCTGAACAGCATAAATCCCAACAGGCCTACCTCAAGACATATACTTGTCAAATTATCCAATGCACAAAACAAAGGGAAAATACTAAAAGCAGCAAGAGAAAAGAGAACCATCACATACAAGGGAGTCTCCATAAGATTAAGTGCTGATCTCTCATCTGAAACCATGGAGACAAGAAGGCAGTGGTATGACATAGTCAAGGTACTAAAAGAAAAGAATTTCCAACTCTATTCAGCAAAGCTAGCATTCAAAAATGAGGGAGAGTTCAAAATATTCACAGATAAACAGAAACTAAGAGAGTATGGCAACAAGAAACCTGCCCTTCAAGAAATCCTAAAGAGAGTTCTGCAGGAGGAAAGAAACAAACAAGAGAGACAGAGTTGGAGGACAGTGTAAGAACAACTAAAACTACAAAAAGTGGGAAAAAATCAAACAACATAAGACAAACACAAATCCAAAGAAAATATGGCTAATATAAGTAATTCCTTGAAAGTAATTACACTAAATGTCAGTGGATTAAACTCACCTGTTAAGAGAGGGAGATTGGAAGATTGGATAAGGAAATATGATCCATCTATATGTTGTCTACAAGAAAATCATCTTAGACTCAGGGATTCAAGGAGGTTGAAAGTGAATATCTGGAAAACAATCTTACGAGCAAACAATAACCAAAAAAGGGCAGGAGTAGTTATATTAATATCAGACAAAATAGACTTTAAATGCAAACAGTTGTGAGAGACAAAGATGGACACTACATATTAGTGAAAGGGATAATCTTTCAAGAAGAATGAACAATCATAAACATTTATGCTCCTAACAAGGGCACCTCCAAATACATGAGGCAAACACTGGAAAAACTAAGTGACAGAAGAGATGCATCTACAATTATAGTGGGGGACTTTAATATACCACTATCAAATATGGACAGAACATCTGAAAAGAGAATCAATAAAGAAAGAAAAACTTTGAACAGTATATTAGAGGAGCTGGACCTAATAGACATATACAGAACATTACACCCAAATACAGCAGGATATACATTCTTCTCAAGTGCACATGGATCATTCTCCAAGCTAAACCATATGCTAGGCCACAAAGAAAGTCTCAATGAATTCAGAAAGATTGAAATCATACAAATAATTTCTCTGACCACAGTGGAGTGAAACTGGAAATCTGCAAGGGCCAGAGGCCCAGATGTTGCAACAAGATATGGAAATTAAACAGCACACTCTTAGAAAAAGAGTGGGTTAGGAGGAAATCTCAAGAGAAATTAATAACTACCTTGAAACTAATGAAAATGATAACACAACATACCAAAACTTATGGGATGCAGCAAAAGCAGTACTTAGAGGGAAATTTATAGCCATAAATTCATACATCAAAAAAGAAGAGCTAAAATTGAAGAACTAGCTGCACACTTGGAGGAATTAGTAAAAAAAACAAGAAAGTAACCCCAAGGGAAGAAGAACAAAAGAATGAACAAAGATAAGAGCAGAACTAAATGAAATAGAAAATAAGAAAGCACTTGAAAAGATAAACAAAACCAAGCTGGTTCTTTGAGAGCATCAATAAAATTGACAAACCCTTAGCTAGACTAACAAAGAAAAAAAGAGAAGCTACAAATACACAAAATAAGAAAGGAGAAAGGAGATATCACCTTTCATAAGAGGATACTTTGAAAAACTATATTCCACCAAGAGGACAATTTAGAGGAAATGGACAAATTCCTAGAAACACATAAGCAGCCTCTATTGATGAAAGGAGAAATTGACGATCTCAACAAACCAGTCACAAGTAAAGAGATAGAATCAGTCATTAAAAACCTCCTAACTAAGAAAGAGCCCTGGGCCAGACAGCTTCACAGGTGAATTATACAAAACATTCTGGAAAGAACTAATTCCAATCTTGCTGAAACTCTTCCAAAAAATTGAAAAAGAAGGAACATTGCCTAACTCATTCTATGATGCCAACATTACCCTAGTACCAAAGCCAAACAAAGACACCACAAGAAAGGAAAATTATAGACCAATCTCTCTAATGAACCTAGATGCAAAAATCCTCAACAAAATACTTGCTAATCATATTCAACAACACATTAAACAAATAATACACCATGACCAAGTGGGATTCATTCCGGGTATGCAAGGATGGTTCAACATAAGAAAATCCATCAATGTAGTACACCATATAAACAGATTAAAGGGGGAAAAAAACCACATGATCATATCTATAAATGCAGAAAAAGCATTTGACAAAATATAGCACCCTTTCTTGATAAAAACCCTGCAAAAGATTGGAATAGAAGGAAATTTTCTGAACATGATAAAAGGTATATATGAAAAACCCACAGCCAACATCATTTACAATGGCAAAATCCTAAAATCTTTCCCTCTAAGATCAGGAACAAGACAAGGATGCCCACTATCACCCCTTCTATTTAACATTGTCTTAGAAGTACTTGCTTGAGCACTGAGGCAAGAACCAGATATAAAAGGCATCTAAATTGGAAAGGAAGAAGTCAAAATTTCATTATTTGTAGATGACATGATCCTATACATTGAAAATCCTGAAAAGTCTACAAGATAGCTTCTAGAACTCATAAATGAGTTCAGTACAGTTGCAGGTTATAAGATCAATGTGCAAAAATCAATAGCATTTCTGTACACCAATAATGAGCAATCTCAGGAGGAAATCAAGAAACAAATACCATTTACAATAGTAAATTAAAAAAATCAAATACCTAGGAATAAATTTAACTAAAGATGTAAAAAGCTTATACTCAGAAAACTACACAACACTGTTCAAGAAAATCAAAGAAGACTTAAATAAATGGAAGAATATTCCCTGTACATGGATAGGAAGACTAAATATTATTAAGATGTTTATCCTACCAAAACTGATCTACCCATTCAATGCAATCCCAATAAAAATCAACACAGTATTCTTTAATGAACTAGGAAAACTAGCTACGAAATTTACTTGGAAAGGAAAGAGGCCCTGAATAGCCAAAGACATGTTGAAAAAGAAAAATGAAATTGGAGGAATCACACTACCTGACTTCAAAACATACTACAAAACTACAGTAGTGAAAACAGCATGGTATTAGAACAAGGATAGACACACTGACCAGTGGAACTGAATTGAGAGTTCTGATATAGATCCTCATATATATAGTCATATAATATTCGATAAGGCCATCAAACCCTCTCACCTGGGAGAGAATGGTCTTTTCAACAAATGGTGCCTGGAGAACTGGATATCTATATATAAAAGAATGAAAGAGGATTACCAACTCAAACCTTATATAAAAATCAATTCAAGATGGATCAAAGACCTAAATATAAGAGCTAAGACCATAAAGACTTTGGAAGGCAATGTAGGGAAGCATCTACAGAACCGTGTAATGGGAAATGACTTCATGAACTTCACACCCAAAGCGCGAGCAGCAAAACAACAAATAGATAAGTGGAACTTCCTCCAAATTAAAGCATTCTGCACCTCAAAGGAGTTTGTCACGAAAGTGAAAAGAGAACCTACACAATGGGAGAAAATATTTGGTAACCACGTATCTGATAGGAGACTTATAAGGATATATATAAAGAACTACTATATCTTGAAAATAAAAAGACAAATAACCCACTTAAAAAATGGGGAAAAGATTTAAACAGACACTTCTCCAAAGAAGAAATACAAATGGCTAAAATCCACATGAAAAAATGCTCCACATCTGTAGCTATTAGGGAAATGCCAAGCAAAACTACAATGAGATACCATCCTACTCCTGTAAGATTGGCAGCTATGAAAAAAACAGAAGACTACAAGTGATGGAGAGAATGTGGAGGAATGGGAACACTCATCCACAGCTGGCGGGAATGCAGAAGGATCCAGCCATTCTGGAGGACAGTTTGGCAGTTTCTCAAAAACTAGCTATCAATTTACCATATGACCCAGCAATTCCACTGCCGGGTGTTTACCCAGTAGAACTGAAAACAAGGACACAAGCCAATATATGTACACCAATGTACATAGCAGCATTGTTCACTATTGCCAAAAGTTGGAATCAACCCAAATGCCCATCAACAGATGAATAGATAAATAAAATGTGGTATATACATACAATGGAATACTACTCAGCTTTAATAAGGAATACACTACAAACACATGTGATAACATGGATGAATCTTGAGAACCTTACGTTGAGTGAAGCAACCTAGGCATTGAAGGACAAATACTACATGACCTCAATGATATGAAATAAGTAAACCAAATTGCCTCAGAGAGCTAGAGACTGGATGATAGGTTTAAAGGAATTTGGGGGGTAGAGGAAGTTTGCAAGCTGACACCTACCTGGGTGAAATCTATGATAAGCTTAGAGGTAAGTATTTATACAGGGAAGGGGTAAAATGGGGGCATAGGGATAACTTTGGGTGGGGCTTTGTGGGCCTGGGGGGGACTAGGGATGGGAGAATGGGTAATATGGCCCAAGAAATTGCAGGGAAGGTGGGGGGACATATGAACATAGAAGATTGTCAGGTATGTGGTTGAGAGTATAATGTTGAGAAAACTTTTTTAAAAATATAATAAGGAAGGCTACCTGTTTAAGATGCTTAAAGGGGAGAATCTGACACAGGACAGGCTTCTAGGGAGTGTGTGAGTGCTCATTTTGTCATAGTGGGTTATATCATTGGATGGAGACCCATACAGTGAGAGTGAAGGTATACCCACATCCTGGAGAGGACTGATGTTCTCAAATAGAGGGAATTGAATCTCTCAAGAGAAATGGTGGCTCTCAATGCATTAGGGCAGCTGAGCATGTCAAGCCCTCAACATTGTGCAAGTATCTCTGAACATGGCCCTTCAAGCAATGAAGAGTGATTGTCACTGTGGGCTTTGAGAGGAGGGAGAAAGAGGTATTGAATAGGTGGAATCAGTGTAACTGTGAGGCAATGGAAGTGTTCCACAAGATTATGCAAGGATGGATATAGGACATGTTAAATTACACCAAAAATGTATAGGGGCCTGTAGGCTAAAATGTAAATCATAATGTAAAACATAAGATAACTAAAAATTTAGAAAATTGTATAGTCTAAAATATAAACCACAATGTAAACCCACTGTAACCTTTTTGAAAGCTATTGTCAATATCTGTACATCAGTTGCAGTAAATATAGTATGAACATGTAAAAAGATTATTGCTGGGGAAGGGACAAAGTGTCTGATGTTGAATATGTGGGAGTACCGTATATTGTCTATATGAATTACTGTGGCCTAAAACTTTTGTGAAGACAAGCTTAATAATTAGAAAAAGAAAAGATATAGACACTGAGGAAGAGATGGAAGAAGTTGCCTTGCCAATGTGCATACAGGGCAACACTTATTGCAGTGATGGAAGGCAAAACATCAAAAACAAAGCTTTTTCATTTTTTAATTTTTGATACCCCAAATTATTTTTACTTTAATTTTTCTAAATTAGTATGTATTCTATAGCTAACCTTTAAACCCATCACTATATTCCATTTTAATATTAATGGAACCTGGCAATGTATTTGGCTTCATTTTCAAGGAGGTTTTGGACCACAGATGGGTTCGATGGTGGTGAGGGAGGAATACTGGTATGGGGTGTTATTGGTGGGGGGGGGGCGCATGTTTGGGAGGGAGTTCTCCAGGGCATATGTGCAGGGTGCATAAAAATGTTTGGGTATTTTCATAGTGGTTACAGTTGGGAACGACAGCTGGGGTACTGCTGAGTTCCTGGCCAGGGAAGCTCTGTTGCATTCCCTAATGGAACAGCAACAATCCTCCGAGTGCAATGTCTAAGACCAATAAGGAAGGATGGTCCAACAATGAGCCCTTGATGCTAATGACTATGCTTGTGAGCCTGTGTGCCTGAAATAAGAACTAGGCCTAGAGCTGCAAGGTGCCTAAGAGTTACCTCCTGGGAGCCTCCATGCTGCTCAAATGTGGCCAGTCTCGAAGCCAAACTCGGCATGAAAATGCACTGCCTTTCCCCCAGCATGGGACATGACTCCCGGGGATGAGCCTCCCTGGCACCGAGGGATTACTACCAAGTGCTAGCTGATGATGTGGCTGGAGAACAACCTTGAATAAAAGGGTCAACTCAGACCAGCAGAATATCTCAGCCTACATGTAATATCAGTAGTTAAAAATGCTTTTTAACCTTGAATAAAAGGGGGAAATGGAAAGGACAAATGAGTTTATATGGCTATGAGTCTCCAAAAAAGAGCTGGGAGGTCATCAGAGGGGTCACCTTTATGCACACCTGAGCAGAGTCCTAGAGACAGCTAAAGTAGATACAACCCCAGGTATTGGCTCTTCTGAGGGATACAGAGACCCACAGGTTCTACGGTCATGGCAGATGGACTTCAATGCCATGTCATTTGGCCCTACTTTGGAGTTTATGTTCCTGAGTATGATGGAGTTGGACTCAGATGTGATCTTTGTTCACAAGCCTCTCCTGTCACTTTTACCAGAGCTGTGGTTGGTGCTGGAGTTTAGTGTATACTCAGGGGACCTCAATCTTTGGACTGTCCATGAGAGAGCCAGGCCCTGAGCCTCAACAGACTTGCAACTCCTACCCTCTGGTTTATTGGACTTACCCCAGCCACCTAACAGGGAGGTGAAGAAGGTCAACCACCACACCAGGGAGACAAGAGTGCCTACAACTGCAAACAGGAGAATTGTATCCATTATCCAAGTGGAATCTAAGCACCCTCTCGATACAGAGGTGAAGTGGACATAACCATCCCAGGATCCACAGAATGGAGGAATAGAGTATGGATTACAGTGGACTTACTGGTATTCTATTCTGGAACTACTGTGATTAGTAATGGAAGTAAATGTAGCATTGGGATGGAGAAAGTGGCCACAGTAGCTGCTGAGGGTGGGGAGTGGGAAGAAGAGATGTGATGTGGGGACATTTTCAGGACTTGGAGTTGTCCTGGATGGTACTGCAGGGATGGTTATTAGACATTGTATGTCTTCCCATGGCCCACTGGGTGGACTGGGGAAAAGTGTGAACTATAATGTGGACCATTGACCATGAGGTGCAGCAGTGCTCAGAGATGTATTCACCAAATGCAATGAATGTCTCATGATGTTGGAGGAGGTTGTTTTTATGGGAGGAGTGGGGTGAGGGGGGTGGGGGGGTATATGAGGACCCCCTATTTTTTTTAATGTAACATTAAAAAAAAAAGACAAAGAATTTTTTTTTTAAATGCATATGTTAGTGTTTTTCATTGCCATTCAATTCCCTGAGACCCTGTTCCATTTCTTCCTCATTCTTTCCATTCCCCTGTCTTTCCAAGTTCAAATGCTTATTCCTCAAATTCGCTAATTCTGGTTTTCATCAATTCAAATTTGCTGTAATATGCCTCTAGTGTACTTTTAATATCATTCATTGTGTTACTTTTCTTTGCATGCTTTCAAGTTGATCTTTATCTTCACCCAGTGTCTTAATATCATTTTTCTCTTTAGTCATATTTTCCTTCAACTCTTTAATTTGGGAGATTTGTGTGATTATCACTGATTAGCTGTCTTAAATCCTGTGTCTTATCAGAATTTTGGTTTGTTCCTTTGGCTAAGCCATCTTTTCCTGTTACTTAGTATGGCTTGTAATTTTTTGCTGATGTCTAGGTATCTGAATATATTGGTGAATTTACTCTGATGATCAATTTTTCTTTCTTGTCTAATGGTTTTGATTCAAAGCTTTTCTTTGATTTTTGGTTCAACTTATTCTGACTTTAAAATTTCCCAGATTGAGTTATCAAAATAGGGTCAGGGACTTACTAACGTGGTGCAAAACTGCTCCATGGAGTCTGGGATGAGGGACTCCTAGAAGTGTGTTTCTCCTTGCAGTTTCCTGGCCAGCCAGCAGATGGTGCTCACCATTGAATCTTTCCATGGAGGTGTCTTTCAACCTCCACTTGCTGTGATTTTGGTGTTGCCAGAGCCAAGATCCAAAGTGGGCTTTGCTGACCAAACTCATGGAAGAGAAACTACTCTGCCCTCTGCTGCACCTTCCTTTTCCCAGGGAGGAAGACATCTGTTCCCCTCTTGGGTGGCTGCAGTGAGTCATGGGTTTTATTCAGGCTGTTCACCCTCAGGGTCAGGGGTGAGTGCTATTCCTGGGCACAGTGGTTAGTAACTAATGGTTTTTGCTTCAGTTTCTTCATCTTTCTGTCCCTTGCCCTCCTGGGAGATGTGCAGCACTGTCCAGTTTGCTGACCCCCAAAGCTGGTCCCTCTGACAGCTTTTTCCCTTCCTTCATTGTTTTTTTGTAAAAGAGTTGAACCCTGTCTACCTATTCTGGCAGCATATCCCTGGAGGTCATGCTGTTGGAATTTTAATTGGGATTGCACTGAATCTGTAAATTATTTTGGGTAGTATTGGCAAATCAGTAATATTTAGTCTTCCAATATATGAGCATGGATGTACTCCATTGATTTAAATCTTTGGTTTCTTTTAGTGAAGTTTGTAGTTTTTTCCATGTAACTCCTTTACATCCTTGGTTAAATTATTCCTAAATTGATTCTTTTCGTTGCTATTGTAAATTGAATTTTTTTCGTTGATTACATCAGATTGTTCATTACTAGTGTATAGAAACACTACTGACATTTGCATGTTGATCTTTTCTGCACCCACTTTGCTGAATTCATTTATTAGCTCTAGTAGCTTTGCTGTCGATTTTTCAGGACCTTTTACATTTAGGATCATATCATCAGCAAATAGTGAAAGTTTTACTTCTTTTCCAATTTGGATTTTTTTTTTTTTTTTCCTTGCCTAACTGCTCTGGCTAGAACTTCCAGTACAGGGTTGAATAACACTGGTGACAGTGGGTATCCTTGGCTTGTTTCCAGATCGTTGAGGGAAAGCTTCAATCTTTCATCATTGAGTAAGATGTTAGTATTGTGTTTTTCATCTATGCCTTTTATCATGCTGAGGAAGTTTCCTTCTATTCATATTTTTCTAAGTGTGTTAACAAGAAAGAATGTTGAAATTTGTCACATGTCTCTTCTGAATCAATTGAGATGATCATCTGTTTTTTTCCCTTCATTTTATTAATGTGGGTGACAATTTGAAGCTTTTTGTGGATTCCAGAAAAGGTCATATCATTAGAACTGTTCCATTCCTGTGCAGATAAACTTTTTATAGGTGGGAACTCTTGATTAAAGTTCTATTAAGGATCTTGGATTAAATTGCGGGACCCAGGGTGGGTCTAAATCCTCTTACCGGAGTTCTTTATAAATGGAGGACTAAACGCTGCAGACACCCAGAAAAAGCAGCAGAGACAGAGACAGCCTGAGAGACTGAGAGAGAGGTCCTGGAGTCTGGAATCCACAGAGCACAGAGGCATGGAAAGAGGTCCATGAGAAGCTGAAAGAGATGCATATTTTTCCCAGCAGCTTTTAGCAAACTAAACAGTGTATTACATTGATTTTCTTATGTTGAACCACCTGTGGTGGTTTGATATTATTTATGAATTCCAAAAAGGTATTGTTTGTAAACTAGTCTGTTCCTTTGGGCATGATACCCCTTTGATTGTATTAAATTAAGAGGTTTCATTTTCACTTTATTAAATCAAGATTGGGGCTTTGATTCGACTGTGTCATTAAGGCGTGCAGCCCCTTGATGGGCTATATAAATGGACGCTCAATCAAGAACTTGGAAGCAGATACACGAAGAAGAACACAGAGGAAGAGAGACAACTCCATAGACATGGCAGAGGCCCTGGGAAGAGAGATGAGCCTCATAGTTTGCAGCTGAAGAGAGCAGATCAGTTGAGAAGATTATGCCAGTGTATAGCTGAGATTGGAAGAAGCTGGACCCATGGAGCCTTTAGAGGGAAGAGGAAGGCTGAACCCTCACACCACCTGCTATGTACCTCTTATGGTACCTTGAGCTGGAGGAACCCAAATAAGTTTCTATTGCAATAAATACCCTTTATAAAAACCAACAGATTTCTGGTACTTTGCATCAGCACCCCTTTTGGCTGACTAATACACCACCCTTACATACCTGGGATATAACCCATTTGATCAAGGTGTATACTTATTTTAATGTGCTGTTGGATTTGATTTGCATGGATGCACTGTCATGTTTATACATTGCTATATTTGGTTTGCTAATGATGTAATAATTATGCCTTTATATTCATGAATGAAATTGACTTACAATTTTTCCATTCACCTATTAGTTTGGTATCATGGATATGCTGTCCTCATAATAAAATTTAGGGAGCATTTTCTATATTCTGGAATAATTTTGCAGGATTGGATTTGTTTTTCCATGAATATTTGTAGAACTTGCTGGTAAAACTGCCTAGGTTTTTGCTCTAAGTTTCATCAAGGGAACAGGGAAGAATTTACCCCATAACATAGGTTAGAGGAGAACAGAAACAAATTTGCCTTATTCCACCCTCCAAGAACTTCTTAACTGATCAATATAGAGATGTAACACATAGAGGGAGTTCTGAAAAGACAAACTGGTTACAGTAGTTTTCTTCTGGGTAGGTTTTGGGGTTGGGAAGCCTTGCTGAATTGCTAGAATATTTCTTTGAAGGTATCTCTTGCAAAACTTATGTTCTTATGAATTTTTAAAGATTAACAATTACTACAGGGAGATGTGTTTTCCAGAACACTGGAAAGTTGGGGAGATACCTAGACTTGTTCTTTTTTCCTGTAAGAATGTGCCTTTCTTTGTACTAAGTTTGATTCAAGAACCCGAGGAGTCCCATGTTTCTAAACAGATTGTGACATTTAAATTCTTCCATAATGGTGGTGCAAACCTGAGGCAAGGCAATGGCAAGAACTGGGTTTCTTTTTCCTATCTGGTAGGATCTTTGAGAACTGCCAATGACAGCAGTGGCCCCTAAGGAATTCAGGGGCCAGGAAAAGCCATGGATATGTCTCCTCCACAGCTGCTCTGGGTGGCTGCCTTGCTTCTGTTAAACTATATCAATCAATCAGTCAATCAATCAATCAGGAATTTATAGCAGGTACTGTGGTCTCTGCCTACTGATGGATTACTAAACACCCAACACTGCTGTATTTAAACAAACTCACAATACTGCTACTGTATTTAAATTGCATTTATGATTTTGTAAGTTATGTAAACAATTACATTCCTTCAAAATCAGCTACACAGCTGAGGTGTGGTCTAGAGCTGAAAAGTGATCCCCACTAAACTCTGAGGAGCTGAAAAGCAGTGGAGGCTGAAATTCTAAGTCAGTAATATTGAGCAGGTTATTTAACTAAGTTCTCTGGACCTTTCTCATATTTAAAATGAACATATTAAGGAAGCAGACTTGGCCCAGTGGTTAGAGCATCCGCCTACCACACAGGAGGTCCGCGGTTCAAACCCCAGGCCTCCTTGACCCGTGTGGAGCTGGCTCATGCTCAGTGCTGATGCGCACAAGGAGTGCCCTGCCACGCAGGGGTGTCCCCCTGGGTAGGGGAGCCCCACACGCAAGGAGTGCACCCCGTAAGGAGAGTTGCCCAGTGCAAAAGAAAGTGCAGTCTGCCCAGGAATGGCATCACACACACGGAGAGCTGACACAGCAAGATGACATAACAAAAACAAACACAGATTCCCGTGCCGCTGACAACAACAGATGCAGACAAAAAGAACATGCAGCAGCAGTGGACTTGGCCCAGTGGTTAGGGCGTCCATCTACCACATGGGAGGTCCGCGGTTCAAACCCTGGGCCTCCTTGACCTGTGTGGAGCAGGCCCCTGTGCAGTGCTGATGCGCGCAAGGAGTGCCCTGCCACGCAGGGGTGTCTCCCGGGTAGGGGAGCCCCACGCACAAGGAGTGCTCCCTGTTAAGGAGAGCTGACCAGCGCGAAAGAAAGTGCAGCCTACCCAGGAATGGTGCCACACACATGGAGAACTGACACAAGATGACACAACAAAAAGAAACACAGATTCCTGTGCCGCTGACAACAGAAGTGGACAAAGAAACAAGATGCAGCAAATAGACACAGAGAACAGACAACTGGGGGGGGGGGGGAATAAATAAATATATCTTTAAAAAAAAAAAAAAGGAACAGCAGCAAATGGACAGAGAGAGCAGACAACTGGGGTGGGGGGAATAAATAAATATATCTTTAAAAAAAAAAAAAGGAACAGCAGCAAATGGACAGAGAGAGCAGACAACTGGGGTGGGGGAGGGGGGGAAGGATTCCTATCACCTGTGTCATAAGTATCAAAGGACACATGTACCTGTGGTAGTTTGAGTCTTTTGTGGACCCAGAAAATTATGATTTTAAATTGGTCCATTCCTGTAGGTGTGAACCTTTTGTAGATGGGACCCTTTGAAAGATTCAGTTAAGGGGCCATTCGATTAGATGACTTCAATAAGGCATATCCCAGGGTGGGTCTTAATCCTCTTATTGGAGTCCTTAATGGGATGACTGTATAGAGAAAAGGCTGAAGAAAAGAGAGAGAAACCCTCAGAAGCTGAGAGAGAAGTCCTTGGGAACCAGAAACTGAAATCACTAGAACACAGAGGCTGAGAGGAAGCTGCAGGTGGAGCAGCCAGAAGCTAAAAACAATGGAGCCTGGAGAAGGCAGAGACTGGAAGACACTGCCACATGCATAAGAGTCATCCAGGATCACATGTAGCTGTCTTTGGGGAAAGAGCTTCACCTGATGCCTTGATTTGGACAATTTTTCTCAGCCATGGAACTAGAAAGTTGTAAATTAATAAATCTCACTTGTAAAAGCCAACTCATTTCTGGTATATTGCCTTGGCAGCTTTTAGCAAACTAAAATAATGCCTTATAGAAATATTAGAGGGGAAGTGGATGCAGCTCAAGCAGCTGGGCTTCTGTCTACCATATGGGAGGTTCAGGGTTCAATGCCCAGGGCCCCCTGGTGAGGGCAAGCTGGCCCATGTGGCGAGCTGGCCCATGCAGAGTGCTGGCCTGCAGAGTAGTGCTGGGCCAGGCAGAGAGCTGGTGCAGCAAGATGATGCAACAAAGAGACCCTGGGAAGCAGCTGTGGCTCAATCGATTGGGCTCCAGTCTACCACATGGGAGGCCCTGGGTTCATGTCCCAGGGCCTCCTTGTGAAGGCAGGCTGGCCTGTGCTGTGGAGAGCTGACAGCCCACACCCACAGCAAGATGATGCAACAAAGGGAGACAAGCAGACACAGAAGAACGCACAGCAAATCGACACAGAGAGCAGACAGCGAGCAAGCTGCAGGGGGGCATAAATAAATAAAAATAAATAAATCTTAAAAAAAAAAAAAGAGACCCAGAGGAGAGATAGTAAGAGATGAGCAGATCAGGGAGCTGAGGTGGCGCAAGAGAATGATACCTCTCTCCCACTCCGGAAGGTCCCAGGATCGGTTCCCAGAGCCACCTAATGAGAATACAAGCAGACACAGAAGAACACACAGTGAAAGGACACAGAGAACAGCCAATGGGGGCAGGGGGAGGTGGAGGGAGAAATAATTTTTTTTTTAAATATTAGAAGATCTACAATTAAGATCAAGATGTTTTCATAGGTAAACTATGGTGGCCACTGATCTGAAACATATCCTTTTCCCTTTTTCTGATTTTGTCTGGAGAGGCAATGTGACCAGCTTCTATAAAAACACTTGCCAAGAGTCTCTTGTAGCTATGGGTTATCAAGTGTCAGTTCTGGTCAATGTGACGGAAGTTGAGGGTTTCTGGAAAAACTTGTACTTTCTTGATATAGACAATACTCCTTCCTGCTCTCCTCTTTAACTTTTGCCCATCTTCTCATCTTGCTGATTGACACTTGGACATAAAGCTGGAGGTAAAGCAGTCATCATGCATCTGTGTGGCAAAAGGCATGAGCCTACAAACTAGAAATGGTGGTGTGAAAAGGACGGAGCCTGAGTTCCTGATGGCATTGCTGACCTCCATGACAAACCAGGCCTATGAGTGAATTTTTTTCGCATTGATTAAACGAAGTCTTATTTTTTTAAGACCATTCTTGGGTACCTGTTACTTACAGTCAAACTTATTCTGAGTGATACATAAACCAATTACCAAGTTAGTTTTCTTTTTTAGTCCTTTTCAGGAAAACAATTAACGTATCTATAATGCATGGAGAGTCTCAGACTGAAAATTATTCTTAGGGATAAGAGAATACAATATGCATCATATGTAATACTGTCAAATAATATATGCACTTCTCTATTACTTGGCCAAACCAGGCCATTTTGGAATCACCCTAGGAGTTGTAGAATATTTGTGGTATTAATCCATTAATATATATTATGCATATATATATATATATATATATGATGGTAGGTGAAGGGCAAATAGTTCTTTACAGCATTCTTAGTTCATTAGACCTTCATCTGCTACTGTATTATCACAAAGCACTGTCCAATGGACAGAGTAAAAAAAAAAAATAATGGTAAAAGATGAGTTACTGAATGCCTACTATGTGCTAGGCACTAAACATTTTATGTGAAATTAACTCATTTAACCACCACTAAAAACTCCCATTTTACTACCACCAAAAACAACTAATTCACCATAACACTTTAGTCCACATTCTACTAAAAGTATAATTGGTCTCCCCATTAGCAGCATCATTTTATTAATGTTATACACCTATTTTTATTTTTTTATTTCTCCTCCCCCTCCCCCAGTTGTCTGTTCTGGAGTCCATTCGCTGTGTGTTCTTGTGTCCGCTTGCATTCTTGGTGGCAGCAGGAATCTGTCTTTTTGTTGCATCATCTTGCTGCGTCAGCGCTCCATGTGTGTAGCTCCACTCCTGGGCGGGCTGTGCTTCTTTCGCATGGGGCAGCTCTCCTTACGGGGTGCACTCCTTGTGCATGGGGCTCCCCTACAGGGGGACACCCCTGAGTGGTACGGCACTCCTTGCGCACCATCAGCACTGCACGTGGGCCAGCTTACCACACAGGTCAGGAGGCCCTGGGTTTGAACCCTGGACCTCCCATGTGGTAGGTGGACACTCTATCAGTTGAGCCAAATCTGCTCCCCTACAACTAGTTTTTAAGGCTGGGCTGCTAAGTGGCAGAGCCCTGAGAGGCTGAGAGAGGTCCTCAAATCTAGAATCAGAATGTGCACAGAGGCACAGAGAAGAGACTCTTGAGGGGCTAGCCCATGGAGCAACTCAAGGCTGAAGAGACAATTCATATGCTTGACCACCCACAGCTAAACTCGGGAGAAAGTGGAGTAGCCAAGGCTGAGAGAGGAGGCCCAGAGACAAGTCCTATGCCTTATTGCCCACAGCTGAGCTCCAAGGAGATGGTGAGCATGAAGGGGAAGGCAGGGACCTCGGCAGACTAACTGCCATCTTACCTTGCCACATGGTAGGACTACAGGATATGCCAGGAGACAACCTTGGCGAGAAAGCATCTTGGATGGTGTCTTGAACTGCGAGTTTCCTCTAATAAATCCCTATTGTAAAGACCAGCACATTTCTTGTATTCTTGCATTGAAAGTTTTGGTAAACTGAGCTTGTATCCTTTCCACAATGTTCTAGTCCTCCAGAATACCAGGGCACTGAATTCACAACTTTGCCTTAAGTGGCTCTGCAGCTACAATAAAAAGGATCTGAGGTCATCTTCCTCAGCAACCAGCCATGCCCCCACCTTGCTCCCCAGGAGGAAACAATTCCTAACATGGAATCATACAATGTTTGCTTTAACATTTTCTCATGACTAAAAAGGTCTAGTAAATTTAGTAACAAGGAAGTCATTGGTGATGCTGGGAAGGGTAGTGTCAATGGCACATTGAGGGCAGATGCAGTATGAGTGAAGGAGAAGACAGTATAGTTCCCTCTTTCCAAAAGTTTAGCTGAGAAAAGGGAAGTTTATTTTAAACAGAAGATGTGAACATGCCTTTATTGTGCTGAAAGGTTAGAGAGTAGTGGGAAGGGTTGCCTGAGAATTTGGGAGATTGTGGAATATGGAAAATAGGTATTTGGCAGGTTAGCCAGAGAGTAAGAAGAATATCTTACACTGTGAATTAGTCAGCCAAAGGGGTGCTGATGTAAAGTACCAGAAAACTGTTGCCATTTATAAAGGGTATTTGGAGTAGATGCTCATAGTCACAAGGCCATTAGGCCTAAGTTACTTCCCTCACCAAGGTCTGCTGTTACGTGTTGGAGCAAGATGGCTGCCGGTCTCTGTGACGGTTCAGCCTCCCTCTTCCTCTTAAGGCTTCATGCTCGCAGCCCCTTCCACAGCGATAGGCTGGCATAAGGCTTGTCTCTCTCCCTAGGGTTCATTTCTTTCTGGACTCAGCTGCTCTGCTCTCTTCACAAGGCCAGCTGTGGACCATAAGGCTCATTCTCTTCCTGGGGCCTCTGCCTTGTCTAATGTGGCCTTCTCTCTTTCCTCATGTATCTGCTTCTCTGTGTATTTACTTCCCAGGGCTCCACATCAAAACTCCAACTCTCTCGTCTGCCACATCATTTTCTCTGAGTCCCTGCCCCCTTGGTCCTACTGATGTGGCCAAATCAAAGCCTTAATCATAATTTAATCAAGTAAAAGGGAAACCTCTGAATCTAATACAATCTAATATGCCCAGAGGAACAGACTAGTTTACAAATACAATCCAGTATCTATTTTTGGAATTCATAAACAGTATCAAACTGCTACACACAGAGGCTGAAAGGGAAAAGGCAAAGACAGAAACCCAGACAACTCTGGAACTAGAGTAGAAGAAAGTCTTGAAATGGTGGAATAAAGGGGGCTGGGAGTCATGAGATGGCTTCGGAGAAAAAGGGAGAGGAGGAAAGATCTAAGAGCAAAATGAGTGATTGCTGGACAGCACCATGAGCCCAGCTGAGAACTGGGAAAAACAAAACAATGAGTAAATGAGTATTTGTTCAGCACAGTGCTTGACAGTGCTACACTAGTGTTGTTTGAGAAACACCATCCATCTGTGGTTAGTCACTAAACATCTGAGAAAGTCTTTACGTGAAATAAGCTAAATACAAATAAAAATGAAACTCAGAGAAAATACACAATCCAGAGAATTTTTTAACTTGGAAAAAAACACCATAAGTAATACCTCAGGAAAGATGTTCAATTTATGAAATTAAGAAACAGCAGGTTATTTTTTTAAAAAACAGAAGAATGAGCTTTTGAAAATTAAAAATACATTCAAAAAAGGGTCAGAAGATAAAATCAAGGAAATTCTCCCAGAAAGTTAGAAACAAAGACAAAGAGATAGAAAGCAGGAGATAAAGGAAAACAGAAGATGAGTGCTGGAATTCCATAAAGAGGTAAGAACAACAAAAATAATAGGCAGGGGGAAGCAGATGTGGCTCAAGCAATTGGGCACCTGCCTCCCACATGGGAGGTCCTGGGCTTGGTTCCCTGTGCCTCCTGAGGAAGAACAGACAAAGAGCAGACAATGGGCCATGGGCAGGGCGGGGGGGGGGGGGGGGGCGGCGGTTAAAAAAATCAAAGTCTGAAAATTCTCAAATGATGATAGATTTGTACATCAGTATAATTTAAAAAAACAAAAACAGGCAGGGGAGTGGATATAGCTCAGTGGTTGAGCACCTACTTCCTATGTATGAGGTCCTGCAATCAATCCCCAGTATCTTCTAACTAAACAAACAAGCAACAACAAAAAAACAAAAAACCAGGCAGGCAATTATCAAAGAGATAATACAAATCAATTTTCTATAACTGAAGAAAATGGAGCCTGAGAGGACCCACCAAATGCCCAGTCAATGAAAACATATTCACACACACCACGGCATTTCATGGTAAATTTTTTAGAAGAAAAATTCTAGAAGGAAAAAATGGACCATATATAAAGATCTTTTATCAGAAATGGCAAGCTATAAGACAACAAAGCAGTGACTTTAAAACCCTCAAGAAAAATGATTCCAAGTTAAAATTCTATACTATCAAAATTAAATGAGACATTTTTTAGACATGCAAGGTCTTAAAAAATTTACCTCATGTAACTTTTCTCAGAAAGCCAGTGAAGGACACACTTCTCCAAAATAAGGGAATAAACCAAGAAAGAGAGATGGTGTTCAGGAAACAAAGGATCTACTCAGGAGAGAGGTGAAGTCAAGTCCCGGGATGTGAGAGATACAGAAGGTCTGGAGAGCAAGAGTCCAAACTGGAACCCTAACCAATTCCAGTAAATACAAAGGAACTGTCATTATTTGATACATTTGATTGTTTAGAAAATAATTTCAAAGGGCTTCTGCAATTTTGAGGCAAGCTTGGGAAAACTTAGTGTTAAGAACAGAGAAATAAACAAAAAATCCCAAAATGACAAGAAATACAAAAAATATAATTGTACAAGAAATGAGATGTGGTAATAAATTACTTGACTCAAATGAAAAACACTCTCACACAGTCATAAGATAAACATCGAGTACTTATTTAAAAAATTGTCACCTCTCTTAATCAGGAGACTAGAAGACACAGGAGAATGGAATGGTATGACAGTACTGAAATTCTCAACTGCCCTAATAGGAAAGTCATTAGATAAAATATTGAAATGTCAAGGAATACTGTATAACCATGGATTTTAGAAGTGTGAAGGTTAATATATGCTAAAAAGAGTCAAAAAGTTAAAAGTAGATGCCTCTATGGAGTAAATTTAATGGGTAAATTTAATGCCAGGGATTGATATTGTTTATTATAACTTCTTTAAGATCACTTGAGGTTTGTGTTTTAATTGTATGTTACTTGTTAAATACCTAAAATAATTAAGCCTAAGAACACCTCCCCAAAGAAAATATATTTTCAGACATGGAAGGTATCAAAATATTTTCTTCCCTTACATCCCTTCACAGGAAGCTCTTAAGGGACATGTGCCCCCAGAACAAGCGGATGAATCACTAATAAAGACATGGGTCACAGGAAACAGGAGACACAACATGGGAGAGAGGTTTGACGTTGAGAGTCCTAGGTAACTTCTGAGCACCAAGCAGAGGCCTCCACTCCACACTGCAGCATGTCAGAAATCTTGAGACACTGGCCATTGACAACTGACCAAGAGTTTCAGTTGTCTATACTATTTAACCGAATTAGATAGTATAAATAGAAAACAAGGCAAACAAGAAAAGATAATTATTACTTCCAGGGGAAACAAAAAGCTATGTGGAAAAAGAAAAGCCGTCATGGTTTATTATGTGGTTCATCTATAAAGAGTTTTCACACACTCATATGAATGTTAATTCTGAATACTGATTTTACTGAAATTATGATACAGCCACATTGGAAGTATGGAAGAAAAGCAGAGAAATCCTTATGAGGCAGGTTTAAAATTTAATCATTAAAACAGAAAACTAAGATGTAGCAATGCAGGTTCAGAAAGAGTTGAAAATAGTTGCTTGGTAAACTCTTTAAAATATGAACACGTATATACTGGACTAATATATAAACTTTCAAAATAAAATTTTAATAAACGGTGCCAGCAAAAAAAAAAAAAAAAAAAGACCTCCCCTTCGCTGTTCTCTACCTCCTCAAAAGATAAAACCCTGTTAAATAATTTAGCATAAAAAAAAATTTCCTATTTTTAAGAAAGCCACAAATATCAAAGGAGTAGTAAAGCAGGCATAAGCTTCTAGAAAGCACTCAACAAATCAACCACCTAGGTAATTTTGAACTTTTCTTGAGTAATTCTTAAAAACTATCAACTTTGAGGCATTTACTATAATTAGTTTTAGGAAATCCAAATGTTAGAATAGCACTAAACTGCCTTATGGCAGTGAATATATTTTAAGACGTGACTGTTCACTCTCCCATTTGCCCCACAGATTAAAAATACATGTGTAATGCTTTTTGATAGTAACCTTCTACCAATTAGAATCCTGAGTCAGGGTTAGCAGAGCCATAATTTCTTCCCTAGTTTGGCGTAGGTATCTGTTGTTAAGAGCTATTCCACACAAGCACCTAGCTACCAACTTCTTAAAGGTACACACCACGAATGAAAGTTTTTTATAAAAAGTTACTGCATGGAAGTGGATGTAACTCAGTGGTTGAGTGCCTGCTTCCCACGTACGAGGCCCTGGGTTCAATTCCTGATACCTCCTCAAAAAATAAAGTTATTGCAGCTGTTACCCATGTTAAGAGTATCAAAAATTCCAAATTAATTTGTATAATGATGAGACATCTTAATATACTGTATTCTTAAAGATTTCTTGGTGTAGTTAACATAAGAAGTTGGGGTTCAGCTAGGTAAGCATCTGAATTTCAGGCCAAGTTAATGGAGGTATTCAAACAGGTCAGAAATGTCTGGGTCCAAAAGCCAGGAACATTTGTTAAGAAATTTATTCTGAACCTGGTTAAGAGGGTAGGTCTAAGGTTAAAACCCATAAATTTCTGGAAACTTTATTTGGTGCTTTGTAATATATTTAATAATTATGCCACAACATACTTAAAAATATTTATCCTTAAAAGCTCTTTGAAAACCTATTAGAATTTTAAGTACTTATTTTTTTAAGCTTATCTGATCCAAAGAAAGAATTAAAGTATAGGAAAGGGAAAAATGAACATTAAAAAAGTTTATTTCTAGCCCTGAAAGAACAAAATTTTGAACAAAGTCATCAAATACAGCAGTTAATGTCAATGTAACAATTAAATAATTGAATGAGATTAAATTAAAAATAAAAGGCAATATAAAATTTGAAGACAAAAGAGAAAAGGCAAGCTTTCACTTAATTTCTACCTAAATAAGGAAAAAAGTAACAGATTCTCAGCAAAGATGTTCAATTTCAAAATCTTTGCTTTTTTTAACAGAACAAAATTTTGCTCAACAGAATTATCTTACATTTTCTTTTGCCCCTTGTCTTGGCAACATTCTAGAATGGTGAATGAGATAGACTTCAGATATTTCAAGGCCAGGGCAGTGTGCTAGATTCTTCTTTGTAACTCCCACATCTATCACAGTGTTTTTGCCGGAGTGTTCAATACATGTGTTGAATAAGAAAAAAAAAACACCTATGTGCATATATATTTTTTCTTATGCACACACACAAATATGCACATTAGTGAAAAATGATCTAAATTGTTAAATATTTAGTGTGGGAGCAGTGGAGACAAGAAAGACAATCTGCCTTTTATATTACTACAGAATTTCACTTATTTAAAAAAACCAAAATCATTAATCTAGATGATTTTAGCTATAATATAAAATGATTTTTGGACATTTCAATCTGAATATGGTATCTCAGTACATTTAAAAAAAAACATAAAAAATGATGCAAATTCTATAAGCATCTATTTTCTATAGCTACTGCCTGATATGACCTAACATTCTTCAGGCTAGAATACAGTATACACAAACAAGAATGTATGTAAATGAGCCCTACAAAGAAATTTCTCATAGGTAGTTTTAAATTGCTTGTTAAAGACACAGGTTCATTTATGATGGTGGTTACTAGACGAATTTTAAGCAGCTTAATATTTACATTTTGAAGGGAAGAGAATTCCTACTATGTGCCAGGCACTCAACACACAAAGGTAAGAGTTATTTTAACCTTTCTTTCGTATGCTATCTCACTCTGTTTACTATTTCAGATAGGATAAAATATTCAGTATTTTCATGGTTTCCGAGCTGTAACTGTCCCTAAAGGAAAAGGAACAAGGGGAACCGATAACTTTAAGACCACCAGAAAACCTGAAATATAATAAATAAGTACTCTAGTAATATTTTCTTAATCACACAAAGGACTACTAAGGTAACTTTTAGATTTAAATGGGAATTTTCATTCTAAAGTGGTGACAAAAAGGGTGAAGTCACGAGGCAATTGTTAAAAAAACCATGAATCTTGATTCTGATATAACTGTTCTTTCAACAAGATCAGAGCATTTTAATTTTAAACTAATAAATCACAATTCTGTATTGCTTTTAAGGTTATTTTGTTTAAAAATGACATATTCCAGAGTTAACCGAAGTACATTTCTACAACAGGTTAGTTTATCCAAGTAAGTAAAAAAGAAACCACAGTGTATCTCCCTTAACCTAGGAGAGTCAGGTTGTAAAGACAAAGTCCGTTGCCAGCAATGGACGTGCAGGTAACCATCAAAAAAGTTGTAAATACAAAGCCAAACTGCTTCTACACACTGAAACGCTCTTTGTTGAGTCATAGGAATAAAAACGGGGCATTGGCACCAAATTCAATGTATGGTCTTTATATATATGAAAGTGCCTTCTTGAGTGGTCACGATGTTCACAGTCTTATCACCTAGTGGATTTTCTATTTCATTGGTAGCATCTTCTTTATCATAATTCATCCAAAAAACTGTTTACAAAGAATATTCAAATCTGGAACTCAGGAGACATTGTAGCTTTCCACGAGAAATAAACCAGTTTGTTTCTGCAAAGTAATTTAATAATAGCTATAGAAGGCCAACATAATCGAGAGAAAAATGAACTCAAGAATCAAACTGAAAAGAGACTAAGTGCTCTAATTATAAGTTTCATTAATTATTTTACTTATTTTTTTGTGAAAACTTTCCTGCATTATCAATAAAAACAGCCATTTCTATCCTTACCTATATTTTAATACAAATATTATGGTAAATAGAAAATAAAGCCCTGCTAGTTCCCCTATTGTACTCCCAAATATCAAAATTATTTTTATTCATGATTTGTATTGTTCCTGGATTGCAAGTACATGTGATGTTAATTGGGAGGGGACAGTGGGAGCAAACTGCCAGAACCAAATCACATACTTTTTTCTTTTAAGCTCTTGACATGTCAGAAGGGACAATATCTTCCCCCAAAACAAAGCAAAACAAAACAAAACAAACAACAAAAAACAAAAGAGGAATGGAGCAGAGAGGACAGGAGAGGGCACTCTAATAATTAATGCTATAGGTCACAGACCATTTTTTAATTTTTAAATAAAAAAGTATTGCTATTATCAAGCATATTTCACTTTTCTTATCTTCCTTTCTCCAGTTTTTTTATATGAATATTATCTATTCATTTGAAAAAATCTAAATGATCCATGAATTCATTAATGTAAGTACTTTTCACCTAAGTTTTTATAGTCAGAAAGATGTTGGTAATGGAGGCTAGGAACATAATTTATGGCAAATCCCTATGGCTTACTGGTCGCAAGCTGCTTCTCTGTGTAACTGATTTTTCTCTTTTTATAACATTTATAAAAAATTTAAAAAAAATTACATTAATTTCATCTAATTATTTTTGAGCTCACCAAAGTTCAAGTCTCTCACTTTGTTTCTGCTACCCCCAAATATTTTTTCTCCTTTAAATGGGAGTAGGCATAGAAAAGTTACCTTTTAAATTGCAAAAATTTCAAAGTTATTGTATTATTTGACACTGGGTGGGGAGGAGGGCTAATTAAAACAAAAGCAAAAACAAAAACCCAACCTAGACCTAAAATTACAACATATACAGAAACTTATTTGCAAAATGAAGGAAAAAAGGAGGGGTACGGTAGCGGCACCAATCAAAGTTAGAGGCCCAAGTTGGAACAAGAACTAATCACTTTGGTTCCTGCAGCCAAAACTGAAGAGGGGAATAGGCAGAAAGGAAGATAAAAATCTTAAGGACAAATAGTCAATAGGATTCTTTTTCTGTTTCAGTGATTTAGTTATAAATATAATTAGTCTTCTCTCTATACATGTAACAAATGCCAAACAACTCACTACCATGAAATTTCTAAAATGGACTCTTTCACATTTGTTAAAAAAGGTAAAAATCACATATTTTCTCCCCCTCCTTCAGTTCAAATTCTGAACTATTACATGTAACGATAGCTAGTCCTTAACTTCTATACAAAGTTAAGCCATATTGAGCCCCTCTGCCAATATAAGGGCTATATAATTTCTATCACAGTTGCCTTGAATTTAGGCATAAGAAAAATTTCTCAAGGCAACTCAAAAGGAGCAAGTCAAGGAAAAAGCTATGAAGAAGAAAGAAGACTAGCAGATGAAAAAAATACTCTGAAAAACTCAAATCTGCCATTCAAGTATTGAAAATTCCCCAGAAGGGATAATGAATGGGATCTATTATAAACAAAGTTAGCAAAATAAAATAAAATGCATATCTCAAGCAAGATAAATGGCCCTGATGGGCTGTCTGCTGAAAGACACAAGTAAGGCTAGTGATTCAGTCCACAATTCCTTCCGAACCCTAAAGAAGGGGTTCATTTCGAAGTCACAATTCTTTTTTGCAATTTTCTCTCAGTTGTTCTTCAGGGAGTAGTTGTGGTTTTCCTCCATATTATGCATACATTTCTTTCAAACCCTCGAAGAGAGTAAAATTTTCATATATTAAAAGACTTCTTTTAGAAAATGGAAAAAAAGAATATGAGGGCAACACAATCTTGTTAACGGTTACTCTTCATTGCTTCTTTAGCTGCCATGATCAGTGGTGTCAAGCTAGATAATGGTTTGGCTAGTTTCAAGAAGGGATGCTGTGAGAAAGAGGGGGAGAAAAGAAAAATGTATGAATGACATCAGTTTAGAAAATTTTCAGTATTTTCTCTCAATTAAGCCTGACATTATGGATAATTCATTTAATAAACAATACATACTGGAATAAATCTTTTTTAGTTTTTCTAATATTCATAAAATCTACCATTAAATGATCCACAGACGTACCCATGAATAGGTCAGTATATAATAGCATCAGTGGTATTTTACTCCCAGCAGATGAAATCCTAAAATGCAGCAGCTGCCACAACTGCTGCTGATCAACAAATAGTGAACTATAATTAAATTTATGTAAACTTTGTTGGTTACTCATAAAGACCAACTTTTCCCCAAAATGGCATCATTTTGTTACATTTACCTGTAACAACTCTTTGGCTGAACCCCTTTTTTCCACATCCATTTCCAAACAACGATTTAAGAAATCCCGGAATATTGGGGATAGTTTCTCTGGATTCTGAAGTTCTGGGGTTCCATTAGTTGCTATCAGGTACAAAGCCTAAAAACAGAAGAACATCTTGAGCATACTTAAGGTGGCTCAACAAAGCGATGTAACACTTCATGTTTATGGATCTCTTCTTTTTTAAAGATAATCACCATAAATACTAAAATGAGGTTATTATTGTTTCTACAAATTTGCCTTTGATATTTTTCCTTTATGTTTAGATGCTACATGCCCCTAACTTTTTTTTCAAAACAGAAGTAGCTTCATTTTTCTTTGTTAGATTATAATTGCAATACAGTACATATTGATAAAAAACAAACACCACAACTATAATTGTAAAGGTATAAAGAAAAATGACGCCGATTTTCCCAACATAAAGTATCCTGTTTACACAAGTCATACAAATACATTTCAAAACAATGGGATTTGTTGAAACATTAAGAAACAACACAAAAAAACTAGTTATAGCCTCATCAATGTAATAACTGATTAGAGCTATACAATTATTGTAATGGCTGAAATGAATCATGCATTATAAGGATATTTTATAATTTAATCACTCCCACCCCCCACTGAATATTCTTTTATTCTTTATGTACTTCTCCGAACATTTCATAGGAGTGGAATTCTTTTTTTATTAATAGAGCTTTAAGTTTACAGATGGTAGAGTTCCCATACACCCCCTTCTCCACCACACAGCTTCCCCTATAATTAACATCTTTAATTAGTGTAGCACATTGGTTACAACTAATGAACCAATAAGGATACATTATTATTAACCCAAGTTCACAGTTTACATTAAGATTCACTCTCTAGATTGCACAGTACCATGGGTTTTGGTAATTCCATCATGTCATGTACTCACTGTTAGTTTTAATGCTCTAAAAATCTCCTGTACTCTACCTAGTCATCCCTCATACCCTTACCCTTGACCCCTGGCAATCAGAGAAGTTTCCATATCTCTATAGTTTTGCCTTCTGCAGAATGTCATAGAGTTGGAATTTTAAAGTAACCTTTCAGACTGGCTTCATTCACTTAGCAATATGCACTTAAGGTACCTCCATGTCCTTTCATAGCCCTATAGCTCATTTCTGTTTATTGTTAAATAATATTCCACTGTATGGCTGTACCACAGTTTGTATCCTTTTATCCATTCACCTATTGAAAGACATCCTGGTTGCTTTCAGTTTCTAGCAATTATAAAAGAAGTTCCCTTGAGAATCTATTCTCAACAAAGTAGCCAAAGTGATTCTTTAAAATGTAGGTAAGAGCATTTAACTCCTCTACTAAAAACTCTGCAATGGTTTCCCATTTTACCTAGAGTAAAAGCTGAAATCCTCACAAGGCCTTTGAACAGGGCACTATATGCTTGGGCTCATCACTTATCACACTCATTTATCTTGTCGCCTGCTAAACAGCTCTCTAGATATGCTGGATCCTGCTTTAGGGTCTTCGTACTTACTTTTCCCTTTGCCTAGAAAGGCTCTTCCCCTATGTAAGAATAGCTCCCTTATCGCCTGTGTTCAAATATCACCTTAAGGACTTTCCCAAGCAACCCTTTGGAACCAAATAGCCTGATCCCCTCCCTGCCAGACCCAACACTTAAACTAATCATTTAGTATATTACTTATTATTCTTACTTGTTTATTGTCATTCTCCTTCCACTACAACATAAGTTCTATTAGGGCAAGAATTTTTGTTGGTTCTTTTGACAGCATCTTGAATAGTGCCTGGCACTATGGGTGCTCAAATCAATTTATTTTTAAAATAAATGAATGAAACTAAGGGTTTTAAAAAATTGTTCTGAAAGTGTTTCAAAATTATTCACCTCTATAAAAGCCCTTTAACTGCTCACCTGGACTGGAATCTTTTCGCTATGGGATGAAAAGTATTCAGGAAAAAAGTGTTATCAAAATTCAAAGCAATCCAGGTAGGGTAACCCTCGCAAATACTTACCAGGTTATCAACTCTGAACCTCGGCCTCTCTCCCCTAGTTTTTTAAAGCGCACAAGTCAGTAGTTTTTAAGATATATTCACAAGGCAGTACAACGATCATCACAAAATCCCCCCCCAAAAAGAAACTCCATGCCTGGTAGCAGTCACTCCCCCTTCCTTTGTCCCCTAAGCCCCTAGGAACCATTAATTTACCTTCCGTCTCTATGGGTTTTCCCATTCTGGGCTCTTCATTTAAATCATACAATATGCAACCTTTTGTGTCTAGCTTTTCTACTTAGCATAATGAGTTCAAGGTTCATCTACATTGGGGAAGCAGACTTGGCCCAATGGATAGGGTGTCCGCCTACCACATGGGAGGTCCGCAGTTCAAACCCCAGGCCTCCTTGACCTGCATGGAGCTGGCACATGTGCAGTGCTGATGTGTGCAAGGAGTGCCCTGCCACACAGGGGTGTCCCCCGTGTAGGGAAGCCCCATGCACAAGGAGTGCGCCCTATAAGGAGAGCCGCCCAGCGCCAAAGAAAGTGCAGCCTACCCAAGAATGGTGCTGCACACACAGAGAGCTGAAACAACAAGATGACACAACAAAAAGAAAGACAGATTCCTGGTGCCGCTGACAAGGATAGAAGCGGTCACAAGAACACACAGCGAATGGATACAGAGAACAGACAATTGAGGAGGGAGGGGGAAGGGGAGAGAAATAAAATCAATAAATCAATAAATAATTCAATAAATCAATAAATAATTATTGAAAAAGAAAAAAAAGGTTCACCTACATTGTAGCATGTATCAGTACTTTATTCCCTTTTTGTTGGACAAATAATATTTGATTATTTGAATACACCACATTTTATTTATCCATTCATCAGGTGATGGACATTTGTGTTGTTTCCACTTTTTGACTATCATATAAAGCTGCTATGAGCATTTGTGTATACATTTTTGTGTGGATGTATGCTTTCAATTCTCTTGGGTACATAACTAGAAATGGAATTGCTGGATCATATGGTAAAACTCTATTTAACTTTTGAGGAACTGCTATATTGTCTTCCAAAGTGAATGCATCATTTTACATTCCTACCAGCAATATATCAGGCTTCCAATTTCTCCACATCCTTGCCTACATTCACATTTTCTTTTTTATTTATTAAAGTCAACTGGTATCTTAGTGTGGCTTTGATTTCCACGCCTTAATAACTAATGATGTTGAGCCATACAGGGTTATTTAAAAGAAGATGGAGAATAAAAATAAAGAAATGGGGAAGCAGACATAACTCAACTGACAGAGCGTCTGTCTACCACATGGAGGGTCCAGGGTTTGATTCCCAAGGCCTCCTGACTTGTGTGGTAAGCTGGCCCACGTGCAGTGCTGTGGCATGCAAGGAGCACACCCCATAAGGAGAGCCGCCTGGTGTGAAAAAAAAAGCACAGCCCACCCAGGGGTGATGCCATACACAGAGAGCTGACACAGCAAGATGACGCAACAAAAAAGAGATGCAGTTTCCCAATGCTGCCAGATAATGCAAGCAGATGCAGAAGAACACACAGTGAATAGACACGGAGAGAAGACAATGGGGGTGGGGGGGATAAATAAAAAATAAATCTTAAAAAAAAAAAAAAAGAAATCGACACCCCCCAACTCTTTACTTCAGCTGCCAGAATATTTAGTTCAAAGTCTGCCGACCTCATCTGTCTCTCAGGACCCTCATTCTTTCTCAGAGACATGGTCTTGCTTTCTTCTCTGTATCTTGGAGTACTGAGACCAGGGGTCAAAGTTGACTGGTATATCTAGGGACTCTTAACTCTGAAAGTCAGTAAATTCTTATATGCAAAATTAGAAATCATACTGCTTACTAAAAATCTACAAAGCCTTTACCCAATATATTTAACTCAATAACCCAGTAACAAATGATTCCTGGATGTAGAGTGAAGGCAGAGAATTTGGACCCATAATCCTTGGCCAGTACCTGGCACAGGCAGGTTCTAAATGTTTTAAAGGAAAGTATTTTTCTTAAAATAGGGCTGGTATTTAATTGGTCTTACCCTCAAAGGATTTTCATTGAGATATGGAGGCTCTCCTTCCACCATCTCAATTGCCATGATACCCAGAGACCATATATCCACTTTAGGACCATAAGCTTTCCGTGTAACCACCTCTGGTGCCATCCAATAAGGTGTTCCAACCATGGTACTTCGCTTGCTCTGCTCAGGGGTAATCTGGGCACAGAAACCAAAGTCGGCTATAAAACAAAACAAATCATCTGAGTAAACGATTCTCATGGATAGTATTATTAAAAGAATTCACTTTAAAATACATTTTGGCCTTTCGGCCTTTTTTAAAAAAAGATTTTATCAATAAAATAAACCAAAATGGGTTCAAAATATGTTGATGATGTTACCTATTCTCATTTATTTTTACTTAGCACAAGCAGAATGCAAATTATCAAGGTTTTTTAAATTCTAAATTAATTATATCCTAAAAATTTCATAAATGTGAAAGAAAGCTTATTGAAAAAGCCACCAAAGATGGATACAAAAGCTGAATGAAGTGAATTTGGCAAAATCAGGAAACAGAAACTACCCTTAAATAAAATAAACAGAAGATGGAATCACTAAGCATAGTAGTTAGCAGACAGCCTTGAAAAAAAAAACCACATTTAACTGTAACTGTATCTGTAAGGTTTTTAGCAGCACTAAGCTACTCCAACCCCTTCATTTTATAACTGAATGAGCAAGATGGCTTGTTTAAGTAACCAGTGCTAATTTAGTAGGAAGGCCACGGTTAGTCTCTAGAATTTTTTCCTGTTTTCCACTATTAAATCCATCTTATTCCATATGTAACCTATGCTGGTTTTAAGCTGTATGTACCCCAGAAAAACATGTTCTTAGTGCTAATTCATTCCTATGGGTATAAACCCATTGTAAAGTAGGCTACTTCAGTTAAGGGGTGACCCATCTCATTCAGGATGGGTCTTAATCCCATTACTGGTGTCTTTTAAGAAAATGAAATTCAAAGAGAGAAAAAGTCACAGAAGCAAGAAGCTAAAATCAATGAAAGCCAGAGAAGAAGGGAGAGCCAGCAGACACCATCCTGTGCCCTGCTATGTGGCAAAGGAGTCAAGGATCGCTGGCAGGTGGTCTTTAAGAGAAAGCATCATCTTGATGATGCCTTGATTTGGACATTTTTCTGGTCTCAAACTAATAAATTCCCATTATTTAAGCCAACCCATTTCATAATATTTGCTTTGAGCAGCCAAGGAAACTAGACCAGTATCTACTATTAACATTTCAAATTGTAAAGCTTTACTCATTTTGCTATGCACCTACATATGACCAAATAATATTCACAATGTTTGGTTTATTTTTACCTAAAAAGGATATTTTGTAAGCTGTCTTTTTAAGTCATAATTTCTCTCTGGAGATCTTTCCATACTACTACATTAATCTACCTCATGTTAATAACTACAAAATATTACAGAATATAAAAATATCATAATTTATTTAACATTCCCCTATTTCTTGACATTTAGGACATTTTCAGTTTTCCCCCTATTACAAACAATGTTGAAGGGAACATTCTCATACTTGTGCATATGTTGAATAATACTATAAGAGAGAATCATAAAAGAATAATCATTGGGTCAAATAATAATATTAATAGCCAAAACAAGTGCTTATAACAAGCCAGGTACCTTATAAGAATTAACATATTAAATCCTCATGATCACCCTATGAGACGGGGCATTTATTACTATTCCCATTTACAAATGGGGAAACTTCGACAAATATATTTTAAATAATTTGCCCAAGGTCATTCATCTAGTATGTGGTAGAGACAGGTGAAATTATTCTAAAAAAACAAACAAACAAACAAACAAACAAAAAACTAATTCAGCTTACATTTATTTCCACCAAAAATACATATAACAATGTCCATTTTCCTACTTGCCCACTAAAATAATTTTAGTAATCTTAAATTTTGACCAAATTGCAGAATCTAAACCTCATTTTCTAAGCTGTAGAGCATACAGCTTAAAAAAGAGATTTGCAGTTGAAAATGGAGCCAAACTCTCTGGAGAAGGGGAAAAAAGTTTTAGTCCTTTGAGCCAAAAGATGCCTTGGATTTTGCATAGGTGGAGAAACCTCAAAAGGGATTCTTCTTGAATCCTCCAGACGGCACAAGTGGAACGGAAAGAGGTAACAGGCAGCAGAGGAAAGGGAAGCTGGGACGTTTTCAAAACTACTATTTCTGGGCCTGAAGATTAGAGAAATTGGTTTACGCTGGACTTTATTACTTGTCATTCTGAGGTTAGGGTATCATAACCCATTCCATGCTCTACATTCCAGTATCCTAAAGAATGCTGAACAGCATGATGAAAAAATCTACTCTAACAGAAGGCAGAGACAAATTTAAGTTCATCTCTAGACGAAAGCATCATTAAAACAGTTCCAAACACTGATCCTTAGAGCTTTATGTTTTCAATCTTCAGAACAATTCTCTGATAGGTACTATTATTTTCCTTATCTTACAAATAAGGAAACAGACAAAGAGAGATGAAGTAACTTGACCAAAACAACTCAGCAGGTAGCAGCAGAACTACATTTAAACCCAGGGTGCCCAGCTAGAAAGTCCATGTTCTTTACCACTACACTCTCTCCCTGCAAAGGGTCTTTTTTAAAATAAAATTAAACAAAAGGCAGGAAATTATAAGATAATCATATTATTTGTTCATTTGTTACTCACTAAGTTTAACTGATCCTTCCATTCCTAAAAGGACATTGTCACTTTTGATGTCTCTGTGGATCACTTGATTAGCATGTAAAAATTCCAATGCCTGTAAACACTAAACAGAAGAAAAACACCATCAATGAAACAATCCCTGGAAAATCAAAGAAGTTCATACACAGTAGTTACAACCTGAGCACTGCTTCAGTATCCACCAGAAGCACTGCAATGCTTACATTTATAAAGAAAAAGCATCCTCTCATGTACAAAGTTATGAAAAAAAGATGCTTTAATTATAATTAGATCCCCTCCTCCCCCTGCCTCACCAACCCTCTGATCTTATCCAAAGATATTATCAAATACAGCAACCTTTGAAATTGAAGTACATCATTGTCAACTGAAAGACTGAAGGGTGAGGTGGCAATGGCATTTTGTGACCCACTGCTACACAAAATGGAAGACTTAACTCACACTACAAATATGCTGTTTTTCCAAATTCCTCAACGTCTCCAACAGTGTCTAATGTAATACATTAAATCTAAATCCAGAGAAGAATGTGAACTTGTCATATCTCTGCCATTGAATATTTAAGCTCTAAGAATACCACTCATTCTTTAATGTTCTCAATTTATAAAATGATGGGTAGGTCTATATGATTTCTAGCCTTTTCAGGTTTAACGTTCTAAAAGTATAAAGCATTTTGTAAATGTGTCCAGCCTTTTTAGAAATCATTTCAATAGTATAGAATAAACTTGTGATCATTCCCATTTGAATTTGAGATATTCAGAAGTCTACGCAAGCCACTGAAAGTGTTTAAAATCCTGGGCAGTCTGGTTCCATTCAGCTGTTCATCAAATGATAAAAGACATTTTCTCCATTTCTTCTTCCATGAGAAGATTTTACATAAAGTTATATCCGCAACTTGGACACAATGACCAAAGAATAACTTTTTGATAATGCCATGTTTCAGAAAGCATTGGATAAAAGAGTGAGGGAAACCAGTCCCCCTTCCTTAAATACAAGAATGAAATGAGATTTTTAAAAATGTGTTTGAACCCATATTTTCAAATATAAACAGAATATAAACCTGAAAAAGTTAGTTGTACTTTCATTTCTTACTCCATCAGAGAAGAACAACAAAATCACTTACAACAAAGAAAATCTCATTCAAGAAATCTATTCAGAAAAAAACACCAAAAAAAACCCAGTTAAACTATGCATTATCACACTTGCATTTATCTGATACTTAAGCAAATTGATGAAAAGAAAAAAAATCCCATCAAAGTACTTGTACAAATAGGCAGAAACTTGTCAGAGATTTTTTATTTTGGCTTATGGAAGAAAATCCAAGTGAACAGCAATCAGAGGAATTCCTAAAATAATTAATTTTTATATGAATTATGAAAAAAATTATTGGAAAACCAAATTAGCTATAAACAGATAAATTCTTAAGTTTTTTTTCAGCTTTTAAGTGACCAAATGATCTTTGTTAAGGGATATATTATTCACAGTGATTAAATAAGAGTTCTTATTTCCTTCCATCTTGAAACAACCAAAGGGGTTATCCCATAGGTAGAGGATAATTAACTTAGAATTAAAACTTTTCAAAGAATGTATTTTTTTAACACCTTAATAAAAGATGAAAAAGGAAAACATCATATGTACCATTCTTTTTTTTTCATCCAGAATCACAAGCAGTTTAGTTTGACATAACCTTTAGGTCCTGTGTGTGTATAGACACAACGGAGCATACATTTTTATCTAGTCAAGATCTCACAGAATGTATCATGCTTTATCACAGAATATTTACCAACTCACAGCCCCAAAGCCATGAGATATTGTGATGACCAAGAATATATGAACAAACTTTGTAATTCACTTATGTACCACTGAAAAATTGCTCAAAGTCAAATCACAGAAAACATAATCTTATGAACTTTTACAATTTTACCCTGTGTAACGATTCCTAGGATATTAGAAGAAAATTTCAATGACAATAAGCAAATTTACTTAAGTCTAATTTGTTGTTTTGGCTAAGACTCAGAGCAATTCGTTAGCAGTCTACTGGTGTAAGTAAACTTTCTACAAAATCATTAATGAACTAAAAAAAAAACAACAACCAGGGACGCGGACGTGGCTCAAGCAACTGAGGTCCTGCCTACCACATGGGATGTCCTGGGTTTGGTTCCTGGTGCCTTCTAAAAGGAAGACGAACAGGCACAGCAAGTACAAACAATGAGGTGGTGGGGAGAAATAAATAAATTTAAAAAGAAACAACCAGCTTTGTCACTTCAGTGAGGTCAATAAAGCCAGAAGCATATTTATTGATACTTAAGATGAACACGTTTCCTGCTTTGCCTAGGATAGTCCTAGTTTCCATCTCTGAATAGTATATTTTTAATGCCACCCTTATGACTATCAAAAGTGTCCTGGTTTGGATGATAAATTTCATGATCACCCTACTGAAATTTGTCTGTGAAACTGGGCTCTTCAAAAGTCCATGTTTCATTTGCAACTTATATATGAAGGGAAAGAGGTGACAACTCCCAAGCAGAATAAAATGTTATAAAAGTAACTTGCACAGACTGTGTAGAGAAATGACCGCACATAATAAAAATTACCTTTGCAGAAAAAAAATTTTTTTAACCTTCTTCTAACCACATATCACCAAAACTTATCAAAAACAAAGCAAACCAACCTCTCTGCATACAGCAGCAATTTGTGCTTCATCCATACAGGTTTCTGTTACAACATCAGTAAGTGACCCACCAGCAAGGTACTCCATTACCACATACAATTCATCTCCCATCAGGTAACTAAAAACAGAACGTACAAAATAACTCACATTATTATTTTTCTAACCACATGATCCTCTATGCTGTACAAATTGCTGCCAACTCTAATTCTGCTGCCTATCTTCAGAAGGGCCATCTACTTCCATAAAAGCCACCTATTCCTTTGGAACAGAAATCTTTCCTTCCTCTTCTTCCACTGCCCTAATCCCGAAGGTTTGTAAAATAAATAAAAATTAAAAGACAGTATATTTTTAAAAATGGCAATCACATGCTGTAGTGAGACCCGACTTGCCAGCAGATCAAGGTACACAAAACAGATCTCAGGACCAATCAAATAACTGCCAGAAAGTTCTAAGGTTGCTGCTGCTGAGGATAATGGGTCAAATACCCAGAGCTCAGAGACTGTTAACAGAACAATCTAACAATTCCGGTTATTTGATCACTCAGACAGTAGAAGATTAGAAATAGCCAATTAGAAGAACTTGGAAAATTTCAAATGTTAGGCACCCTAATAAGAAACCAGAGCTGGCAGCTTAAGAGCTAGGAAGAAAACTGTAAAGTTGTCATTTAATAGCACAAAAAAAATGACTAATGCTCATTATGATTATCCTGAATCATTTTAAAGTTAAATTATGCCCACAATTATAATTTGAGTTTTTATATACATTTTTCCAATTAAAATAACTCTATAGGAGAGGAATTATTAGCCCTGTTTTATAAATAAAGAGACTGAGGCTTGTAAAAGTTAATTAACTCATCCTAGGTCACACAGCTAATAATTAACAGAGCCAGAATCTGAAGTATGACCAATTCCAAAGGCTACAGCTTATCTTAACCACCATGTTACTAACTTGACAAACTACTTTAATGAGCAGTAAAATGTACATTCTGGTTTAAGTTTTCAGGTACCTGGTCAATTTATTTCTATGAACACAGCCCCTATATCTAGGGCTAAAGTCTAAAAATAGGTTCTCTTTTTCCTATTCTAGACACATTTAAGTATGGAAAAAAGAAAATCACTCACAATTCTCTAATATGACCACTACTATCATTTTCATTTTCTACCATTCTTTTATGTACATATATATGGCTCAAAACACAGTTGTAATAACATAATTTTCTATGCTGCTTTTTACTGTGCCATTTAGCATCAATTCCCAAGTTAGATGAGGTTTTGATATACATACACTATCTGACCATGTAGGACAGCATTTGAAATAAATATTGACCTGAAACTTTAAAAACTGTGTGGCCACTCTCATCTTTATAAGCTAAGACATGATAACAGCCAGCGGTTACTCCTTAATGTTGCAGCTTCTGATCTCTTGCAATGAACATAAGCACCATCAGCAATGTCCTTTGTCTTCTTTCACTTGCCAATGATATCCACATAGAAAAAAGGCCTTCCAAAGCGGTGTGCTATTTTACCTTTTCTCTTCTTCCTTCAAGCTTACTTCTTAGCACTGCATTTTATTCTAGTCTAACCAGCTACCCACTCCCCCTAAAAAAGCCATAAGACTTTAAATTTCCAAATTCATAAATATTTATATTTACCTGTCTAAGAAGTTAACTATGTTGGGATTCTTTAATTCTTTCATCACTAAAATCTCATTAATGATCAATTCTTTCTTTGGCTGTTTCTGTAAATTTATCTGTTTGATAGCAACCTATAATGGGAACAGAATAAAAAAAAGTTAGAAGATATTTTCTAATTCTCTTAGAAAATCACACATACCATTCAGTTAATTTCCTTTATTGAATTTTACAATGAGATTATTACTTACTCATAGGTAGTACTTTTACTTCCATAGTGCCTATGCAGAATATTTTGCAATATATAGAGCCTAAACATTTTTAGATTTATCTTGAAGTTGATTAACCAATCCAAGGTCAACCCACGGCCAGTAATTAGTCCTCTTTTCATTCCAAGCTGGGAAAATGATTTTTAAATACTTGCTTATTTATGAAACTATACTTATAATTCCTACTTTGTTCCCTTTAATGAGTTAAGTGCTATAAAGTTACACAGAGCAAGTCTTACAACATAGTGATTAAACTTGAAAAGACATTCCCCCCACGGGTTATTTGCAGGTTTATCTTGTTTCCACCTAAACTAAAACCTAATGGTAACACCTAGAAATGTGAAAAAGTAAATACCTCCTGTCCCAATGCCACATCAGTAGCAGTAAAAACTGTACCAGAAGCCCTAGGGAAAAAAAAGACACAACCAGATTTAAGGTTTCTAAATCACTACTATTTACTACATTCAAAGACTTCACACTTCTAACAACTAAAAAAGGATTAAAGATTATTTTAAAACTTAATATCTTTAAAAGGAATAAAAGCAAAAACAAAGGAAAGGGGGAAAATGAAAGGCAATCTCTGTGGCTAAAACTTGTGTTAGAAAACTGTCATAAAATTTTAGACATACATAAAGGTATAAAGAAAAATATAACATAGATCCATGTATTCACTTTCCTACTTAAGAACTAAGGTCTATTACAAATACATCTAAAGATTCTTGGTTTGTCTCTTCTGATGGCATCATCCCTCCTTTCAAAGGTAACCTGCATTTGGTGTTGATGCTATATTTGATATGAATCACTTCCATGCACTTCTCTATATCTCAACTATTTAGAACATAGGTATATCCGTACAAAGCATGTTTAGCTAATTTTCAGTTACATATAGTTTCTCTTGTATGTATTTTTCTGCAGTTTGCTATTTTTCAAGGTGGTACCAGGGATTGTATATGCAAAACGAAGATGCTCAACCACTGAGCAATACCCACTCTGCTATCTGCTATTTTTATTCAACATTGTAATAGTAATGGTCATCCATATGGATACATATAATTTTTTCATTCATTTTGACTGCTGTATAAATATACTACAGTTTTATCTATTATCATGCTAATGAACATTAAGGTGATTTTCAATTTTTTCTTTTCAAGTCAATATTGAAATTGAATTTAGTTTTGAAAAAGAAACTCATAAGTTTTCCAAAAAGGCTTAAAATCTCTTTCTAAACTCAAAGAACATTTTCCAAAGATTAAGGACATTAAAAAAAAAAAGAAAAGGACAATAAAAAATTAAAAAAATATGATATTCATTTGCTCCCAAGCAATAGAAAAAAGTTCAGGTTAGCAAAATTTACAAATACAAATTACTGGACAAAAATCAGATCAATAGACTTAAAGGTCAAGACTTTGACTAGAGCACATGTTTTTATATCTATAATTTTGCAGTAAATGTTCTTATTGTCTTTAAAACATTTGATTGTCAACTTTTGCATCCTTTAACACCAAAGGGAAAAGATATTTAAGAAGAAAGAATACTGGAAAGGGGAAATGGGAAGTTAATGTGCAAAGGGTTCAGGGTTTCTGTTTGTGGTAATGGGAAAGTCTTAGTAATCTCTATGGTGGTGGGGATAGCACAACATTGTGAATGTGATGAATCCTACTGAATTGTATGCTTGGGATGGGCTGAGATTGAAATTTTATGTTGTATATGCTTACACACACAAACACACAGAGAGACTAAAATGTTCAAAGAAGTATTGTGTTCAAGGAATATAATATATACAACCTATTCTCAAATGATTAGAAAACAGACGGATGGATGGATTGAAGGAAGGAAAAAAGGATAAACTGTTAAAAGTTGGTAGATCTGGGTATCTGGGTGGGAGCATGTTGGAGTTCTTCGTATGGTTTTGTATTACTTTCCCACCTGTCCTGTAATTTTAAAGTACTAACAATGATATAAAATCTTTGTTAACTAATACATTTTTTTTTAACAGCCATCTCAAAATAACTGCATTAGGATTGTTTATTTATACAAATCCCCAAGGGTTCCACTTACAGAATACCAAAAGTGCACAAGGTCAATAGGCAAAAGAGGTATCATGTGGTCCACCTAGGAAGTACTGAACATCCTGGTAACAGTCACAGAATACTTACCCTTGACCAATTTTTTCATATCTTGTATATTTTTTCTTGGGGTCACCTATGCTGACAATAGTTCCTATTTTAAACAAAACAAAAACAAAAATTGGGAACTTGGCTCAAACATTTTGATAACAAATTAATTCTGGTATCATTATTCCTTTGAATAAACACCACTTACTGTAAGAACAGTGGTTTGCAAATGTAACACTAAGTTTCAAAATTAATGTTTATTTCAAATACAAAACACTAAAAAAAATTAAGTAACAAAAGTAAAAGAGTATCAGAAGCAAGAAGACATATTATTTACATTAGACTAGACCTCTTAAATAAAGTCTTGATTATTCTGTTTCTCAAAAACGATCACTTTTTAGGGCTATCATCATCCCAGTTTGCCTAGGACTGAAGTTCCTAGCATGTGGGATTTTCCGTTTTAAAACTGGTAAATTCAAGTTGCTCACCCTATTTTTCATTATCACCTGAAATATATTAGCTTAATGGAAGTTATGGAACTACTCAGTATCATAAAATATGAATGATATCCAAATGAATAACAAACCTACATGGTTTTTCTGATTTTTCCAGTCAGAATACATCAATGTATTTATGAAACCACTTTTTAGTTTAAAGATTACTCTAACACAAATGAATCCTATATTATCTATTTTAGGAAAGTACACAAAGTCATCATTAAGGGACAGATTTTAAAATTAGGATGTTGGATATAAAATCTTATTTTATATTCTTATTACACAGTAAGTCAAGACATTAGAAAATCACACTAAACTGCCACTTGTCCAAGGTAAAAGAAGTCAGGGACATATCAAAGAAACGCAAGAAAACAATCCACTTTTACATAGATACCCAACTTCATATTAGCCATTTAGGTTCAAACCAAGAAGCAGTGCAACAGGATCTACAAGATGCTAAGAACAGGGAAGCGGATGAGGCTCAGGCAAATGAGCTCCTGTCTACCACATGGGAGAGCCATGGTTTGGTTCCTGGTGCCTCCTAACGAAGACAGCAAGCTGGCATGATGGGCAGGAGCAGCAAGCTAACACGTTAAGATGACAAAACAACAGACACAAGAAGAAAAACATAATGAGAGACATGACAAAGCAGAGTGCAGAGGTTCCCACCGTCTCCAAAAGAAAATGAGCAAGACAGCAAGCTGACACAACAAGATTACACAACAAGAGACACATGAAGAAAAAACATAATGAGAGACACAACAAAGCAGGGAATGGAGATGGCTCAAGGATCAGGTGCCTCCCTCCCACATTAAAGGTCCCAGGTTCGGTTCCCAGTGCCTCCCAAACACACAGCACACAGCAAGGGCAAACAATGAGGGAGTGGGGAGAAATTAATAAAATAAAACTTTAAAAAAAAAAAAAAAAGATGCTAAGAACAGAAAGATACTAACAGGATAGGGGGCATGATGATTAAAGATCATGAATGGTTACATCTATAGATCTTGTTTATTATTTTAAAAGAAAGAAATACCCGAAAATTGGGTATTTTATATACGTCTACACAATGATAAGAGTAAAAGTAGGTTTATATTTTAAAGCACTAAGAAATCAAGAACAAATATATGTAGAACATATTAATGTTTAAAACAATTAATCTACAAAGCATTTTTCCTTGATTCTTCTAGGTCAGAGTTCTTTAACTTCAAATTATAGCTGTAGTGGACTTGCAATCAGATACTACTGCTACCCTCTCCCTAGCACTGTGCACATTATTTCCAATGCTTGATCCAAGCCAATGAGAGCTGATGGATGAAAAGGGGAAAGAGAAAAAATATTTTCCCTTGGAAAAGATTTTATACTTACATATGTATCTATACAGGAAGGTCAACTTGCTTAGTTATTAAGGAACATTATGTAGGTTCATTCTGAGAAGGTACAGGCACACATAAATAAATACAAACTTCCCTTTACAACATTCCCAATTATTGTCCCTTAGCTTTGGCCTTGAGGGGAAAAAGTTTTGTGCTGAAAGACACTGCTCACTAGTTAACACATAATACCTTTTAGATGGACTAGTAAACCAGCAAAGAAGAGCATTACTTTGGCTTCACTAGATGTTAACTGCAGCTATTCTTCCTATAAGAAAACAATTTATTCCTTATGCTTTATAAGTCAAACTATAAGATACAAATTAAAATCCATCTGGGCTAAATGTTTTAAGAGTTGCTAATATTATAAGAAAAATATAAAATGTAGTTAACATACTTAATTTTTCCATAATCTCTTCATCTGTCATTTTGGTCTTCTTTTTCTGTTTGTCTGAAGACTTGGCACCACTATCAACACTAGAATCACCAACTGGCGCAGGAATAGGGTCAATTACAGACCTTGTGTAAATCTGCAGAGATAGTTCATGAGACTCAGATTTGAGGGAAAATATCTTCAACTATTCTTACTGGCATGGGACACTATTCAGTTCTCTGATTTTTAACCAAAACTAAGTTGTCTCCTCCACTGTTCCAAAGAAGGAGAATAATATTTTCATACTATAAAATACATGTAACTAAGAAAAAGAATGTGAAACTTTTTTTCATATATTGTATTTTAAAAGTCTGTCTAGGAAATAACAAAGCCATGAATGAAATTTAAGTGTAACCAGATCTACAATGGTATGCTAACAAAAAGAAGCACAAATATGGGCATAAATGTCAATTGAAAGGAAACTAGGGAAAAATCTAGGGTATGTTTAGTAATATATATAGTGATTTTGGTGGTAGATGAAGATTGTGGTTAATAGTATAAATATAAGAGCATTCTTTTACAAAGTATTAAGAATGTGGTGATATGTGGGAAAATTATAACTAAGGTAACTTATAGATGACAGTTAACAGTAATACTGCAATATTTCTGTAGCAATGGCAAAGATATCAATTCTGAGGGACAACAATAATGTGGTATAAGGAGGTATGGGATTTTTACTTTCAGAGTAATGAAAATGCTCTAAAATTGACTGAGGCGATAACAGCATAATTTTGTAATGAAAATGAGACCCAGTGAATGTATACTTTGAAGCGACTATACAAAGCATGGGATTGTATAAACACAGTGAATCTTGTGGTGGAAGATGGACTGTGGTTAACAAAACAAATATGAGAATTTTTCTCTCATGAATTTTTACAAATATATAATATTAATACAGGGTTGTTAATAATTGGGTGGGCTGGGGAAAAATACCCCAAATATAAGATACTGGCTATAGTTGTAGTAATATTTTGATGATGATCTTTGTTTGTAAAAACTTTCACAAAAATGCAAGGTGTTGATGGTAGGGTGATGTATGGAAGTGGTGATATATGGAGGAGCCCTGTATGTTTGTTTTTTACGTTCACAAATTTACTATATACTTATTGTTTATGTATGTTCATGTATGAATGACATACTTCAATAAAATTTTTTAAAGGAAAAAAAAGAAGCACAAGTTAAAAAATGTTTTTACTACAAGAGATAAAAAGCAAAAGAACAGAAACTTCAATGTTGCAATAACTATCATAGAATTACCACAAAAATTTTTACACATATATAATTTCTATCATTTCATTTCAAACAGCCAGTTCTACAGGCTTACAAAAAGGAGCCCACTATATCAGGATCCCATAGTAGTCTTCAGACCTTACTTGCCAATTATGCCACTAACACATAACATCACACTTCCCTGCACGACAGCTTCCCCATGCTCTACTTGTGTTAGTACAGGGAGAAAGACAGAACTTGTCTTCTGTCTCCATGTAAGGTCATTATTGTTAAAATTCTCCCATACCTGGTTAGGAATTTTCACTCTCAGCAGCCTCTTGAATGACATCAAGGCTATGAGAGAAATGTAAAATGGGAGATAAAATTCATAATTTTGGAGAAAGAAAGATCTAAGTTTTAGATATAGTAGTTATCTGCATTGAGAAAAACAGAGAAAGCCAGAGAAATAGATGAATCCTCTGGAAAAGAAAGCATAATACAGAAAGAAAAAGAACAATGAGTTAAGTATTACTTAAAAAAAGCCACCTGATTTTTACTTTCAAAAAGCTTTTTTAAAATGAAGATCTCCTAGTACATTTCCCCATATTAAAACATTTTAAGCCTAAGGGCTTTTAAAAATAATCATTGGGAATTATCTAATGTCAAATAGAGACTCTTAAAAAACATACATACACGTGCACACATAATGACTCAATTAACTAATCAAACACTCACTGATTTTGTATGATCCGGTCTTGGAGCAATAACAGGAGGAGCAGTCTCTTCATCATCATCATCTTCCTCTGTTACTTCTGTTGAGGTTTCTGAGCCCTTTGTATTCAGCTGCATTAATCACATGATAAAATTACAAGTAAAAGTTAAATTATTACCAGTTATCTTTTTAACATATTTGAGAAAATTTATTTAATAGCTCATCTCAAAATTACTTTAAAAGTAAAGGTTCTGTTCATGAGTTAATGAAAAGTTAAGTTTAATGAAATACATGCATATGGTAAATAACAAATTTTCTTAAGAGAGGATTCTATTTAAATCCTTGTAATAAACACACATATACAATGCCCTAAAAGTAAAGATCAATTTATTTGTTAAGACTGAAAACTAAGATCTTCTTGGCTTTTAAAATAGCCAGATTAACCAGAAAACGTGGTGGCTAATGAAGCAAAAGGGGAAAGAATTAACTTTTGCACAGAGTTTATTATATGGCAGGTATGCGCTAGATAGACCCTTCACATGCTATCTCATTTAGTCCTCATCCAACTCCAGGAGACTGTTTTCTCCTAATTGAAGAACTAAAAATAGAACACTGACTCTTTCCAGGAGGTAAATGTGATAATGTGATAGCCTTGATAAAGTTTCAGACAACTCTGAACACTGTGACATGTTTTGATTGACCAGTATGTTTCTGTAGTCCATATTCAAAAGACTGGAACCAGAAGGAGAATATGAAGGGAGGTAAGAAGACACTACTAGGAAGTTCTTTGTATTCATGTTTACAAAGGAGAACACTACCTAAACTAGCTAAATTGCTGTAAGTCATTTACAAATTTTAGCTACTTTGAGTATCATACCAAGGAAATTCTACTTACTTAACATAGCTTTCACAACTAATCAAGTGACTAGCTAAAAACATATAAAGTATTTATTTCTGAAGACTATAATTTATTTTAGAAAACACAAACTGAGGTTTGTTTTGGGGTATTCTAAATTCAAACAAGAGGTACAAGAAATAACACATGAACTTACTGCTGGTGTTCCAGAGGGGAAGCCATCTTTCTCTGAATATGAAATAGAAAATAATGTTAATAATACAAAATATAAAACTTCCATATAATAAAAGGAAAAAAAAAAAGCCGATCAGGTAAAAAGTTTAGATTGATTTTCATTTTAAGTGGAATTAAGTCTTGAGAAAAACAACTATAGCAATATTCAAACAAGGAGAATTTATATAAAGCAAGCAAATGAATAATCAAATCTTTTTTTTTTTTGATGCTTTTGTATGCTGTCTTTTTTTTTTTTTTTTTTTAAAGATTTATCTATTTCTCTCCCCGCAACCCCCCCCAGTTGTCTGCTCTCTGTGTCCATTCGCTGTGTGTTCCTCTGTGACTGCTTCTAATCTTATCAGTGGCACCGGGAATCTGTGTTTCTTTTTGTTGCATAATCTTGTCGTGTCAGCTCTCCGTGTGTGCAGAGCCTTTCTTGGGCAGGCTGCATTTTCTTTAGTGCTGGGCGGCTCTCTTTATAGGGCACACTCCTTGCACATGGGGCTCCCCTACGCGGGGGACACCCCTGCGTGGCAGGGCACTCCTTGCGTGCATCAGCACTGTACATGGGCCAGCTCCACACGGGCCAAGGAGGCCGGGGGTTTGAACCACGGACCTCCCATGTGGTAGGTGGATGCTCTATCCATTGGGCCAAGTCCGCTTCCCAATAATCAATTCTTAATGGAACTCTGTAAATTTACTAAAAAATCACTGAACTGTACACTTAAAATGGATGAAACTGATGCCATGTAAATCATACTTACATGAAAGTATTAAGAAATGGCATCTGTGCAAAGCAAAAGTCTTGACATAAGTCTTGATCAATACAAAATTCAAATCCCTAAAGGCAAATTCAGTTCATGAAGACTAAATACCAAACTTCATTCTGGAGTTTAAAAGAACAAGTTTTATTTATAATAGTTTTTCTTTTTAAAATGCTCAGAGACTTTAATGTATATATTAGATGAAAAGGATCTATCATTTTCTGGCCAAATATTGATTAAAAAAACTTTTTTCCCCACTAATTTACACAGGCTTACTAGTTGATACAGAAGTTCTGAAGATAGGCCTGACCTTTACCCTAAGGTGCACTAGACTAATAAAGCTGCTTTCTTGTGCATAGGCCCTATTTCTGCAAGGCTGTAATTAAACTAAGTACAATTACTTACAACTACATGTATGATTTTATCTCAAACTGTTTTAAAAAGCTAAACCTGTGACTTCAGGGGACAGGGAAACTTATTAGATGGTATTCTGGGGATCAATTAGCAAAATATACAGAGGGAAATTCTATAAGACAAATGATAATTTTTTTTTTAAACAAATAAATTGCAAGGAAAAGGAAAAAGAATGAGCATGGGGGGGTGGGGGGTATACAGGAACCTCTTATATATTTTAAAATAATATTTTTTATGTGATGTATGTATCTTCAAAAAAATACAATTTACAAAAATGATGTTGTGGGGGTGAGGAATGGGTTATATGGGAAAAAACAAATAAGTAAAAAATAAACAAAAATAAAAATAAAAAAATGAGCATGTGCAGTCATAATGTATAGACTTTATTCTGCTTTGAACAAATAAACTATTTTTTAAAACCTACTATATTCCAATTCTTACCTGATTAATACTGCAACTCTGAATACATTCCTTTAGGTTCTAACTGTTCATTTTGTATACTTATGTATTTGATGAGTTGCAGTTTTTGAGTGGATTTAAACATTTTTATTTCAGTCTATGCATTTATGTGGGAAAACAACCTAACAAATGTATTTTTAGTAAGTATATGTGTATTAACCAGCATCTTTTCCTTTTATTGCTGAAAGTCATTCAAAAACAAAAAGGAGAACAGGAAAAAAACAAAGAAATAAAAATGTCAGAAAATCCATCAAAAAAATTTTTGGCAAAACTAAAAAATTATATAACCCTAGATTACAAATTAAACGTTAGAACTGCCCCAATTATTTTACAATATGTAGAATCTATACAGGGGGAAAAGTAGAGACAAGAAGCAGAGCTTAGCTTTTTAGATTTTTTCAGAAGCAATCTTTTTATCTAGAAGCGCCTCAAAATGCTGCAATCCCCATTCTTTTTCTTTTTTAATACTTTAAAAAAATTTCAAAAATACTTTAGATAACATGTTACATAAAAAATAGAGGGGATTCCCACATGCCCCATTATTACCCCTCTCACACTTTCCTACACTAACATCCTTCATTAGTGTGGTACATTTAGAGACTCGATTGTTCCTCTCCTTAGAAATCTTTAGTAAAAGGTGAAAGATTTATATGATCTGAAGAGAAACTAGAGTATGCAATCCTATTCCAATCATTTTTCATATTCTCTGATGTCTTACCAGGAGGAGTAAAGCTCAGATATTTCTGCATCACTGTGTTGGAGTCGTAAAACTTTAAGACATCTAGCACAGCCTGAGGATTCTTCTTTTGCTCTAGTTTGGTTATATTGGAGGTCTGTAGTAATCGAGCCCACTGTTCTGGCATGCCCTAACAAAAAGATATTCAGAAATTAGTTGTTTGAGTTGCTCTAGTAAAATCAATTTCCAGAGATAAATGACAAAGTACATAAAACAAATCAATCCATACAATTGTAGATTTGACTAAATTCTAAAAGGTCTAGTTTTCTAAAAGGTTTTTTTTACTAAACCTTTGTTTTGTGCAATTACAACAGGTTTGGCTCCCTGGGTAAAAAAAGGTACATCCAACCACAAATACTTTCAAAAGAAATAAAAACCAGTAAGAATTCAGTAAACACAAGGTTAGAAAAGTTCAAACTCAATATTGCCCATCTACATAAACTTACAGTGAATTCTCCAGTAACAGCATCAAAGCCAACATGTATAGTGTGCTCAAAGTCAGATGGAGGAGAAATTTCTGGCCGTTCCTTATCTTTCTTCTTACTTCCTACAAGGCATTAAAAAAAAAAAAAAGCCAATTTAACAAGGTTAAAGCAGACATAAAAGCACTCATAAAATGCTGATATTTTTCTTAAGAGAGATTAGGAACAAAGTTATTCTAGAAAAGAGATTTCCTCTAAAAATGCTGACTGACAGGAAACTATCTTAGACATCGTAGGTATATGAAGTAAAGGACGGAGTTTTAACCCATCCTTGCAGTGACTGATGCTCACCAGCACTGAATGTAAGGCACAGGCCAAAAAGATGCATACCCCTTAGATAATGGACTGCCTTCATAAATAATGGCTACACTCCTCAGATATTGAGCAAAACAAATTATATCCAAACAGATTTCCATCCAGCTATCTTCATCCAGAAAGTGAAGCTTGCATTACTTTGATTATATAAATAATATACACTGTAATGACAAGTAGTCTGCAACACCATGTCTCTTTTCTTATATAACCCTTCACCTTTCCTTCTTATTGGAGTTAATAACTGTCACATTAAAAAATCTCCCCATTTTCTGGTGTTCCCTCTGTCAACTATTTTTGAAATATTTCTGCCTTATGCCTATCAATGATATTCTCCATAAATTCAAACACATCAGTTTTTTCACTTTACACTGCCAGTTTGTGATTTTTTTGGGTCCTGTGTGTTTATCCCCATGGTTTTAACCGATAATTTTTTTTTATTTTAAAGATTTTATTTTTTAATTTCTCTTCCCTTCCCCTCCAACCCCCCCATTGTTGCTCTCTGTGTCCACTGGCTGCGTGTTCTTCTTTGTCCACTTCTGTTGTTGTCAGCGGCACGGGATCTGTTTCTTTTTGTTGCATCATCTTGTTGTGTCAGCTCTCCATGCGTGTGCCGCCATTCCTGGGCAGGCTGAACTTTGTTTTGCACTGGGCAGCTCTCCTTACCGGGCGCACTCCTTGCGCATGGGGCTCCCCTACGCGGGGGACACCCCTGTGTGGCACGGCACTCCTTGTGTGCATCAGCACTGCCCGTGGGCCAGCTCCACACGGGTCAAGGAGGCCCGGGATTTGAACCTGGACCTCCCATGTGGTAGACAGATGCTCTATCCACTGGGCCAAGTCTGCTTCCCAACTGATAATTCTTGACTAAATATATGCATGTATTTTGGTTGAAAATTATCTGTCCTCCCCAATTTCTTCTAATTTCCAGTGCTTCCGTTTAGAAGGTCAATGACATTTTGATTCACATTTTGAACTATTGTCAAAGATCAAGCTGCCTATATACTTGCGGGTCTATTTCTGGATACTCTATTGTATTCCAACAATCTTTTTTCTATCTTTATGCTAATAACAGCCTGTCTTGATGAATGTAGCTTTACAGTAAGTACTGAAACTATGTATTATAGCTCTCTCTTTTTTTTTTTTTCCTCCAAAGCTGTCTGGTTGTTCTAGATCCTCTGCTTTTATATATGAATTTTAGAATGAGTCTGTAATTTCCTGTTAGACCTTTGATTTGGACTGCACTCAATCTATAGATCAATTTAGGGAGAAGTGACATCTTAATATTGAGTTTTCTGATCCACACAGATAACATATTTATTATTTGGGTCTTCTTTGATTTCTCTCAGCAATGTTTTGCAGTTATTACTGTACAGATCTTTCACTGCTCTTGTCAGATTTCTGTCCAAGTACTTCATAACTGTTAATGATATTATAAACAGTACAGTAGATTTCTGTCCAAGTACTTCATAACTGTTAATGATATTATAAACAGTACAGTTTTAAAATTTTAGACCTTTCAATTGTTCATTGCTGGCATACAGAAATAAATTGATTCTTGTATAGTGATCTTATATTCTGAAATCTTAGTGTTCTAATTTGAATAGAAGTGGTGAGAAGGAAATCATTTAGGGGGTAAAGCAGCCATTCCTTCACCATCAAGTTTGATGCTTAGTATAGGCTTTCCAAAGATGCCTTTTGTCACGGTAAGGACATTCTCTTTTATTCCAGGTTACATGCTTTTAGCAAAATTGGATGTTGGATTTTTATCAAATGCTTTTTCTATATCTATTGAGATGAACACATGGTTTAGCTTTTTAGTTTGTTAACATGATGAATTACATTGATTTTCAAATGTTAACGCCAACCCTGTACTCCTGAAGTGAAATCCACCTGTATAGAAATTACCCTTTCTATACACTGTTGGATTCTAATTGCTAAAATTTTGCTAGATTTTGCATCTTTTTCATGAGGGATATTAGTCTGTTTTTCTTTTATTGTAATATCTTTGGTTTTGGTATCAGGGAAATGCTGGTCTCATAAAAATGCGTTGGGAAGTATTAACTCCTATTTGGTTTTCTGGAAGAATTTGTGTAGAAGTGGTGATGTTTCTTTCTTAAATATAGGGTAGAATTCACCAATGAAGCTATCTGGGTCTGATGTTTTCTTTGTGGGCAGGTTTTTAAATTATAAAGTAAATTTTCCTAATATAGGGATTTCAGGTTATCTATTTCTGCCTGAATGAGCTTTGGAAATTTGTTTTTCAAGAAATTTTTCCATTCTAAGTTGTTGAATTGATTAGTATAGTTTTGTTCATATGAACTTATCCTTGTTTTTCTTCTTTTTTATATCTGCTCCCCTCTTTTTTTGTTAGTCTAGTTAGGGGTTTGTCAATTTTATCGATCTTCCTACAGAACCAGCTTTTGGTTTTGTTGATTTTCTCTATTGCTTTTTTTGTTCTCAATTTCATTTATTTCTGCTCTAAGCATTATTATTTCTTACCTTCTGCTTGCTTTGGGATTGGTTTGCTGTTCTTTTTTCTAGGTTCTCCAGTTGTTCAGTTAGATTTTTAATTTTAGCTTTTCTTTCTTTTTTAAAGATTTTATTTCTCCCTTCCCCTCCCCCTGCCCGATCGGTTTGCTGTTCTTTTTTCTAGTTTCTCCAGTTGTTCAGTTAGATTTTAAATTTTAGCTCTTTTTTCTTTTTTCAAGATTTTATTTCTCCCTTCCCCTCCCCCGACCCCTCTCCACCCTGTTTTTGCTGTGTCCATTCACTGTGTTATCTTATCCTTTTAATATTTGTAAAATCTGATGCCATGTATCTAATTCTCAGTATAGGTAATTTGTAATTTCTCTCTTTAACTGACTCCTCCTCCCCCCAGTAAGTCTGCCTTAACTAGAGGTTTAGCCATTTTTTCAATCTGCCTCAAAGAACCAGCTTTTGGTTTCATTGATTTTTCTCTATTGCTTTTTATATTATTTCCTTGACTTCCACTTTGAATTTTTTATTATTTTCCTTTTTCTACTTTTTTGGGATTCAGTTGCTCTTCTTTCCTAGTTTATTAACATGGCTTAGCTGAGATTGCTGACTTAAGAACTTTTTTTTTTTTTAAAATATAGATGTTCAACACTGTATTTAATCCTCTACTGTTTTTGCAGTGCTCTACAAATATCAAAGTGTTGTGTTTTCACTTTCCTTTTGCAGTTTGGTATACTTTCAAAAATATCCTTTTTGTTTCTTTGCTCATTTTGAAGTGATTTATTTAACTTCCAAATATTTTCAGAGATCTGGCATTAATTTCTAATTTATTTACATTGTGGTCATAAATCACCTTGATATTATTTGATTCTTTTTTTTTTAATTAAAAAAAAAAAAACACTCCCCTTCCCCCTCCCCACCCTGTTTTTGCTGCCTGTGTCGGTTTGCTGTGTGATCCTCTGTACCTATTTTTCTTTTTGTCTTGTTTTTCTCCTCTAGGATTCACTGGGATTTGCATCACCTCAGTTCCTGGTTTCTGCTGTGCTTCACCTTGACTCTCCCTGTTGTCTTTCTTTTGTTGCGTCATCATCTTGCTGCATGACTCACTTGCGTGAGCACTGGCTTGCCACGCAGCTTTCTCTCTTTTTTTTCTTTTTTACCATGAGGCCCCAGGGATCGAATCTGGGTCCTCCCATACGGTAGGTGGGATCCCTACCACCTACTCACTTGAGCCACATCTGCTTCCCCCCTAATTTTTTTAATTAGAGAAGTTGCAGGTTTACAGAAAAAGCATACAGAAACTACAGAATTCCCATATACCCACCTCACACTCACGATTCATCATAATATCAACATTTTGCATTAGTGTGGTACCTTTGTTACAATTGATGAAACAATATTACTGTAATTGTACTATTAACAATAGTCCATAGTTTACATTAGGGTTCACTCTTGGTGTTGGACAGTCCTGTGGTCTTTAAAATTTTTTATTCTGGTAACAAATATACAACCTAAAATTTCTTCTTTTAACCACATTCGAATATACAATTCAGTGATGTTAATTATATCTACAATACTGTGAAACCATCACGACCATCCACTACGAAAAAACTTTTCTATCACCCCAACAGAAACTCTATACCAATTAAGCATTAATTCCTCATACTCTCCTACTACTCTGGCCTCTGGGAACCTATTCTAGTTTATCAGCATGGATTTGCATATTCTAATTATTTCATACATATGAGAACATACAATAATTTTGAGACTTTTTTCAATGGCCCTCTTGGTAAATGTTCCATGTGCACTTAAAAGAATGTGCATTCTGTTATTGAGTGGAATGTTCTATAAATGTTAATTAGGTCAAATTGATAGTTTTGTTCAAATATTCTATATCCTTACCAACTTTCTGTAAAGTTATTGAGAGGAAGGTATTGAAATCTCCAACTATAACTATATTTATCTATTTCTCCTTCAAGTTTTATCTGTTTTTGTTTCATGTATTTTGAAGCTGTTATTAAGGTACATAAATGTTTAGGATGGTTATACCATCTTGATGAACTGACCCCATTATCATTATGAAATGACCTTATTTATCCCTGACCATATTCCTTGTCATGATCCTTTGCTGTCTGCTCATATAGGAAAGTATTACAAAGCTAACTGGGAGACAAGCCAGGTTTTTCACTGGGGATGAGAATGGGTGGATAGCATTGGAAGTATCTTTTGCAGGACATACTGTTTTTATAGAAAAACTTCTTCTAATCTCTTATCTGAGGGCTAGGAGTCAGGCTACAAGTGTTCTGAAAGCAGGGCAGAGGAAAGGAGTTTCGTATGCTGACTTTCACTGAATCTACCTTGTTTTATTCTGGTGCTTCATTTCCCCCCGCTCCCCTGTCAAGAATAAGGGACCTATCAGGTTTAATTTTTCTAGAACTAAATGTAAACATCATTTTGGTTTTTCTGTTCACCAGAGGAAATATATTTGCATGGCTGTCTGGTATAAAAGTGGGGTTTCTGGAACTTTCAACTTATCCTCTCCAACTTCCACCCCACACAATAGTGTATGCCTCTAAATCCTGGGTCACCAGGATTTTTACATGGCAAACTGATTTACTTCTCACAGACATTCCCCTCTGCAAATACCTAGGTTATGCCTTCCTCTGTACTGCTTAGCCAGTTGCCCCGCCCCCCCGCCTTTATTTTTCCACCAGTGTAATCTTTCAAATATGTAATGAAATCTCCTGTAGACTACTGTCTCTTCTCCTATTCTCTTTGACCCTTGTGATATATATATATATATATATAAATTGAACTGCTATTTTAGTAGGGTCTTGGAGAGAGAAGAAATAGAGGCATGTGGTCAATCTGCTATGTTTAACCAGAAGATTCTTCTGATGAAAATGAGCGAAAAGTAATGTTGTTTTGTAAGTCCATTGTAAACATTTAGAAATGTCATCATTATCTCTCCATTATCATTACCTCTCCAAGTCTCCTAAGTGTATACAATATGACAAGAGATCTGGTCATGGTAAGAGGGCAAGGCTGGTTGTGGAAAGGAGCAGAGGGAAGTGCAGCTGTGAACTCGTCTAAATTTTGCTATCTTTACTGAAACACACAACTACATATATCAAATGATCACTCATATTTTCCATTATACCGGGAGTAATCTGAAGTCATAACCTCTACTTTATGTCCCCTTGCTTCTACTTCAGTTCCCAAATATAGGAAAAAACATTTATTAACCAGCTATAAACTAATACTTTAAATTGTATATTGCTTTGAACAGCTAAGAGAAAAACATAATTTCATGTATTATAAATATAATTTTTTCTTTTTTTTTTTTTTAAAATCTGCCCAGCAGACCACTTTTGGTAGCTTTCCTCTTCTTTTCTCAATGCATATAGTTGGGAAAGATGCATGTTTTTACATGACCCTGATCACAGCTGACTGGTCCAAGGTGGCAAATCGTTTCAGATGCATGAACTAAGCTGGACTTGGGACCCAAAGAATAAGTCTCCCTCCAAGTGACTCAAGTTCTAAGAAATAAAACCCAGGAAAAGTTGAGGGCTATATTCCAACAAAAAGAGGAAAAACCAGCCTGACATGAAAAGGTAGGTACAATGAAAGGGCAAAGACAAGATATATTTGCAGAAGAACCTCTGGTTCCAATTGTGTCTAAGGTCCAGCCATATTCTTCAATGTAGGCATATTATGATGTCCAATTTTTCTTAGAGTAGAATCCCTTTTGTGGTTAAGCTATTTCAACCAAGAGTCCTAATATATTACATGCAAGTATAGATATATAGAATTTTTAAATTATTTATAATTATTCAAAATGCATATATTTTCTATTTATTACAACTAATAACAAAATGAAAGTTGCAGTTCAAATGTTATAGTTTAAGAAATACATTAAAGAAAGTTTTGTAACATAGGGATATAGAATGAAAAGTTAAAACTTGAGACACACTTTCACACATTCGTTTACTCCAAAGAATGACACAATATCCTAAAAATCTGTTTAATTCCATTTGTTTTTACATAATACACATAGATACATATAAATACTCCCTACATTTATTAGTCCTAGTAGAAGAGGAGATCAGAAACAGTACCTGAAACAAAAAGATTCTTAAAGCATTTCTCAAATTGAACAATGTGCTTGAAAGATAGAAATTGATACATAAGCAAAATGTTCTTAATGTTGCTAATATAACTCTGGAAGCCAAGACCTAAAAAGATTACAAAAATAATCTTATATAGATGATACACCTTAGCTCTGGGGAGGAAATCTAAGTTTTATAAAACAATTTAAAAGTCAACTTTTATTTATTTATTTATTAACGTTATTTATCAAACACAGTCATCTACAGGGTGCTCATCAGGCAACTCTATCACTTGATAGCAATATTTCTCTATTTGTCACAACTCTCGGCAAATATTACAAACATAAATATTTGCCAAAATGACCAAGGACCTACGGGACCAGAGAAAGAAATTTAACAAAATGCACAATTAGTCTACTAAGGGGAAAAAAAGATTCTTAGAATCATTTTCCAACTTCCTTGGACAATAAAACACAAGCAGGCAGGCAGCAGCTTCAGCCATGAGTCTCATGTTGGCAAAAGGTACTTAAAAGAATTTAAGTGGGCCACTGCAACATCCTTTAGAACTACTACTTTTTAGGTTACGGTTTAGTCTAAAAAAAAAAATCCCATCTTTAAAAGGAAGACTTCTGTTTCTAGTCTAACAGACTTTTGTTCTTCTGACCTAGAATAGCTTGAAATCGGTGAAACTAAACTTGTTTCGTCCCATAAAAGGGCATTCGCTAGGAAACAGGCAGATAAGTGTGCCATATTATTAATCTTAGAATTAAAATTTTAGACCAGAAATCTATCACTTTCATAACCAACAAGAAGTGGAGGTGCACATAAATTGAATAACTAGATGTGAAAATTACTTTAGTTAATGCTATACCACTCAATACTAGCTATCTGAATAGAGGCACTTACAGAAATAAGCCATGACAATGGTTCATCACCCTTTTCGTTATTAATAACTACTAAACTGGTTAAGCTATTTCTCACCTGGTCTACTGCAAAAGCCTAACTAGATTCCACTCCCGTCTTAGATCCCCAACTAAATCTACACAGCTACCAGTCCCTCCCTATTCAAAACAGAAATCTGACCAGGACCTTCCCCTGCTTAAAATCCTTTAATAGTTCCCCAGGAAACAGGTAAAATCAGAGCTCTGCAGCAGGGAATACAAGGCCCTTTATGACCTGGTCCCTGCCCAACTCTTCCGCCTCATCTGCTATCTGTAGTTCCCTAGGTACATCCTACTGTTATTCTCTCTCCTTCCCAAATAACACTGGACTGCACTGAGTTCTGAGATCAAATGTGCCAAGATCCATTCCATAGTCGGGTCATGAAAACAAGGTCTTTCCTAGGCCTGAGCACATTTTAAACTATCCTTTCGCATATTCATCTTTCAGTCTTCAGCGCTAATGCCATTTTCTTAGGAAACCTGCACTGATACTCCAGACTAAACAGGCATTTTATACTACGCCTGTAAAAATTTTCATACTTTGTATTCTAGTATAGTTTTTTATTGAAGCCATAAGGGAAGGGACACCATCTGCTTTGCTTATCACTGTTATCACTGATGACTCACACAGTGCATACAATACGTATAGGTATGTGAAAAGTATTTGCTCAATAAAATTGTCCTAAAAGGCATAATTTCTAATCGTCCTTTTTTTTTTTCCACTGACACTGATTAAAACCAGTATTAATCACTGAATATACTCCAGAGTCTTTCTTTTCTCTTTAGGAAAAACATTAGCTTTCCACTCTTAGTAAGGATAGCACTAAGGGATATGAAGTTTTGAATAGAATATAAAATATCTCTAGATCAGGCTTTATATTAGAAATGGCAAAAATCTTAGGATCATTAGGTTTTTAAAAATAAACACATTCCCCCCCTCTACATTCTGGTTTCAAGAGGATAGACTGAGCATATACCACAGCTCCCCTTGTACATCCCTGTATTTCATAGGCCACAACTAGGAGAAATATCCAAAAGATGAGAAGTAATTGGGATAGAAGGAGCTCAGGATGTATGTGGGAGAAAATTACTGCAGAGAAGTTGGAAGTGGCTGAAGCTGGAAGCAGGAGGCGAGGGGGCACTGAGGAAGCCAATGGGGTATTGAATGGGATAATATGGTTGGAGCAGCTGAGCAGGTTGATTTCTGTGCTCATACAAGCACGAATGGCACACACATAGAGGGTTTCCCCTCACCCCTAATCCCCAAAGCTCCAGGCCACAGTGACAGGGATGTCAGCTCCTATGTAGGAGTAGTAACTGTAGGAGTTTGGGTTGGAAGGGGATAGCAGAACCCCAGGTATAGGAAGAATCAAAGAGCATCCTATTCTCAACACTGTCTCTTTCAAGCTAAGAGTGCTTCTAAACCTTCCTCCCAGCAACCTATACAAAGACTCAGAATGCAGTTCTTCCCAACCTGACATACAGATGGAAGGCAATTCTAATAAAATATCAACAGGAGTTTCTAAAATTACATAATAAGCAGATTGTAAAATTTATTCAGAAGAGCAAAGGGCCAAAAATAAGTTCCTGAAAAAGAACCTTGCTCTATCAGGTACTAACAACTGTTACACTATGTATTAACTCAAGGACAGACAAATAAGCCAATGGAATAGAAGAGAGAACACAGAAAACAGACTCTTATATACATGAAAACCTGATCAATAATGGCTGGTATTATAGGTCAATGGGGAAAAGACGGATGATTCAATGGATGGTGCTGGGATACTGGTAATTTATGCTAAAGAGTTGTATGTCCTAATCCCTGGAAACCCATGAATATGTTAAGCTACATGGCAAAGGGGAATTTAAGTTGCAGATAGAATTAAGTTTACTAATTACTAATCTACTAACCTTAAAAAATCCAGGATTATCCGGATGGGCCCAATGTAATCACAAGGGACCTTAAATGGGGATTGGGGAAGCAGTAGAGTCAGAATGAAAGAGGACATCTTCCTTCATAAGACTTTCATGCTAATATGCTGGAGGTGCAGTTAACGTTGGGGTTTAAGATATATTTAGGGGATTTGAATCTCTGGACTGACAATGTGATAGCCAGGTCCTGAGCCTCAACAGACTCCAGCACCTACAATATGATTTATTGGACTTACCACACTCAGCTAAGATGGAGTTGAAGAAGGACAACCACCACACCATGGAGCCTAGAGTGATTGCAACTGAGAGTGGGAGGATTGCATCCAGCATCCATGTGGAATCTGAGCCTCCTCTTGACATAGAGGTGCAATGGACACAACCAATCCAATGTCCACATAGAAGAGGTGGCACTGGATTGGGAAAAGTGGACATGGTGGCTGATGGGTGTGGGGAAAGGCAGGAAGAGATGAGAGGTGGAGGCTTTGGGACATGGAGCTGCCCTGGATGGTGCTTCAGAGGCGATCACCGGACATTGTAAATCCTCGCAGGGCCCACTGGATGGAATGGAGGAGAGTGTGGGCCATGATGTGGACCATTGACTATGAGGTGCAGAGGTGCCCAAAGATGTACTTACCAAATCCAATGGATGTGTCATGATGATGGGAACGAGTGTTGCTGGGGGGGGGGGGGGGGGGGGGGAGAGGTGGGGTGGGGGGGTGGGGTTGAATGGGACCTCACATGTATATTTTTAATGTAATATTATTACAAAGTCAATAAAAAAAATAAATAAATAAATAAAAAAAAATTAAAAAAAAAAAAAAAAAGAAAGAGGACATCATGAGAAAGACTCAACCACCTATATTCTAGCTTTAAAGATGGAAGGGGATTATAAGATAAAGAATGTGAGAAGCCTCTAGAAGCTAGCAAAGGCAAGAAAATGGACACTCCCCTAGTGCTTCCAGAAGAGAATGCAGCCCTCCCAAAACCTTGATTTCAGCCTAGTGAGAGCACTTTCAAAATTCTGACCTCTAGAACTGTAGGATAATAAATTTTTTGTTGTTTAAAGCCACTAAGTTTGTGGTAATTTGTTACAGCAACACTTCATTTTAGTAGGAGTAGAAAAAGATAAATGTGGATTCTACTGACTATGTTTCAACAAAGAGTTTCATACTAAATTCTTTGTTTGGAATAAAAAAATCCAAATTTAAGTGTCCTCTGCTCAGATTGGCTTGGCATCTCCCAAATGGTTCTCCTCAGCTTCTGATCATGTGGTTTTATTTCTTCAACGGCCAAAATTATCTCTAACTACATTAAGTTCAATACAGGAAAGACATTTTGTGAAGACTAAATCTCACAGCTCTACTACCATTATTAGTATCTGGCAGAAGAGAAACAGTAAGATAAAAAGCTGCATAGACATTATCTTTCCCCACTAATTAAGAATGAGGTGCCAAAGGGAAAAGGAGGTAAGTTTGTGGTTTCTCCTGAAATTTTACTTCCATTAATTCTCACAGGCAGGAAAGGTTACTTGACAATAATTCACCTATCACCTGAAGCTCTCTCTATTACCGTCTTTATCTATTAACTACCTGAATTATCAGATGCAATATCTGGTTGGAACAATTTTCTCAAAGAGAACTTTATCTCTAGGCAGAAAAGTAATTTTTAAAAGGGTTTCAACCCATTAATTAAAACACAATCCAACTCCTAAACTGAGGATAGGCAGTTAGACAAAATAATGAATTTTATTAAAAACTAAAAGACCTACATAGAGGTGTAAAAAAAACAAAAAGAATTGTCAAGAGCCTTACTCCAATGAAGAGAGTGGAGCAAGAAGCTTCAAGGCTCTTTCACACCGCAGAAGTTTTGAGCAACCAGAAAGAACTGATAGAAACATCTTCCTCAAAACTCCAGAAAACAGTTAAAGGACTACAGCAACAGGGCAAGTGCCATATTTAAAAAAACCAATTAGAGGAGTAGGATCTCCTGGGGCCCTGGCTGGCCCTTCCCTCACCCCTCATCACGGAGCTGGCCCATACTCCCAGTTGTGGATTCCTGTCCCAGTTCCAGAGGCAGCAGAGTAACCTTCATGCACATACTGGGATTACGTATGTCTGGCCCAATCTATCTGGTGGTGGCCTGAGGGACTTGCTGTCCCAGAACTTGCCTTGCATGTTAGAAGGCAGCTCACAAAGCTCTCTTACAGAACGGTGTGGGAGAACAGTCAAGTTGCGATGCCTCTGTCAAGAGAATTTTGGCTGCAGGAAATACAGTGCAGTGCCTGGTACAAAGGGGAAACTGCTACCTAGGGAAGAGGGGACATTAGAAACAGTGTAAACAGGAGAATTCAAAGGGCCACATGTGACTGCCCAAGACAAGACCCATGCACAGAAAGAATCAGGAAAGCAGGCTTTAGCACAGAGTTATTCTAAAACTGATTGTACGGACAAGCCACGAGGGAGAGTACTTGCACAGGTCAAGCAGCAAAGACTGGAAAGGTGTTTTCTTTTGTTGTTCCTCCTCTTCTTTTTTTTGGTTAGCAACTGACAATCAAGAAAAGCTCTGTCATAACACCAGCAGGATACAAGCTTAAGGAACACCTCAGAGTCTAAATTCTAATGCTAACACTTTAAAATAGTAAAATATCCAGGTATCAAGAAAAGATTACAAAACATACAAAGAAAGAGTGATGGCCCAGGAAAAGGAGAAAAAAAAAAAAAGGTCCTAAATATCCTCCATGAACTAAAGGAAAACGTGGATAAAGAACTAAAGGAGGGAAACGGACTTTGGCCCAGTGGTTAGGGCGTCCGTCTACCACATGGGAGGTCCGCGGTTCAAGCCCCGGGCCTCCTTGACCCATGTGGAGCTGGCCCATGCGCAGTGCTGATGCGAGCAAGGAGTGCCGTGCTACACAGGGGTGTCCCCCGCGTAGGGGAGCCCCACGCGCAAGGAGTGCACCCATAAGGAGAGCCGCCCAGCGCGAAGGAGGGAGCAGCCTGCCCAGGAATGGCGCCGCCCACACTTCCCGTGCTGCTGACGACAACAGAAGCGGACAAAGAAACAAGACGCAGCAAAAAGACACAGAAAACAGACAACCGGGGGAGGGGAGGGGAATTAAATAAATAAAAATAAATCTTAAAAAAAAAAAAAAAAGAACTAAAGGAAATCGGGAAAACAATTGATAAACACAAAGAGAATATTCATAGAGAGATGGAGATTATTATTATTATTATTTTTAAAGATTTATTTTTATTTATTTAATTCCCCTCCCCTCCCCCGGTTGTCTGTTTTCTGTGTCTTTTTGCTGCGTCTTGTTTCTTTGTCCGCTTCTGTTGTCGTCAGCGGCACGGGAAGTGTGGGTGGCGCCACTCCTCAGCAGGCTGCACTTTCTTTCGCACTGGGCGGCTCTCCTTACGGGTGCACTCCTTGCGCGTGAGGCTCCCCTTCGCGGGGGACACCCCTGTGTAGCAGGGCACTCCTTGCGCGCATCAGCACTGCGCATGGGCCAATTCCACACGGGTCAAGGAGGCCCGGGGTTTGAGCCGCAGGCCTCCCATGTGGTAGACAGACGCCCTAACCACTGGGCCAAAGTCCGTTTCCCCGAGAGATGGAGATTATAAAAAAGGAACCAAACAAGGCTGAAGGTGACAAAAGAAACTTAAAATTCTCTACAAGAGTTCAACAGCAAATTGAAGCTGCAGAAGAAAGGTTCAGTGGACCTGAAGATGAGATAATTAAAATAATCCAATTTGAGGAGGTGCAGAAGGAAGAAAGAATGAAGTGAAAAGAGCCTGAGGAACCCCTGTGGGAACCCGTCAAATGTACCAATATAGGCATTGTGAGAGTCCCAGAAGGAGAAGAAAGGGGCAGAGAAAATACTGAAAGAAATAATGGCTAACAACTCCCCAAATTAAAGAAAGACAAGAGTATACACATTCAGGACACACAACTCCAAACAGGGCACACCCAAATAGACCCATGTCATGGCATTTTATAGCCAACATGCAACATACATGGCACATACAACACAAGAAGCAATATATCACATACAAGGGAGCCTCAATAAAATTAAGTGCTGATTTTCATCAGAAACTACAGAGGCAGGAAGGTAGGAGGAGGATATATTTAAAGTGCTAAAAACAAAAAATGCCAACCAAGAATTCTGTACCTGGCAAAAACATCTTTCAAAAATCAGAAAGGGATTAAGACATTCCCAGATAAACAAAAGCTGAGGACTTTGTTACAACTAAACTGTCCTAACAAGAGATTATTTATTAGAGTTCTGCAGGTTGAAAGGAAAGGATAATAGACAATAGACTGAAGCCACAGGAAGAAATAACAAGCTCTGGTAGGGGTAATGACAGGGGTAAATATAAATTTCAGTACTACTGAATTTTTGATTTGCAACTACACTTTTTACTTTCTACAAGATCAGAAAGGCAAATGTATAAAACGTAATGAGAAAGAACTGGTTTTGGACTCATAATGTAAGAACATGTAATGTGACAAGAGCTACACAAAGGTGGAAGGATGCAGTAGTATAGCAACACAGTTTGTATATATTATTGAAATGAAGTTGGTATCAAAGCAAACAAGATTGTTAGAGATTTAGGATGTTAAATTTAAGCCCTGTGGTAACTACAAAGAAAATACTGGAGAATATGCAAACTCAGAGAGACAGAAATTCACATACAGGTTGCCAGTGATGTGGGCCAGGGGCAACAGGGAGTTAATAAAAAATGGTGGAGGGTTTCTGTTTGGGTAAAATTTTAGTAATGGAAGGTGGTGAGGATACCACAGAATAGTGAATGTGATTAATTTCACTAAACGGTATGCTCAGGAGTAGTTAAGATGGGAAAGTTTATGATGTATTATATATATATAGTGGGTATATATATATTCCCACAATTAAGAAAAAAAAGAGGGAAACGGACTTTGGTCCAGTGGTTAGGGCGTCCATCTACCATATGGGAGGTCCGCGGTTCAAACCCTGGGCCTCCTTGACCCGTGTGGAGCTGGCCATGCGCAGCGCTGATGCGCGCAAGGAGTGCCGTGCCACGCAAGGGTGTCCCCCGCGTGGGGGAGCCCCAAGCGCAAGGAGTGCGCCCGTGAGGAAAGCCGCCCAGCGTGAAAAGAAAGAGCAGCCTGCCCAGGAATGGCGCCGCCCACACTTCCCGTGCCGCTGACGACAACAGAAGCGGACAAAGAAACAAGACGCAGCAAATAGACACCAAGAACAGACAACCAGGGGAGGGGGGGACATTAAATAAATAAATAAATCTTAAAAAAAAAAAAAAAGAAAAGAAAAAAAAGAGCAACTAAAGAGTCAATTATAGTTAAAGGCAATCAGGATCCTAGACAGGATCTAAAAAAAGGAGGAGAGAAGGCTTATAAGGACATTAATGTGATATATAAAAACAATTGAAATACAGGCTGTGTGCTTTATATCATTGTTAAATTTCTTGAACTGTCCTTATAGTTAACTAAATGAATATCCTTGTTCTTAGGAAATGCACATGGAAGTATTAAGTGTTCAAGGAGCATGATGTATACAACCTATACTCAAGTGTTCAGAAAACAGACTGATAAACATTTAAGACAGATAGATGGATTGACAGATTAATAATGGATAGATATAATAACAGCATATTGGCAAAATGTTAAAACTAGTGGATCTGTTATCTGGGAAACAGGGGTATGTTGAAGTTCTCTGTATGTTTGTTTGTTTGTTTATTTATTTATTTATTTTTCAGTCTTTCATATGATTTCATTTTCTCCCTTCAACCACAATAATATGATATTCAAATTTTGTCTTAACTGAAGGTTCAGTAAACATAGGCTTATCTAGTCCACTTATAGGCAAGGCAAACTCTGCTTCTTGAAATGGTCCTACCATGGACCCTCTGGTCATCCAACCCAAGTCACACCCTTGCCTGGCTTTATCTTCGCTATATTGTGTGGCCACTTCATTGAATCTTACTCCAGACTTTAGCTTTTCCATGGCTTCCATGATTCTGATGTGCTTTTCACAAAGAATGTGTCTGACCTTGACTGCACTGCCACCACCTTTAGGACCCTGAGCCTTCTTGTCAGCACTGTCACTCCCAGAGGCGGCTCCCCCTTTCCCTCCTTTTCCAGAACTGCTTTTTCCTTTAGGTGGCATCTTCGAAATTTGCCCTGGTGTATTTATTTTTATAACTATTCTGTAAGTTTGAAAGTATTTCAAAATAAAAAACTTAAAATTTAAAAAGCTTAAAATTAAAAAAAAAAATGCCATGTAGGTTCCTATATCCTTGTATAAGACTTTCCAGATTCAGTTTATGAGCTTATATAAATATGAATGCAATTAATCTTCAGTAAACTCTATTAAGTTAATGTCTTATTCCTAGCCAATGCTAAGCAAGGTACTGTCATAGTTTAAATAAACATCCAAGCAAAAAAACAAAATTTGAAAGACTAAAAGGCATATCAACTGATTTGACAATATAACATTTGGACTTAAGACTATTAGATACTACGAATAAGGGAGACAGGAACACTAGTCATTGCTAACACGCCCCACAACAACCTTCTGAAGTAGTTATTATTCTACGTTAAATTCTAGAGTCAAAATCTGAACCCAGATCTCTAACTGAAATGTTTTCTTTCGTTTGAGTCTAACATATGACAGCTGGGATTTATGGTCTGTCAAAATGCTAAGTACCAAGGCTAATGAAAAATCAAGGTCCTAAATCTTGGGCAGTGGAATCAGAGGAGGACTCCATGGAATGACAGCCTGGACTTCAAGACTTTATATAATAAAAAGAGTTCTCTCCATGCCCACTCCTAATTCCTGCGGAGTATAGATATCCAACTTGATGCCAATACCTCTGAAAATATTATAAGATGCTATACTACATTTCAAAGACTCCAGCCTTAAACCATCAGAATAACCTTCAGGGAATCTCAAAGTTTCTCATTAGGGAGGAATACAAAAACCATTTCATGAACCACAAAGAATCCTCTTGGTCAGTCTAAATCTATCAGTTAATTTCAAACTAAATCTTACCTCCCTAGGCTTTATGTACTGCCCTCAACTCCTGACTTAACTTTGTACTCTTGTAGGTACTATCTTACTCAGTCTTTAATCCTGTTTCATCCATGGTTTTCAACCTCCGCTCATTCCTAGAACAATTCTTATCATCATCATCTTGTCTCTAAACTATCTTGGGCCTTCATCATTAAGGAGGTAGCAGAGCCAGGCAATTTGTAGTCATTCACCATGAAGAAAGACCACATTTAAATATTGGCTGACCTAATGAATTTGTTTAAAAACAAAATGTTTTGAATATGACTTAAGACCCTCAGAAATTCAGCTCAAATTAACTTTACCACTGTCAGTATAGTAATAACTTTGCTCCAAGGAAATATTACCTTTAATTTTCTCTATATTATTTAGAAAGGTACAATATATTAAAGAAAATTTCCTAAAAAGATTTGAAGTGAAGCATTTTAAAATCCTAGTGGAATGATGGTTGTATCTATCAAAAAAAATCCAGCTCCCTTTATTCCCCAAACAAGCTGAAAAGCTATAGTATTTTTTTAGATACATTTGGGAGGAAGGTGGAATAGATAGACATGGGACTCTCTCCTCTCCCAGAGAAATACCTAGAGAACAGAAAGAAAAGGACTGGAAAAAAAATGTTAGGACAGGGGTAGGTTGGACCACACCCAGAAGAGAGAGGAGCAAAGAAGAATCTTGACAGCAAAACTGTGAGAAAAAACTGCAGCTGCAAATGCCATCATCCTACCCCACCCAACAGGCAATTTTGAATTCTCAGGCAGGCCTCAGGCCCACAGCTACAGACAAAAGGTAGCCTCTGGGATCCACCTCCCCAGGAAACTAAGAGGGACAGAGCCAAAGGCTGACTCAGTTTTTGACTCACAAATTTGGTCTACTGAGTCTCATGAGCCCTTCCAGGCCAGGAAGGGCCATATCACTGTTTGCCCTGGGAGCCAGTACAGGACTAAAGAGATCCAACCTTATCAATCAACTTCCCTACTGACCAGGACTGGTTGTTGTGGATGCAGAGGGCAGTGGAATTATTTCCTACCACATAAAAGAGATGGAGCTGCCAGGAAAGGTTGGAGAACTGCCTCTGAGAAAGTTTGAATTACCAGGCTCTTAGCCTCCAGGCAGGAGCTCTAACACAATGATCTGGCCCTTAATGCAGCAAACACACTCTGACCAGGCTTTGAAGAGAGAGGGTGGCGGGAGATCACCATTCACTGGCCAACCAAGGAAGTGCATGTGAGGAAATTATTAATAAGGGGCTTTTTTCTGGCCTCTACAGCCTCTCTTCCCAAGGCCCTTGGAAACAGGTCTGCAACCTATTACTGGGTCCAGGGCTGATACTGGAGCAACTAATAGGAACAAACTTAAAGACACAGAAGAGGCTGAACTAAGAATCAAAGAAAAGCAGTAACACATAGCCTCCTGCCACTAAATCCCTATGAAAGAGAGAGAATTTGTGCACCAAAGTAAAGTCACCATTGTAATCAGATGCATAGACATCAGCAAAAAATTACAAGCCATACTAAGAAAATAGAATAAATGGCCCAGGCAAAGGATATATCAAAGCCCCAGATGAGACACAGGATTTGTGATAACTAATCAAAAAGATTCATATAAATTTCCAAAAACAAATTAATGAGTTGACAAATGTGGTCTCTCTCTAAACCAAACTCGGCATATAAACATACTACCTTCCCCCCAGCATGGGACATGACTCCCAGGGATGAGTCTCCCTGGCACCAAGGGATTATCACCAAGTGCTAACTAGCAATGCATCTGGAAAAAGAACTCAACCAAAAGGGAAAATGGTCAATACAAATGAGTTTTCATGGCTAAGAGACTTTAAAGTAAGTTGGGAGGTCATTCCAGAGGTTATGCTTAAGCATGCCTCAGCAGGATCTCATTGACTGTCACAGCAACAGTGCCTCAAATAGCAGGGCTCCTGAGGGCTCTAGAGACATCCAGAAACTATAGTGTGGGACAGACGGCTCAGGAATTAGGCACCCTGTCAGTGGGCCTTACTTTGGAATTTAACTTCCCAGAGTTAAGACTCATTTATAGGTTCTCTACACCTGCTCTTCTGCCCCTTAGCACTATACTTGATAAATATTGTCCCAGAGACTTAAATCTTTGGTCCCTCCATGTGCCAGCTGAGCCTTGAATTTCAGCAGCATTGCAACACCTACTCTCCAATTCATTCGACTCACCCAGGACAATAAGGAGATGATGATGGACAACACCTACCCCAAAGAACAGAGAGTGTTTGCAACTGCAAGCAAGACAGTTCCATCCATTTACCCCATGGGATCTAAACTCCCTCTCAATTAGCAGCAGAGTGGGCATCACCAACCCAAGGTCTTGAAGACTGGGGAATGAAAAATGGATGGACTAAAGTAGACTTAATATTATTCTCCTATAGACTTATTATTCTAGCAATGGAAGAACTCTTACCATTGATATAATGGCAGTGGCCACCAGAAGTTCTGAAGGATTGAAGAGGGAAGAAAGGGTATAATATGGGCATTTTAGGGACACTGGAGCTGTCTTGCATGACACTGCAGTAAAGGATACAGGCCATTGTATATTTTGGCATGACCTAAAAGACTGTGCAGGAGGGTATAAACTATAATGTAAACTGTAATCCATACTTAGTAGTAATGCTTTAATATTTGTTCATCAGCTGTAACAAATGTACTATACTAATGAGGGATGCTGTTGATGTGGTAACGTGTGGGAGGGGGAGGGACTGGGGCATTATGAGAATCCCTCATATTTTTAATCTAACATTTATATAATCTAAAGCCTCTTTTTAAAAAAGTTAAGCAAGCTGGGAAGTATAATATAAATAAAAGACATCATCTAAAGACAAAAACCCCAACATGGCTAAAGAGATAAAAGGACAGCAAGAAGACAATGAGTGAGCACAAAGAAGAATTTGAATACCTGAAGAGAAAAGTAACAGAACTCATGGGAATGAAAGACATGGTAAGTGAGATAAAAAATACATTAGAGTGGAGTGGGTGTAGCTTACTGATTGAGTGCCTGCTTCTCATGTATGAGGCCCTGGGTTCAATCTCCAGTACCTCCTAAAAAATAAAAATATTAAAAAAACACATTAGAGGCCAAAAGCATACTCAAAATGATAGAAGAAAGAATAAGTGATATATATGACAGGACAGTTGAAATCGAAGAGAGGGGAGAATGGAAACAATTGAGCAGGGACTCATGGAATCAAATGGTAACATGAAATGCAACAACATATATGTCATGGGAGTTCCAGAAGGAGAAGATAAGTAAAAGGGCAGAAAGAGTATTTAAGGAACTAATAGCTGAAAATTTCCTCAATACTCAGGAAAGAAATGAATTCACATATCCAAGAAGTATAGCATACCAGTCAGAATAAATCAGAATAGACCTATTCCAAGACACATACAATTCAGAATGTCAAATATCAAAGATAAAGAGAAAATTATGAGAGCAGCAAAGGATAACCAAACCTTCATATCCAAGGGATACTCAGTAAGACTTAGTGCGGATTTCTCATCAGAAACCATGAAGGCAAGAAGAAAGTGGTATGATACAAATAGGATACTGAAAGAAAAAAACCGCCAGCAGAGAATTCTTTATCTGGCAAAACTGTCTTTATAATATGAAGGCAAATTGAAAACATTTACAAATAAACAGAAACTAAGAGAGTACGTAATAAAGAACCTGCCTTTGCAGGAAATATTAAAGGGAGTCTTACAGCCTGAAAAAAAAAAGACAGGAAAGATTTGGAAGAGGGTGTAGAAGGCAAGAATAGTAGAAATGATAACCAAGAGTAAAAAGAAAGACAAGTAAGATATGACATTTGAAAACCAAAGAAAAAAATGGTGATTGAAACAATGTATTTTCAGTAATATCATTGAGTATGAATGCATTAAACTCTCCAAACAAAAGATAAAAGCTGACAGGATGGACAAAAAATAAGAGCAAATGATATGTTGCTTACAAGAGACTTGCCTTAGACCCATGACACAAATCAGCTGAAATCAGATTGGAAAAATATACTCACACAAACAGTAACTAAAAAAGAGCAGAGGAAGCTACTCTAATATCAGACAAATCAGACTTTAAGCGCAAAAAAAACATTAAGAGAGATAAAGAAGGCCATTATATAATAATAAAAGGGACAATCCAGCCCAAAGAAATAAGTAATAAATATGTATGCACATAACCAGAGTGCCCCAAAATACATGAGGCAAACTCTGGCAAAATTAAAGTGAGAAATAGACATCTCTACAATAATCATTGGAGATTTCAATACACTACTCACATCATTAGAACTAGAAAAAATATCAACAAGGAAACAGAGAACTTGAGCAATATAATAAATGAGTTAGAACTAAGAGACATATACAGAATGTTGCATCCCAAATCAGCGGGTTATACTTTCTTCTCAAATGCTCATGGATCTTTCTCCAAATAAAGCACATATTGGGTTACGAGGTAGGTTGCAATAGATATAAAAAGACAGAAATTATACAATGCACCTTCAGAGATAATAATGGAATTAAAGTGGAAATGCAACAGATGGGAAAGGGTAAAATTCGCAAATGAGTGGAGGCTGAAAAACACACTCCTAAACAATCAATGGAAAAAGAAGAAAGTGTAAGTGAAATTAGTAAATATATTGAGACAAATGAAAACAAGAACACAACTTATTAAAACTTACGGGATACAGAGAAGGCAATGTTGAGAGGGAAATTTATAGCCCTAAATGCCTATATTAAAAGAGAAGAGCCAAAGTCAAAGATCTAACTGAATAACTTGAGAAACTAGAAAAAAAACAGCAAACCATTCCTAAAGCAAGCAGAAGGAAAGAAATAATAAGGATTAGAGCAGAAATAAATGAAATTGAGAAAAAAAAAATAGAGAAAAATCAATGAAACCAAAAACTGGTTCTTTGAGAAGATCAATAAAATGAACAAACCCTTAGCTAGACTAACAAAGAAAGAAAGGGAGAAGGTACAAATAAATAAAAACCAGAAATGAAGGGGGAGGGTGGTGGGGAGTTACGACTGACCCCACAGAAACAAAAAGGATAATAAGAGGATATTATGAGAAACTATATGTCAACAAACTAGACAACACAGGTCAGGGGTTCTTAACCAGGGGTCCACAAACTCAGATTTCAGGTGGTTCTATGAGCTTGAATTGAAAATTAAAAAACAACAACAACAACAATCATTATTCTTGTGGGGATATGTTGGTGTGGGTGTGTCATAAAACTGTCTGCCACTACATTCTGAGAAGGAGTCTGTGGTTTTCACCTGACTGGCAAAGGGATCCACAGAACAAAAAAGGTTAAGAACCCCTGACCTAGAATGAAATGGACAAATTATTCCTAGAAATGCTCAAAAATACCTACACTGACAGTACAAGAAATACAAGAACTTTAAACCAATCACATTTAAAGAAATGGAAAGTCATTAAGAACTTCTCAACAAAGAAAAGTCTAGGACCAGATGGTTTCATAGGTGAGTTCTACCAAACATTCTGAGAAGACTTAACATCAACCCTGTTTAAGCTCTTCCAAAAAATTGAAGAGTAGGGAAAATTACCCAAAACATTTTATGAAGCTAACATTACCCTAATACCAAAGTCAGATAAAGATACTATAAGAAAAGAAAATTAGAGACCAATCTCCCTAATGGACACAGATGCAAGAATTCTCAACTTGCAAAGAGAACCCAACAGCACATCAAAAGAATTATACACCACGACCAAGTGGAATTTATTCCTGGTATGCAAGAGTGGTCCAACATTAACAAACTGAAGGAAAAAAACAAAAACATGATCATCTCAATCAATGCAGAAAAGGCATTCAATAAAATCCAGCATCCTTTCCTGAAAAAAACAGAAAACAAAAAACAAACACTTAGAAAGAAAGGAATAAAAGGAAAATTTCCCAATATGATAAAAGGGCATATAAAGAAAAACCCACAGCTAACATCATAACCAACGCGGAAAGGATGAAAGCTTTCCCTTTAAGATCAAGAGAAGACAAGGATGCCTACTGTCTCTACTGTTACTCAACATCGTACTAGAAGTTCTAGCTAGAGCAATTGGAGAAGGGAAAAAAAAATTAAAGGCATCCAAATAGGAAAAGAGGAAGTAAAACTCTATTTGCAGAAGAAATGGTCCTATATTTAGAAAATTCTGAAATGCTACAACAAAGCTACTTGAGCTAAGAAATGAGTTCAGCAAAGTGGCAGGATGCAAGATCAACATGCAAAAATCAGTAATGTTTATGTACACTAGTATTGAACAATCTGAGGAGGAAATAAGGGGGAAAATTCCATTTAAAATAGCAACAAAAAGACTTAAATACCTAAGAATCAATTTAACCAATGTACCAGGACCTATATGCAGAAAACTACAAACCAATGCTAAAAGAAATCAATGAAGACCTAAACAAACAGAAAGACATTCTATGTTCATGGGTTGGAAGACTAAATATTGTGAAGATGTCAATCCTTCCCAAACTGATTTATAAATTCAATGCAATACCAATCAAAATTCCAACAGCTTACTTTACAGAAACAGAAAAGGAAATTACCAAATTCATTTAGAAGGGAAAATGTACCTGAATAGGCAAAAGAATTCCAAAAAAAAAAAAGCAATACGGGAGGACTTTCACTGCCTGACCTTTGAAACATATTACAAAACTACAGTGGTCAAACAGCATGGTTTTGGCAAAAAAGACAGATACATAGATCAGTGAATAGAAATGACAGTTCAGGAATAAACCTTCACCTCTATAGCCAACTGGTTTTCAACTAACCTGCCAAGTTCATGTCAATGACTCTTCAACAAATAGTGCTGGAATATCCAAAACCATGAAAGAGGACCCCTATCTCACTTTGTACACTATAATCGACTCAAAATGGACCAAAGACCTAAATATAAAAGCCAGGACCATAAAACTACTAGAAGAAAATGTGCGGAAACAGTTCCAAGACCTTGTGGTAGGTGGTAGTTTTTTGAATTTTATACTCAGAGCATAAGCAAAAATAGAAAAAATTAGATAAATGGACTTTCTCAAAATTAAACAATTTTGTACCTTAAAGGACTTTGTCAAAAGGGTGAAAGGCAGCCAACTCAATGGGAGAAAAAACTTGGAAATCACAAACCTAATAAAGGTTTAAAATCCATGATATATAAAGAGATGCCACAACTCAACAATAAAAAGACAGAGGAAGACCTGCAACTTCAGGAAAAAATAAAAATAAAAAATAAAAAGACAAATGACACAATTAAAAAATGGGCAAAAGACTTTTGTCCAAAGAAGAAATACAAATGGCAAAAAAATACTTGAAAAAATGTTCACCATCACTAATGATTACGGAAATGCAAATCAAAGCCAAGAATGAGATATCATCTCACACCTATTAGAATGACCAGTATGAAAAAGACATAAATCTACAAGTTTTAGAGAGAATGTAGAGAGACAGGAATACTTATTTACTGTTGGTAGAAACATAGAAGGGTACAGCCACTGTGAAGGACAGTTTGGCATTTACTAAAGAAGTTATATATAGATTTGCCATATGACCCAGCAATACCACTCGACTACTGGGTATTTACTCAGAAAACCTGAGAGCAGTGACATAAACAGATGACTGACTGCCCATTGATGTTCATAACAGTGTTATTCTTGACTGCTAAAAGATGGAAACAACCCAGGTGTCCATTAAGTGAATGGATAAACTGATGTATACACACAATGGAATATTATGCAGGTGCACATAGAAATGAAGTCATGAAGCATATGACAACATAGATGAACCTGGAGGACATTATGGTGAGTGAAGCAAGCCAGACACAAAAGGACAAATATGGTAGGACTGTGCTATTCTGAACTAAATATATTGTGTAATCTCATGAAGTTAGTAACTTGAATATGGGTCACCAGAAAAACAGAATGAGGTTAGAGAATGGAAAGTTGAGGGTTAACTTGTACAGAATTGGTAGAAAGGATGTGTTTTAATCTTTGGAACTGAAGAGAAAAGGTGAAATATAATGTTTATATCTAGCAGTGCTATTATATGGGTATGACAGTGGTTGAAAGTAAAGTCTAAGGTCATATAAATTACTAAAGGAAAGCTAAAATTGTAACATGGGACAGATAGAAGGGGATTTAGATGTCATAGTAAAACTTCCTACCCAATGTAGGAATTGTTTTTATAAAATCCCTAGTATTTGCTGAAGCAACCTTTAGGCCCCATTTCCAGTGCTGGGCCCAAGTTACTTTCAAAAGCAATCTACTTTGGACTCTTAGACACCTTTAAATGTTTGAAAGTGCTTCCCTGTATTTAAACAAAAAATGCTGTCCTATAACTTTCACCATTACTAGAAACTCCTCTTAGAAAGGTCTTCCTCATATCAAATCAAATTCAAACCCCCTGAAACTGTCCCTGTGTTGGGAGATCTGTAACAAACTAAATACATCTATTTCACATGAAACACTGATCAATTATTTAACTAAACGCATCACTGTTTCTAGGTATTATCCTTTCCAGGTTAAATATCTTCAGTTTTTTAAAAAAATAAGTATTTTTTTTTGTTAGAGAAGTTGTGAACTTACAAAACAATCAGGCATTATGTGCAGAATCTCCACATGTCACACCTCCACCAACACCTTACATTATTGTGGAACCTTTTTTTATAGGTTATGGAAGAATTTTTATCAGATCATTACAACAAACTATGGTTTGTAGAGTACATTTGGTATATTTTTTCCGTACAACCCCTATTATTAGCACCATGTATTAGTACTGTACATGTTATTATAACTCATGAGAGAACATTCTCATATTTGTACTGTTAACTACAGTTCATCTTTTACCACATGGTTCACTGTGTTATATAGTCCCATGTCTTGTACAATCTATTCAAAGTATATACTCAGTGGCTCTCCCTTTCATCAGAGTTGTGCAGTCATTGCTTCAGTAAATTTTTGAACATTCTGTTAGACCAATATAAAGAATTCCATACCCCCTTATTACTGACCCTTAGCATTGATAAAATACCTTCTTTGATACTGATGTATTAATATTACAATATTGCTGTTAACTATAAGCCATAAGTTATATTAATTGCATTTTTCCCACACATCACTATACTCTCAACCACCTTGTAACAGTGGCTTACATTTGTCTTAATTCACAGATTATTATATTTGTACTATTAACCATAATCATCATCTACCTCCAGGTTTATTATGTTATTCAGTCCCTAGATTATTTCCAGTTTTCTTTCAACCGACATTTACATCCCTATACCACCCCTTATATATACTCAGTTTTAAAAAATTATATCTTAGATGGAATGGTTTCCAGATACCTTATTATCTGGGTATAGGTACCCTCAATAGATTTATCAATCAACCATTTAAAATGAGACCTGTACTATACAAAAATTAAACTCACATGTATTAAAAAAAAAAAAAGAATTTAAAAATTGGAAAATAGTGATTCTGTGGTGTAAGTTATATATTATACCTACTCAAAAGTAATTTTCACATTGGAAAAAAAAAAGGGATAAATTCAATACATGATCTCCCGGGAACCATCACAGTAGACAATTAATGATGTGCCTTTCTCTAACCTATGGGGGCACTGAGGCATGTCCTGGGGAAAGTTACCACGGTGTGCGGAAAGAATACCAGAAACTGTACCAGGCCAAGCCACCATTTCTGACCCAGGAAAAGTGAGTGAGTGAAGCTAACCCTGCCCTGACTTCAAATCTCAAATGACTGAATTGTTCTTTGATCGCTGTTCACAATGCAATTAAACTAGAAATCAATGAACAAAAAGGCAGCCAGAAAACACCCATGTTTGGAAATTAAGAAGCACACATATACAAAGAAAAAACTGTAGTGGAAATGTTTGCACTGATACTGATAATATCACATATCAAAGACTTGTGGGATGAGTCTAAAACATAGACTTAATGTTACAGCCTTACAAATACATATTGGAAATAAGTCTGAAAACTATTTTTTTCTCAAACACAGACAAAAAAACATAAAACTTTTTAAAGAAATATTGGTAGAAGGAACTAAAATAAACAGTAAGAGGATTATTACAAACAACTTTCTTGATAAACTGGGAATTTTAGAGAAAATAGACAAATTCCTAGAGTAATATATCTTGGGAAAACTAACCTTAGAATTTGAATAGTCTTATAATAATTAAAGGAAATAAATCAGTAGGTGAAGAAAAAGAAAAGAAAAAAAAAAGCTCCAATCTTAAATTCTTCCTGAGAACAGAAAAAGAGAAAATACTCTCCAACCCATTTTGTGAAGCTGGAATAACCTTGATACCAAAATTTGACAAGGAATGAGAAATGAAAATATAGGCTAATGTCATTAATGAATAGATGAAAAAAAAAAATCCTAGTTGAAATAAACTAATTCCAGATACATTAAAAAAGGATACTACCATTACCAAACTGGCCTTATCTCAGTATGCCAGGTTGTTTATTTGGTCATCACAATCTATGTTAAAAAAAATATTTGATGAAATCCAACATTCACCCATGGGGAAAAAAAAATGTAGCAAACTAGGTATAGAGGAGAGAGGCACATGATGGAGGATGTTCACTAGGTGATAGAAATATTCTGTATCTTGATCTGGGTAGTAGTCATACAGACAAGTCAACTGTTTTATAAATTTATGTTTGATGTGCTCACTGTTATATATAATGTTTGATATAAACATTTGAAAACGGTTATGAGCAAAGGCTAGAAAAACCCTCTAAATAGTGGATTCTAACTTAATATCCAAAATAACATATAAAACAATAAGCATACAGCATATGTGAAATGGATTAAGTAAAGCAAATCTTCTTCAAGAAAATGGGTTTTGATTCAAGTCTTAAATGTGGAAAAACAGATTAATATAAAGGATAAAGGAAAGTACTTTAGATGAAGAAATCATCATGAACATGAAAATTGAGGATAAAAATCATGTCTGGGGAATAATAAGAATTTGACTAGAATGACTAAATCCTTAAATAATGGGACTTCTAAAGTTTATAAAGATGCCTTATTCAGCTTAACTTTTATCTAAATTTCATTTAATAAGCTTCTAATAAAGGTATCCTACACTATTTCCCAAAAGACAGGACAAAAAAGCATGCTTCTTCTGGCAAAATATCACCTTCCATTTTATATTCTCTGCCTCCTTGGAGATTAAGGGATGGAAGGCAATGCTGCTTTAATGGATAATCCTATCAACCAAGATTATCTACATTTAATCTGTAATATTTTTACAACCAAAATAGTGTTTTCAAAAAATTTTCCAAACATAAAATTAAAGTAGGAAACATACACTTTCAGTTACATGTACCTTCTTGTATAAACTCTAAATGTAATTGTTTCAAGTGGTACCAATAATTTAGAAGTTAAAGGGAATTTTTATTTACCTTGACTGTGGTGTTGGCTACATGACTATACATTTGTCAAAACGTGTAGAACTGTATACTATAAAGTATGAATTTTACTGTATATAAATTATACCTTAAGGGAAAAAAAAGTTAAAGGGCACAGAGGGTCATGAATAATGTAGAATGAAGTCACTGCATTTTGCAGTTAACAGATCATACTTGACATATGAGGAAATTTTAATACGATAAAAGCAAAGAAGTTAGGAAAATATTAAGGGCAAAAGGCACACTTTTCTTTCCTCCAGATTTCTAAAATGCTTACTTTTTAAGGCAACAATATGCTAACAATATACTACATTGTATGGAGGTGTTCATCCCCTGAAACTTGAATGTGCGAAATCATAGTTTCCCCTTATTGAAACTCTTTAATGTGAGAAATTATGCTTATTGTAAATGACCAAAAGTAACTTCATACTCCCATCTGTGTTCGCGTGGGTCCCCAAGACCAGTCTCAGGTTCAACAATTTGATAGAAGGACTCATAAAAACTCAGCAAAGCTGTTATATTGATGGTTACAGTTTATTACAGCAAAAGGATACAGATTAAGTGCAGAGTCCAGGAGTAAAGATTCCAGGTATCCTCTCCTAGTGAAGTTGTACAGACAGCATTTAATTCTTCCAGCAACAATGTTTAACAACACAGCGTACTGCCAGCCAGAGAAGCTTACTGGAGCCTTAGTGTGTGGATTTTTATTGGAGCTTGGCCAGGTGGGCATTGCTGAGTACCTGCAGGTTTGACCTTCAGTCTTTGGTCTCTCCAGAAGTCAAGCTGATACTGCATGGCCCAAGGCCTCAGGTAAAGAATATCTCAAGTACTCAGAGGTTATTTCCCAGTACCAAAGCTTTCTTTGGAATATGTAAGGTTTGGGCCACCCACACCTGCTGAGTCAATACTGCAGGGCACAACCCTCCATCAAAATAGCCCTCAGGAAAAAGGGCGTACTCTCCCTCAATGACTTCACTTTGAATAGCAAAGTATTATACTGGGAAGACACAATAGCCTGAAACAATCTCAACACCAAGGCTTGAGATGCTTACAAGTCACTTAACATAATCAGTGGCTTTTTTCTTTTTTTAAAGGCAAAAAAATTTAACAAAGATTTAGCAATTATTCCTAGGGCTATGACCTCACAATCTCATGTGTTAGATGCTGTAAACTTGCCTTCTTTAAAGCTCACTAATTTAAAGTAATTAATTCAGCTGAACGGTAGAAACAGTCCAAACGTCCATCAATGGATGGATAAACAAATGTGTCATATATATAATCAACTGTAAAAAGGAATGAAGCTCTGATGCATACTGCAACATGGATGAACCACGAGGACATTATGTTGACTGAAATAAGTCAGAAACAAAAAAATAAACATTGTATGATCATTGCTTATATGACACACCTAGAAGTAGCAAATTTCAGAGAGACAGGTGGTGGTTTATAGGTTACTAGGGAGAAGGGCAGGGAAGAGGGCAGGGAGAGGAAGTTATAGCTTAATATGTAAGTAGCTTCTGTTTGAGATGAAAAAGGAGGGATAACGGATGTCGGTGATGGTAGCATAATATTGTGCATATAATTATTATTATTGAATTGTGTACTTCATGTGTTTAAAAAGGGAAATTTTGTGCTTTGTACTGGTTACTACAAAAAAAAGTGAAAAATGAAAACCACAGTACAGGAGGAAATTAGGGAGAAAAACCACAATTATTTAAGGGGTTATATTGTGGAGATCATGTGGCTTGGGATAAAATTTCTAGCAAGAGCATCCTATGTTATTCATTATTACATCCCCCAACAATTTAGAGTAGAATATGATGAACTTTGGAAAACTATGTTTGATGACTCTGAGAGATAATAGAGGCAGGGAAATGTGATAGTGGAGAAAAGCCATATTTCTAAAAATTATACATAATTTTAAAAGAAAGCACTTTTTAAAATGTATACAACTAATCACCAAGTTTGTGTACGACAGATGCCCAACGGAGCTACTCATTGGGAAAATGCAAGCTTGCCTTATAGTCGGGTACAATTAATATAGGACAGTTCAATACAACAAGTACTCCTAGTTGCTAGTCTGGCTTTGTAAAACACATTTGTTTTTTTGATTATCTAGCATCTCTCTCTCTATCCTCCTTAGTAAGAGTATCCCACCTTCATTTTGGGGAATTGCTTCTCTCCCATCTCATGTACAGGTGTGAGAGTATAATTCTTACAAACAAATAAAACACCTCTTCTCCTTGTCACTTCTAGCCCACCCTATCACAATCCCAGTAGAGGGAGGGGGTGGGCAAATGACCTAACTCAAGTAATCAGACACCCTTTGAATTTCGAGAGGAAATGCTAGCAGTTGTCAGCCTGAGTGGTGGCTGGCATTTGGCCCTTGCCCCAGATTATGACAGAATAACCTGTCACAGTTTCTCCTGTCCAACTCTCCAGAACCCCCTTGATTCCTTCCTTTAAAGTATAACTCAGCCTCTGGTTGATTATGGGAATCCCCCATATTCTTCTTACAAACTCTATTTTGTTAAAGTTAGCCAGATGTTGGTTTCTGTTGCTAGCAACTGAAAATTCTGATAAAGATTTTTATTTAATTTATATATTTCTATCTTCAAAAATGCTAGTGCCTGGAAAGTGGATGTGGTTCAAGTGATAGAGCCTCTACCAACCACAAGGGAGGACCTGGGTTCGATCCCTGAGGTCTCCTGGTGAAAAACAAGAGAAAGTGTGCCCGCACAAGTGCCTGCGTGGTGAGCCAATGCCTGCCCGAGTGCCCGCGTGGTAAGCCAATGTCCGTGCATGTGAGTCACACAGCAAGATGATGATACATCAAAAGAGAGAAAAGGGGAGAGTCAAGGTGAAGCGCAGCAAAAACCAGGAAATGAGGTGGCTCAACTGCCAGGGAAACTTTCTCCCTATTAGAGGTCTCCAGGATTGAATCCCAGTGAATTCTAGAGAAAAAATGAGAAGAGAAGACAATGCAGACTAACAAAAACAACAGGGCAAGGGGAGGGGAAGGTGGGGGGGATGCGAGTGCTCGGTAAATAGCTGTTTAATCATTAAATGAAGAATTACATTACATTACCATTGCATACTCAAAAATCTAAAGTAGTTCAGAAAATGCACAAACATACTTAGCTTGGGTTAACCTCTCCAGTAACCTTGGATACACCTTTATCTCTTCTACTATCTAAAACCAATTAGCTATCAAAACTTTATCACAATGATTAATGGGATTAAAATGTGTATTTCTATATCAGAGAACTGATGAAATTATTTTTAAACCCCATGCTTATAGAATTCAGGGTATTTTGTGGGACCAGATGAATTTAAGAGAGAAATACAAATCCGAAAACATAAACAAATCTTTTACTAGTGTCTTACATTCTTGGACTTATTCTTTGTCTTCTTATACTTCGTTCCCGGATTTCCCCTTTTATCTCTTACCTAATCTGATCTAAGCACATTTTTTATTCTCAAACACGCCAAATATGCACTCTATTAGTTTTTTTAAATTTTATTTTTTATGCCCCCCCCCAGTTGTCTGCTTTCTGTGTCCATTTGCTACGTGTTCTTCTGTGACCACTTCTATCCTTATCAGCGGGTACTGGGAATCTATGTTTGTTTGTGTTGCGTCATCTTGTTGCGTCAGCTCTCCGTGTGTGCAGCATCACTCTTGGGCAGGCTGCACTTTCTTTCCCGCTGGGTGGCTCTCCTTACAGGGCGCATTCCTTGTGTGTGGGGCTCCCCTACACGGGGGACACCTCCACGTGGCACGGCACTGCTTGTGCGCTTCAACACTGAACATGGGCCAGCTCCACACGGATCAATGAGGCCCGGGGTTTGAACTGCGTACCTCCCATGCAGTAGGCGGACGCCCTAACCATTAGGCCAAGTCCGCTTCCCTATTACTTCTTTTAAATAAACTTCAAAATGTACTACCATGAGACTCTTCAGCTACAAGCAAAACTAGAAATAAGAGATAACACAATAAAGTAAATGAACAGGCTTTCAACTGTTCAATGATTATGTCCTCTGCGAATCTAAATTCCCCAAGACCTGATTCTGTATTAATATTAACTGCATTAACTCACTCAAATTTCAACTGATTTTTAAAATATAAATAATTGTGCGTGTGTGTGTGTGTCTGTATAATTTTTTTTTTTTTAAGTACCGGGGCTGGGGATTAAACCCCAGACACCTCATATGTGGGAAGCTGGTGCACAACCACTGAGCTACACTGGCTCCATTGAGTTGGTTTTTGTTTGTTTGTTTGTTTGCTTGTTGATTTTATTTGTTTTGTTTTTAGGAGGCACCAGGGACTGAACCCAGGACCTTCCATGTGGGAAGCAGGTGCTCAACTGCTTGAGCCACAGCTGCTCCCTGATTATTTATTTTTAAATCTCCAAAGCTACTGACTAAGAATGATGTTAAACATTTTAAAATGTACAGAACAATTCCCTGCAATAAGGAATTATTTGGCTCAAAAATGTCAAGGTTGTGTCAAGGTTGTGGACTTGACGTATAAGTTTTGCTGAATATACAGTAATGTGTTGGTTTTTGGGTGTTGTCTCAGACGCTGCTGATGACAGTATAGAAATTGATAAAAAGGTAGTATCACTAGTCAAAAAATCAGAAAAAATCTTAGTTCCAAAACACACTTAGCTCCAGGGATTTCAGACTGAGTGTCATGCAGCTTATATCATCATTCTTTTAATAGTAGAAATAGAACTATTGCAAATCTCATTAATGTCATAAACTAAGGCTCAAGTCTCAGCAAATGAAAATAAGTATAGAAATCCACTGGATGTTTATAAGTAAAAATGAGTATTTTCTTGTTTCCTATCACAGTTTAAAATAAACTAGTCTTTCTAGCAGGGCCTATACACCAACATCAGCAGTTTGCTTGGCTCTGTTTACTGTTCTCATCATAAACGATACCCACATATTACACTTTAATTAAAAAGATATCAGCATGGATAACACAGTAAACCAATACTGAGACTTCTGAAACCAAAAGAACTATTTTATTTACCTTTCTCTGTGCCTGAGAATATAGAGATGATTTTATTCCTGGGCTTTTTTTCCTCTGGAACAGAAGGCAAAGGTTTCAAACTGTGATTGGCTGACAAAGGGTCTTTGCCAGTGCTAAAAATGGTACTGCTCATCCGCACGGGAGGTGCTGGAGGCTTGTCTTCCAGTTCTCCGTTATCAGACATGATTCAAAATTGGGAAATGGCCTGAAATAGATAGGAAAAAAAAAAAAGTACAATTAATAACAAGGAAAAAATAGTCAAGATTCCCGTTAGCAATATAAGTCATGAATAAAGCATTTACAGTAAATGTACAAGCATAATACAGTAATAACCTGCCCAACCCCAAATCAGAGGTTATCCACTTACAGTGAAATTTAGAAAAATCAATAAGGAAGAGATGAAATTGGTTATCAATTTAGATATCTTAACCTAACAAACTTAGGAAATGGATAGCTTAGGGAATGTTTGAAAAGCCAAGTCCAAAGTCCAGTTAAGAGGATTACAGCAATTTCCATAAAGCATGATTATACTAACATATCAAAAGTTATTCATCTATGCATGGACAGATAAGATAGGACACAATGATATGCCAAATGTTACAAAATGTAAAAAGTTGATGGATGGATCTGAGTATTTGGATTGCAGTATGTGATGGAGTTCTCTATATGGGTTTTATATTATTTTTGCAATTGTCCTGGATGTTGAAAATATTTTAAAATTATTATTTTTTAAATACCAAAAAAAAGTTATTCACTGAATCAACCAATTCCATGAGAATGTCCCAATAAAAAAGACAATATGGAGTCTTAATGAAAATCCCAAAAAGGAGAATGTACCAATCATATGATATTATCTCTAGTATATACACCTCTAGAGCAGAGGTAGATGCCTGGAAATAAAACCGATCAACCAAAACACTCCAAATCTGCTTCCAAGTTCAACAAGCAGTCTTCTGATTACAACTTAGCATTCAGATAACCTTTCCTAAAGGCTAAAAATATGGCACTGATGCAAGTCTCTTGTGCGTTTTGCAGACAGTCTCATAGAGCTTGATATATTGATAAAATAGGGCTTTAAACTACAACCTTTAAATCCAGAGTATAGCTGAGAAGTAGAGTGTAGCCACACTCTAAAGTTCTGTCAGTATGTGACGTGATGTCCTGTCCAGGTAGTCAGGTAACCTCTCTTGTTAGTTATCTACATAACTAATTCAGTAGAAACTTCAACCCTGTTTACATATACTTACAGTTATATACTTTATGTCCTTAAAAAAAGTAAGTTACATACACTTAAAATCAGTAGTAAAGGAGAGGGTGTTCCTAATGTATAGATGAATTCTGATACAAACATGTATACAAGGAAACAATACACTTCCTCATCAAACAAAGTTTTGACTGTAATTGGATCCTAATTTGATTATAAGGTTATTTAATGCAATTAAATAAAAAAACTTTGCATATAAACAATGAAAGGAATATAAAATGTTTTTAAATAATTTAAAAACAAAACTGATTAGGCACTGGGGACTTCCCATGTGGGAAGGAGGCACTCAACCGCTTGAGTCACACCCACTACCTGATTAAGTTTTTATTTAGTTTGAATGCTAGTACCTGAAGAAAAGGAGGTATAATCAAAAAGAACCGAGGGATGGAGAAATTATAATACCTAATTCCATCCCAGATCTTACAGGTTTCTTTTCCCTTGTTAGGAGTGTGTCACTAGCATGACTGCATATTTTATCTGCCATAACGAAAGTTATTTTTCAGCCTACAAAAGAGGAAGAACAAGAGAAGATAAAAGAGGAAAATATACATTTCTGGGTTTAAATCCCCAGACAAGGGCTGGAAAAAAGGGAATAAAAAGATCTTTATCTGTGTATGAGAAAGACTGCTTAAAATTAAACTACTGATGGTCAAAAAAATGGGATGACCCACTGGATGGAATGTGGGAGAGTGTGGGCTATGATGTGGACCATTGACAATGAGGTGCAGCGGTGCTCAGAGATATATTCAACAAATGCAATGAATGTCTCATGATGATGAAGGAGACTGTTGCTACAGGGGGAGGAGTGGGGTGAGGGGGGTGGGGGTATATGGGAACCTCATATTTTTTTAATGTAATATTAAAAAAATAAAGACAAAAAATTAAAAATTAAAAAAAAAAGAAATGGGAGCTCTAAGGTGGTGCAGGTGACAGGCAATCAGATAATTTTTTTCAAACCAGTTGGCCACAGGTTATGGGGTTTGTTTTGTTCTGGGTGTGGGATACTAACTGGATGCTATTCTTAAATGTGGGCTGTCAGGTGTGAATTACCATCAGTGGGGACATATCTTGCTATAGACAGAAGAAGGATAAGGCTCAGTAACATTGTTTCAAGGATTACTTGATGAATGGGTAAATCAAGGCAGATGTTTAGCTCTTAATTTGACCATAACATTAAGATAGCTAGGTCCAATATGCAGCCTGGATCCACTATGTGATCTTGACCAAATTCCTTAACTGTGGCTCAGGATTCCTTAGAGAAATGGCTGAAACAGCAGTGCTTAAAAGGATGAGAAAATGTCAAAGGGACAGAGGAGAGCATTCTCAATGGTCAATGTAGGAACAATTTGAGCAAAACGAAATTAATAATGTAGTACTGGATTATAACCCAAAGTACAAAATAAATATACGTGAGTCCATATTGATATAAGTAAATGAACAACACATAGGGGAAAGGGGATAAATCTTCCTCACAGAATATTTGTACAGAAATTATGTAGATATTAACATCCATCCTCCCTCCCTCACTTGAATGTAGGCTGGACTTACTGACTCACTTCCAAAGAGAAGATGGAAACAACTTCTCAGTTGAAAAACCTGTCAAATACTATATTAACCAAGTGATCAAGGTTAATATCACAAGTGGTAAGTCATGTCGATATAATTTACATAATTTACCCTGATACAATGTGATGAGAAGCACATTTCATCTGTGCTTTTAACAAATCTTTTAACAAATCCAGAACTCCAGTCTATTCATGAGAAAAAACATCAGACAAATCAAAATAGCAGGACTCTACAAAATTCTGTTTAGTACTCCTTACAATTGCCAAGGACATGAAAAACAAGAAAAGACTGGGTCAATGTTATAGATCAGAGGAGACTAAGTAGACAGGGTATTCTGGATTAGATACTGAAAGACAAAAAGGAAATTAATGGAAAAACTGGTGAAATCCAAATAAAGCCTGGAGTTTACTTAATACTGATGTACTGATGTTGGCTTCTTCATTTGGACAATGGTTATGTAAGATGTTAAAATTAGGAGAAGCTGGATGCAGCTGTGGCTCAAGCAACTGCGCTACCGTTACCATATGGAAGACCCGGGTTTGATCTCTGGGACTTCCTGAAAAAAAGAAAAGAGGTGTCCCAGTCCGGTGTGGGGAGGAACAGGTCCCCACGTGGCAAAGCGAAGCACCAAAAAGAGAATGACGCAACCAGGTAGAAAAAAAAAATTAGGGGAAGCTGAGTGATAGGTATACAGAAACTCTACTATCTTTGCAACTTGTCTGTAAAGCTGTAATTGTTACAAAATAAAAAGTCTACTAAAAAAAGGAAATAATAAAAAAGTTAAACAGAAGAACAACTAAAGAGACAATGACATTAAAGGCAATATATGATCTGGATAGAAAGGAAAGAGAAAAGCCTCAAAATGATATTATTGGGATATATGAAAAAATTGGCGTAGACTCTAAGTTTCATTCCTCAATGTTAAATTTCTTGAAGTTGATAGTTGCATTTAAGGTAGATACATGAGTTAATATGCTTGTTAGGAAATGTACATGGCAGTGTTAAGTGTTAAAAAAGCATGATGTATATAACCTACACACAAGTGTTTGACAAATATAGATGGATGAATAGATAAGACTGATACAGCAAATGTAGCAAAATGTTCAAATTAGTGTATCTAGCTACTGGGGGGAAAAGTCATAATAAAATATAGGGTTAGCATATAACCAGCAATTTTATTCCTAGGTATATACCCAAGAGAACAGAAAATATATGTACATACAAAAACTTGTGCACGAATGTTCACAGAAGCATTATTCATAATAGGCAAAATGTAGAAACAATTCAAATGTCTATCATCTAATGAGTGAGTACTCTCCATTTTGCTATATAAAAGAATGTTTAGTAAGTGAATTTAAGAATAGAGATTTAATAAGATTAATAATTCTTCCTGGTTTTATCAAATATACTCTTAATGAAACTGGCTTTTCTTTTTTTAACTGCAAGTGCATGGCCACTGACATGATTTGTGCTAAAGCATCAGCAGTTTTACCTACCACGTCTTTTTCACTATCAATGCATTAAGTCAACCCTGTGAAAAAGGCAATTATGTCTTAGTATTATTATGAAAATAGCTACAATTTCATGGATTCCTAGGGTACTTCAGAGTACTTTTGAGAACTGCTGCTTTAAAGTATATACCATCCCCATACTTCATCCACATACCCCAATCCTTTCTGAGATTTTAACTGAGATGTGAGAAGACCAAAGAACTTTCATATTTATTTATTCCTATACTCTACAGAATGAGTTTTAACATAGGAAATGGTAATTAAGGTTAGATTTTCCAAACTAGGGCACAAAAACTACCCAATCCTTAACATGGTTCAAAGTCTATACATATGAAACCTCCTTTACCATACTGTTTTTCATTACAAAATCAGATAGGTCAGCAGGCTTTCAGAGGTTAGCCGGAGACAGACTAAATGCATTTATTTGAAAAATTCTAAGCAAATGAACCTACAAGGCAACTTTCAGAATGCAGCCTTTCCTTACACTTTGGTTATCCTAAAAAACTTTCTACTGCCCTACTTTAATTTACTGTGCCCTAGCTAGCTATTTTTATTTTCTGCATAAATTCAGCCCGACAAAACTAAAGAGGAGCCAATACACTGGCTTGTCTGTTTCAGACCTTAGTTGAGTCTTAAGGAAATCCCAATTAACATAACTTAACCTATAAGCAATACATGCCTAAGCAAAATCCAAATTTAATATTAAATACATGAATTACAGATGTTCCTAATGAAATTATTCAAGATGATAGATATGATAGTAATGATTCTAAGTAATACGCCACATAAATGCTGATCTTCCTAAATACTTAAGCATGATGCTTCTGCCACCAGCTTAACTGAGGACTTTATCACTTCATATCAGGATTTCTCTAAATAGTCTCCAGGACTTAAGCTTTTGTTCAGAGGAAGAAGTTAGGAGAAGCTCTAACTAGCTTCTTAAAAAGTTTCCAAATTTTCAGTTTTTATTTAGAGGAAGAAATTAGAATTGGTTGCATTTATTTTAACTGATCAAGCACAAAGTCAACTAAAAACTCTCCCTGGCTACACCTACCTTAGCAGCTTATTCATAAGCTACAGATTGAGGACTAAACTCTGCCTGGCACTTAAGGCCATTTAACTACTCAATCAGCCTGATCTTACATACATGTGTCACAAAACTCCTATGCTTTATCTTCCACAAATATACTAAAGATTTTCCTAGTCTATATCATTTTTGTATATTTATTTCTCCATTCTTAAATTTCCTTCATCTTTTTCTCCATCCAACCAAATCTTTCAAGTCTCAATTCAAATTATTTCCTATGTAAGGCCATTCCTGTCTATCTCAGCTCAAAACAAGCCTTCACATCCAAACTCAGACTGCACAGGAAAATAAAAACAAAATACTAAACCTGAAAGGATTAAAATTCATCTGGGGGAAGCAGCTGTGGCTCAATAGATTGGGCTCCTGTCTACCATATGGGAGACTCTGGGTTTGCGCCCCAGGGCCTCCTTGTGAAGGCAAGCTGGCCCATGCCCGTGGAGAGCTTACGGCCCGCACCCACAGAGAGCTGGCACAACAAGATGACGCAACAAAGGGAGACAGGCAGACACAGAAGAATGCACAGCAAATGGACACAGAGAGCAGACAGCAAGCAAGCTGCAAGGGGGGGGGGGGAATAAATTAAAAAAATAAAAATTCATCTGGGCCATATCCCTCATTTTATATGTGAAAGAACTGACCTTCAAAATTATGTGATTTGCCTAAAGTCACACAAATATAGTTACTAATAGTACTAAGAGCAGAATTCAAGTTTCCTAAGGACTCTTAATCTCATACTTTTTTCTTAATTACAGCTAATTTACCTGACTATTCCAAGGCAATGGATTACAACTGTGTATCTATTACACAACTGTGTATGTTGTTTTATATGTTATTTTCCTGCTAAGTTTGCCACAGGACTGCTAATGTTCAAAGTACTAGAAAAGGGTTGGCTTTTATAACAGAAATTTTATTTAGCATAAAAGCTTACAGTTCCAAGACCATGAAATGTCCAAATAAAACCACCATCAGAGATGCTTTAACACCCATGTCAGTTACTGGTGATCCTGGTATCCTGCCACATGGTGAAGTTGGCGGCTGAACTCTGCTGAGGCCCCTGCCTTCCCCTCCAGAATCAACTGTCTCCCAGAGCTCAGCTGTGGGCAACCAAGCACAGGGCTTGTCTCTTTCAAGCCTCCTCTCTCAGCATTGGCTCTTCTGCTTTCTTCCTAAGTCCAGCTATGGCCTATCAGGCATATGGCTTGTCTCCTCAGCCCAGAGCTGCATCATGGGCCCAGCCTCTTGGGGTCTTTGTGCTTAAGCTTTGGATGCTAGAGATCCTCAAGTCCTCTTTCACATGGTAGGGTCAAAAATGGCGGTTTCCTTTCTCTGTTCTCTCTCTCTCTGTTTTGTTTTTTTTAAAAGATTTTTAATTTATTTCTCTCCCCTTCCCTACTCTGCCGCCTTCCCAGTTGTCTGCTCTCTGTGGCCATTTGGCGTGTGTTCTTCTGTGTCTGCTTGTATTCTTGTCAGCGGCACCAGGAATCTGTGTTTCTTTTTGTTGCGTCATCTTGCTGCGCCAGCTCTCCACGTTTGTGGCTGCTACTCTTGGGCAGGGCGGACTTTCTTTCATGCTGGGCGGCTCTCCTTACACGGCGCACTCTTTGCGCATGGGGCTCCCCTATGCGGGGGACACCCCTGCGTGGCAGGGCACTCCTTGCGTGCATTAGCACTGCACATGCGCCAGCTTCACATGGGTCAAGGAGGCCCTGAGTATGAACCCTGGACTTCCCATGTGGTAGGTGGACACTCTAGTTGTTGAGCCAAGTCCGCTTCCCTGTGTCTGTTTTTATAAGGCCCAGCAATAGGGCAGAGACTGAACCTGGGTCATGCCTCAGTGATGTTGTCCAATCAAAAGTGATCTAATCAAGTGATATAATCAAGGTCCCTTAACCAAATCTAATACAAACTGTCACACCTGCCCGAGACTTCAAGCTATTTAAAGGCAGGGATTATAAATCATGTCTTTTTACTATCTCCTATAATGTTAAACATAGATCCTTGAACGTATCAGGCAATGTTTACTGATTTATCATACATATTCTGTCTTCAAATGAAATACTATTCTTCCTGAACTTATTAGTTCTTTTATCAAACAGCATTTCATTACACAATATGTGATATACTACAACTATCCTATATTATTAAAATAAAAAATATCATTGGAAAGATTTATAGCCCTCCCCCCCCCCGAAAACAGCTGATTCATGGCTTTAGTATTCTCTTTCCATAAAGCATTTATTTTTTTTATGCAAGACTTTTTACTGAGGCGTTAAATGCCTGCGAAGTGCCAAATAAAGTTGTAATAAAGGTCTTATATATTCATTTTCTATTTAAGCCAGACACAATGGATAAAAAATATAAAACAATTTGTGACAAAATACCTATTTACCTTATGATTGCTCCACACTACTTAAGAGGAGCAAATAAGTAGTGCTTTTCTCCAAATCTGTTCAAATACTTTTTGTTACTTTTCAGTGAAAAACAAGTAGGCGAAACAAAAAGTATGCCCAAAACACACTGTACTCTTTTAACAGGCCCATTGTTTAATTGTGACACAACTCAAGCACAAACAATTCCTCAATTGTCTAGGGGGGAGACTAGGGGTAGCTAAATATACAAAAGAAATGGAAAAAGTAGTGGTATTTGGAATCAGTCAGTTCAACTAGTGGAAATTACTGAATTTAATGTAATTTACTGGGATTAAGTATGGTATTCCAAGTACAAATTGAGTGCTATTAAAAAAGGTAATGATTTAAAATGAACAATTTTGCTTTATATTTTTAATTCCATTTTGTAGAAATAAAAAATTTTTAATTTTTCAGTGTCATATGACTATAACAAACTAGATCAGATTTCTGATGATCAATAATCACAAGAGCTCTCACACCAACAGCCCCTCACCCCAAAGTAGCCTCCTCAAATGCCCCAGAGTAAAAGCAGTGATGAAAGTATCCCCAAATCATCTGAAATTGATAACAGACATTATGAAGGGGAAATTCACAAATCAGAACAAGTGGTGGCAATGGTCATAAAATTGGGCCTGCCAGTAGCAAAGCTAGAAAGAACAAAGGGAAAGGGGGAAGAGATGTAGAAAACATAACCAGGGGACTGGTAAGGCAAATGAAGAGAAACTCTGCTTCAAACTCAAATGAGTAACAGACTTGATGACAAAACAAATTTTTAAAAAATGCACAGATTTGAGAAAGTAAGACAAGAAAGTATACATCCAAAGAGCCCCAAGGCAAAGTGAAACCAGGAATTCCAAAAAGTAAGCAATTTACTATTCTTGTTATCTACAGGGGCTTTTGACCAAACCCTGGTGACCATAAGCTTGCACTCTGATGTCTAAGAGAGGACAGGTGATAAAACCCTCAGTCTGCCTAAATTTAAAAATCTAAGAGGAGTCCCTACAAATAAGGCAAGACTAGGCTAGACAGACATGCTCCTAGGATGTGCACAAGGATTATTCTGCTTCTTACCAGAACTAGGGATCCAGAACAGGAGGGTAGACCAGCTCTAGGAAGTAAGCCATGAAGAAGCAGGCTCGTAACTGAACCGTAACCTTAGGCAGAGGTAATTTGAGTCAACCAATAGGATAAGAGAGCTTTCAACCAATAGAATACACCTTAATTAATAAACAGCCAATCAACACCTCCCATGAACAGCCAATCAGCACCTCCCAGTTAGGATACTCTACTTAGAGAAAATGCTAATCTAGTCTTCAAACTCTAACCAACGCCCCCGAGCAGAACCAGTGATTTACCAATCAGAGCTCCACCTGGGGACTCCACCTCCCAGGGGCGGTGGCACAGTGAACCTGTACCAAGTACAGCCCAATAGCCCGAGGAGTGCTTTCCATCTTGCCCCAGCCAGAGGAACATCAAGCTGTGACACCGAGCCGAAATGAACATCAAGCTGCGGTGCAGAGCCAAGATGAACACTGAGCCCTACACCTCCATCTTCGCCCTGGGGCACTTCCATTGGAACCTTAGCCAGGCTTCTTCCTTGGCCCAGGCTTGAACTTTAACACCTAGAGCACTTCCACCAGTGTCTCAGGGAGGAGACTGCCTCAGTCAGGCTTGTGCCTTGGCCAGGCTTGAGCTGCAACACCAGGGGGCATTTCCATCATGCCCTGACCAGGTTGGAGCCACAACACTGATCTGTAATCAAATAAACATTTGACTGTACTGAAGGCATGTTTCTTCATTCTGGAGTCCATCCAAACCAAAGAATAAAAGTGGCAACAAGGGGTGTGGGTGGGGTGTAGCAAGGGTACCACGAGATAAACTTTAAGTAACCTTTTTCCTGATTCAGTACTGCAGTCTTCTGTTTACTAGAACTAGGAAAAAGATGTTTCTGCCAGTTAGTGCTGGTTGTTCAAAGCTTCTATGGGGGGGGGGGGCATAAAGCCCTGAAGCATCTCATTTCACCATTTTGAACTGTACAGATACACTTTAAAGCCACAGTGATTTTTTTTTGCTTTTAATTTCAGCAACTGCTTTGTAAAGACAGATACCATCAAATGTATCAAAACCTAATGTTGAGAAGCAGATGTGGCTCAAGCAGGTGGGTGTCTGCTACCATATGGAAGGCCTATGGTGTCTCCTAAGGCAGAAAGGCAGGACAGCAAGCTGGCTCAAGTGTTTGGGTGCTTCCCTCCCATGTGGGAGGTCATGAGTTTGGTTCCCAATGCCTCCTAAAAAAAGAAGATGAGCATACAATGAATGGACACAGAGCAGAGAGCAAGCGCAAACAAGGAGGAACAGAAATAAATAAAATAAATCTTTTAAAAAAACGAACAAAACCAAAAACCCTAATGTTGAAAGTATGAACTACCTAGAGCTAGTAGGCCACCTCTGTGTCTAATACGTATTAGTCACTTTTTGCCTCACAATTGAACATATCCTGTGGCATTTCTAAACTCACTGGGGCACTCCTGTGCACCTTGGCACAGTTTGGGAACCGGACTGAAAACTTATATGTAGGAGGTAAACTGTATTGAAGGACATTTTTAAAAAAACTCTAAATCGAGAGAGATACTAATATTCATGAATTTGAAGACTCCAAATTGAATGGATGCCAAACTTCCTCAAATTGATCTACAGATTCAACACAATTCCCAAAAGACTTTTGTGAAGAACTTATATGAAAATTGTTATTAGAAATTTGGATTCTATACTAGATATTGGTTATGCCCCACTACAGATTCTCTTAGCCTCACCTGTTTTTCAAGCTGCTACTCTAGCAACCAGCTCTATATTGACTGTGACCAATTTTTCCACACAGACACAAGTGACAACACCACACTTCATGCCTGTGCTGCACACTGCCATGGGGCACCGTGACACCCATGTGTGCAAAACCTGGTAGGTAAGGGGAGGTAATTGTGGGTTGAATTCTGCCCAGTGGGATGGAAACTGATAGGATTAGTGCCCCTGCTCTTTCCACCCTGCACTGGACTATCCTGTGACTTATTTTATAACTTCCTGGGAATGGAATCAAGCAATCAGTTTCATACTGGCTAACTTCCCTCTTCATTTCCCTGAACATATACTTCTGTTTACTGGGATGTACTTCCTAATAATGTATAGACACATAAGCCCTCTGCCTCAAGCTCTGCTTTTTGGGGAATCTGGATTAAAAGTGATCTCTACCTTCTATCATACCAAATGTAATTTCAGACAAATTAAAGATTTAACATTAAAGGCAAAATTGTAATTTTTTAAAGATTATGCAGAAGACAAGTATCTTTACATAGGAGATACCTTTAAAACATACAGAGTTCTCTTAAGGAAGAGACAGATAAATATGACTATATTCAGCACCACTGAATGAAAAGACAAGCCACAAACCTGGAGATATCTGCAACAAAAGTAACCAACAAAAAAAGTGCATTCAGAAAGAAATTATAGAAATAATTCAATAAATGAGCAAATGACATCAACAGCTATTTACAGATGACAAACAGTGAATAAATACATGAGAAATTGCCCAACCTCATTAGTAATCATAGCATATAAATGATGGCCAGTAAAAGATACCACTTTATACCCTCTAGATTGGCAGAAATTAAAAAGGCTGACAAACTCAAGTGTCTGAGCAAGGATGTGGAGTAAAGAGAATTCTCATACACTGCTGGAAGGAGTGTAAATTGGTAAAACTACTTCAGAAAACAACTTGGTACTACATTGCAAAGTTGAATATCTTTTTATGTTCTATGACTTAGAATATACCCAAGAAAACTCCCGCCCATGTATAAACGTATAAGAAAAATTCATAGTAGCACTGTCATAATAGCAAAAGACCATAAACGACCCAGTATTATATGACAGCATAACCTACGCACTGGTAACAAACATCCCAAAATCTCAATAAGCAAAGGCCTATTTCTAGTAGACACTAAGTTTGAGAAGATTAGCTCTCCTTAAGGTGATTCAGGGAACTAGACTGCTCTTATCTTAAGGTTGCATCATCTTAAAAGGTTGCCATCAAAATGATAAGAGACTGAAGAGGCATGTAGATTTTTTAATGTCTTAGTCCCCAAGTGACACACCTCACTTTTCAGAGTCCAAAAGAAGTTGGCACATAGCAGGCAATCAATAAATATCTGCTGAATGAACACATGAGTGGAAAGGAGTAAGAAATCACTTCTATCAGGGATGATCAGGAAAAGATCTGTGAAAGACCTTAATTATGACTTAATAAAATAAAAGACAGAGTTTGAATAGATAAAAAGAAGAGGTCACAAACGGTAAGCAGGCTTCACCTCACAGAGCAACTCTGAATGATTGACAGTGGCTGGCTGTCACGTCAATATGCATGCTATGTTGAGAACAATACCGAGACTGTATTCCACTGACCCATTCCCATGAGTGCCATGATCATTCATCTAGGTCCCCCACGTGCACCGAGGAGTGGTGACATATGCCACTTATGTGCCAGCCCTGGCCCTGTAGATGCTATGTATCTTCCACACTTGGTGTTGGTAAAAGCACAGAAGAAGATACTATAAGGGCTAAAAAAAGGATCGCACACTAATGAAAAAAGTATGAACTAAAGTTTATAGAAGTAACTAGTGAACCTGTGACTGGAGAAAAAGGAGAGGGAGCGAGAGGCAGGAGAACTAAAGACCAAGATTAGAAGTTTAGAAATGCTTACATTTATGGGAGTCTATGAAATAAAATAATCCAGCAAAAACAAAAGTCAGAGAGGCAAAAGAACTCTCCTCACCTGAAGAAAAATGTTTCTGAAAAGGTAAGGAGTTTTTTAAAATAAAGACTTAAGTTTCCCTTTAACTACAACTAGACTAAACTAAGACTACAAACAAAACACTTTGTAACGACTAATTTATTTCAGAATCTTCACCATCAAAAGCAAAAATAATTTGGGTCGCGTAAGAGTACACTCTTGACCTAGCACGCTTTACAATGACTATACAGGTTTTACTCCTCAGCATGACAGACTTACCAGCCTGCACGCTGCCAGTTCTCCAAGACCTTGTAATAAAGCAGATAATGAACTGCTCTTATTCAGACTGGTCATGGCTACAGGTCATAATGAGGCTGAGCATGAAAGATGCCTATTTATTTTTGCATAAATGTGAAAAACGAGGTAGGAAATTATGCCAGAACACAGATATTAAAGCCAGGTGACATGGAAGTTTTTGTAAACAAATCATGGTGGCATGGTTGGAAGTACAGGAGGCTTTTCTGATAAACCTCCACTGAATCTTACCCCCCACCGCAATACCACTGTCAATGCTGAGATCAGACGTTATGAGGAAACCGGGTCAAGCATCAGAAGGCCCCCCTTACTTGTCCTCAGCCCAAATTGCTTTGATATATTTTGCTGACGTGTTAGCACCCTCCAGCTTGTCCCAATAAAAATGTAACTAGCTTGCGTAAAACCCTGTATGAAATGCTTGTTTTCATCAAGCCTCAAACCTAGTTCTATGTGGGATTACCTTAATAGCAAACTAGGATGGGAAACCATAGCTAGAAGTACAAAAAGTCCAAGAATAGAACTGCTCAGAATTCAAACATGGAAATGCCTTTTAGTACTCTAAAGCAGTACTATCTGCAGTGTGTTTATGAGCAGTCTGCAATAAAAGATACACAAAAATCAAGAAAAAGCATTTAGAAATTTTTAAAGAAAGGCGACAAAGTAATTGTTGAAATAAAAAATGATTTTTTCATAACTGGTTTTTACATTTTTATTTTGTTTTCATTTTACAGAATTATATGAAAGTATCAGTCATAACAGAAAGCTTCTGAGGAACACTTATCTAAAGCAATCGATTTTGAACAAAGTAATGCTTTGCAAGGATCTGAAAAGACATTTCTCCAAAAATACACAAACAGCTGGTAAGCACAAGAAAAGACCTTAACATCATTAGTTGAGAGCAATGCAAATCAAAACCACAATGAGGTACCACTTCACACACCACTAAATCATAACAAGTATTGGTAAGGCTTTGGGAAAACTGGAACCCCCATGCATTCATGCACTGCTGATGGGAATGTAAAATGGTGTAGCCACTATGGGAAACCATTTGATTGTTCCTTAGAAAGTTAAACATCGGATTAATGTATGGCTTGGCAACTCCACTTCTAGGTGCATACCCCAAAGAATTAAATGGATATTTGTTCACCAATGCACACAGCAACATTACTCACAACAGACAAAATGTGGAAGCGACTCAAATGTCCAATGGCAGATGAATGGATAAACAAAATGTGGTATATCATATAAAACAATGCTTGGCGGCCATAAAAAAGAATGGAGCTCTGATGCATGCTATAATCTGTATGTACCTTGAAAACATGCTCAGTTAAAGAAGCCAGAAAAAAAAGGACAAACTGTGTGCTTTCACTTATATGAAACATTTCAAATAAGCAAATTTAAAGAGACAGAAAATAGATTAAAGGTTACCAGGGGCTTGGGGGAGGGGAAATTAGGGAGTTCTTGCTTAATGGGTATGGTATTTCCATGAGGGGTTATGAGAAAGTTTTGGAAATAGTGGCGATGGTAACACAACACTGTAAAAGTAATTAATGTCACTGAACTGCATACTTAAAAATGATTAAAATGGCAAATTTTGTTACATATATGGTACCACAATAAAATAAAAAACAAAAGATATGATGGCTATAATCAAAGAGAGGCAATAAGTGTAGATAAGGATGTGGAGAAACAGGAGCCCTCAAACACTGCTTGTGGAACTGTAATATGATAGAGGTGCTTTGAAGAGTAGTCGTGCCGTTTCTCAAAAGATTAAACAGAGTTCTCATATGATCCCGCAATTCACTCTTAAATACCCAGGAGAAGTGAAAATATATGTCCACACAAAAACTTGTACACTAACGTTCATAGCAGCATTATTCATAATAGCTAAAGAGTGAAAACATTTCAGGCTCCTCAGGATGGAGGAATAAAGCATGGATTAGAGTGGACTTACTGGTATTCTACTACAGAATTATTGTGACTCTAGCAATGGAAGAAATTATATCATTGACGTGGAGACAGTGGCCATGGTAGTTGCTGAGAGCAGGGAGAGGGAAAACGAGGTGTGATATTGGGGCGATTTCGGAACTTGGAGTTGTCCTCAATGATACTGCAAGGACATGCAGGACATTATATATCCTGCCATAACCCACTGAATGGACTGGAAGAGTGTGTAAACACAACATAAACCATAAACCACGCTGTGTAGCAATGCTTCAAAATGTACTCATCAAATACAACGAATGTTCCACACTAACGAAAGAAACCGTCAATGTGGAAGGAGTGGGGGATGTGGGGAGTGGGGTATATGGGAACATCTTATATTTTTTCTTTATCTCTTCTTTTGTATGTTCACTTTCAGAGGCCATTTCTTCAAGCTCACCAATCCTTCCTTCTGCCTCCTCAAATCTGCTATTATGATTCCAATGTTTTTTAAATTTCATCTATTGCACCTTTCATTCCCATAAGATCTATTTTTTTTTTAAAGGTACATAAAAAGGTTTTATTTGCAAGGAAGTAGAAATTTAATCGAACAAGCCAAATCCCATATTGTTATCCAACTCTTCAGATTCCTCCTCCTTCTCTTCTGCTGCAGCTGGGGCCGAGCTGGCAGCAGGAGCGGCAGAGCCCAGCGTGGGGCCACCGCCACAGGCCCACCAGCAGGCATGCTGGCCAGCTTGCGAATGCCCTTGGCAATTCCATCTTCAATGTTTTTTCCATTTAGCTCACTGATGACGCTGTTGAGCCGGTTGTCATCCGCCTCGATGCCCACACTGTCTAGGATCTTCTTGATGTCCTTGGCACTGGGGGAAGTATTGCCCCTGACGGCGGCCAGTAGGTAGGAGGCCATGTAGCGCATCCTGAGGCGTGGTTGGGCAAGGCAGGGCGGCGTTACCCGCTGGTCTGCCACCTCCACCCTGGAACACAGGCTGCAGAAGGTCCCGCAAGGCCCAGCCCGGAGGTACCGACGCGGCCTCCCCAGGGCAACCAGCCTGTCCTGCAGCCCATCGTGCCACCTGCACCCTCCTATTTTTCTATGTATGCTTTCAAAATTTTCTTTGTGCTCATCCAATGTCTTAATATCCTTAATCTCTTTAGCCATCTCATTGAATTTATTAAGGAGTTGTTGGACATCTATGATTAGTTGTCTCAACTCCTTTATGTCATCTGGAAGCTTATCTTGTTCCTTCAACTGGGCCATAGCTTCCTGTTTCTTGGTGGGGATTGTAATCTTTTGTTGGTGTCTTCGCATCTGGCTTACTATTTTTTCTGGGTGCAGTTTTTCTCTTTAGTTAGGGCTTCCTATCCTTTCTCCCTTGGTTGTGCAGCAGGAGCCAAGCATGTAGTTGGTGCTGTAAGTTGTGGAGGCTCAAGCTGCCCTCATTGCACCAGGGACCAATGAAGCTTCTTCCAACTTTCTCCTTTGCCAGGGGTAGGGACAGAGTCACAGCTATGTGCAATAATCCAAGTGCAGGCCTAGACTGTAGTTGCCCAGAGAGACTGACAAAACTTCACATCCCTTTCTCCCCTGTCTGGGGTGGGGATGGAGCTGGAGGTGTGGGCAGCAATCTATGCAGTGTGGGGTCCAAGATGACTGCAGTTGCTCTGGAAGACTCCTGATTTTTAGTCTATGCCAGCCAAAGCTACCTGCAGTTACCTGTATAGGCTGGTGCAGGGCTCCTCAGCCTCCTCTGTGCCAGAGGTGGGACTGAAACCTAGGCTAGGGCTGCAGGCTGATCTGCATGAAAGAAAGTGGTTCCTGCTGACACTGAGAGTTTCAGTCAGCCCTGCTTCCCCTCAGGCTGGGGCGGAGTCAGAAAGGCAGCTACTGGCCTCTTTCTGACTTGGGCTGGTTCACACCTTAGCTGTTCCCAGGGTTATATCTTTGTGAGGTAAGCCTACCAATCAGTAGCTGAAATCAGCCGCCAACTGTCTCCTTCTCCTGTTTCTGGGAAACGGAGCTTCCAATTCCAGTCACAGAATAGCTCCTGGGGCGGCTTGTGCCGCCAGAGTAGGACAATCACCAGCCTCTGTGGTTTGGCCGATAATTTCCCTGAGAGGCTGGCGCAGGTCCCCTCAGCTTCCTCCCTGCTGGAGGTGGCACCGGGGCCTAGGCTAGACCTGGTGGCTCCCAGCCTCTTTCTGACTTGGACAGGCTCAAACTTTAGCTGTTCTCAGGATTATACTGTAGCCTGCTGAATTTACTCATCAATAGCTGAAATTGGTGCCCAATCATCTCTTCCTCCCTGTTTTGGGGAAGTGGAGCTATCAATTCCAGCCGTGGAACAGCTCCTGAGGTGGCCTATGCCTCTTGTGGAGGATGGGCACTGGCCTCCGGCGCATGGAGCCTCTACTTACGAGTCTTCTCTACAAATGAGCAGTTTCCTCCTCCCACTCCTTCAATGATGTTGCAGGATGCTCTTCTGGTTTCCTGGAGGCCCCAAACAGGTGCTTCAGCTGCTCCAGATAGCTCTGGGTGTTTGCTAACTGCCCTGCAGCAGGAGCTGCCTCTAGGAGTTCCTTACTCTGCCACCATCTTGCTGGTTCTCTCCTATATTTTTCAATGTAATATTTTGTGTGATCTATGTACCTTAAAAAAAAGATACAAAAATGGAAAAAAAATAAATTTGAAAAAAAGTAAAACTTAAATTCCATCAACTAATGAATAAATAAAATATGGTATATTGAAATATGCTACATCCATATATGGATGAACTTTGAGAACATGCTAAGTGAAAGAAGCCAGTCATGAAAAACTAACATATTATATGATTTCATTTATATGAAATGCCTGAAATAAGAAAATTTATAGTAACAGAAAATAGATTAGTGGTTGCCTAGGGCTAGAGGGGGCAGTTCAGGGGAAATAGGGAGTGACTGATATTGGGTATAGGATTTCTTTCGGGAGTGATACCGAAGTTATGGAATTAGTGGTGATAAGTTGCACTACCTTGTAAATATATTTAAAAAACACTGTACACTTTAATGGGGTAAATTTTACCATGTGTGAATTTATATGTCAGTTAAAAAAATGTAAAGGAATTTTTTAGAGAAAAGAAACCAAGGTGGAACAGATACAGATGCTGGTAAGAGGAAGGACTGGCTGAAAAAAAGAGGCAAGGGAGGAGGTTTTCCTCTGACGAAGAAGATAATGTAAAGAACATGATGCAGGCTGCTAGAGTAATTCAAAGAGAAGAGTTCTAAAAATAATTTGAAGAATGAAAGCATCACTGGAATAATCACAAAGCCTTACAAATGGACTACTCTAAAGGTGGCAAAGCCACTTAAAGTTATAATTTTTGCTGTGTTTAGGAAAAGACTCAATTCATGGCTTCAGTCATGTCTCTTACATTCTGTGCTGCTGTTCTTCGTATCTGAAATAAAGGCTGATAGTCATCCTTTTAAAAATATGCTATATTATTTATTCTGTTGATACAACTTCTACCCAGTAACAGAAAAATATGGGGGTAAAAGGTTTGGTTTTTCCATTTTTAAGAAATAAAAGTTCTTAGAGAAAAACTTTTAAAAATGAAGTTTAGGGAAGTGGACTTGGCCCAGTGGTTAGGGCATCCGTCTACCACATGGGAGGTCCACAGTTCAAACTCCGGGCCTCCTCGACCCGTGTGGAGTGGGCCCAAGCGCAGTGTTGATGCGTGCAAGGAGTGCAGTGCCACACAGGGGTGTCCCCATGTAGGGGAGTCCCACGCGCAAGGAGTGCGGCCCCATAAGGAGAGCCACCCAGTGCAAAACAAAGTTCAGCCTGCCCAGGAATGGCACCGCACACACAGAGAACTGACACAAGATGACGCAACAAAAAGAAACACAGATTCCCGTGCCACTGACAACAACAGAAGCGGAAAGAACACGCAGGAAATGGACACAGAGAACAGACAACTGGGGAAGGGGGGAGAAATAAATAATAAATCTTAAAAAAAAAAAGATGTTTAATGATGTCACACCTCTATCATGATACCCTAATTTCCAAAACTATCAATGTCTCTTTTAACAGTTTGATACGGTTATGAATTCCAAAAATAGATACTGGATTATGTTTGTAATCTGGTCTATACCTGGGCGTGATTGAGTTATGATTAGGGCTTTGATTGGGCCCCATCATTAGGGCGTTGAGTCCCCACCCCTTGGTGGGTGGGTACTCACAGATAAAAGGCAGGGGGTTTTTGGTGCCGGGGTTTTGATGTTGGAGTTTGAAGTTTTAGCCTTAAACTAGAGCCCCAGGAAGTAAGAACACAGAAGAAAGAGAAGCAAGTCCCAGGAAGGGAGGAACCTAGGAGCCTGAACCCTAGCAAACATCAGCAGCCATCTTGCTCTAACACGTGAAAACAGATTTTGGCAAGGGAAGTAACTTAAAGCTTTATGGCCTGGTATTTGTAATCTCCTACCCCAAATAAATACCCTTTATAAAAACCAACCAATTTCTGGTATTTTGCATCAGCACCCCTTTGGCTAACTAATACACCTCTCAAAACAGCTTCCTTAGTGGAGCAGATGTAGCTCAGTGGTTGAGCACCTGCTTTGCATTGATGAGGTCCTGGGATCAATTTCTGGTACCTCAAAACAAAACAAAACAACAACAAAGAACAAAAACAGCTTCTTTAACCTTCTAAGTAACCCAGACTACAAATCAATCACTGTTACATATTCTCACATCTACTTTTGTTCCTCCCAGTCTATCTTTGATACTGTAGGAGCAACCTTTAATAATATAAACTTTCTCACTTCATTCTGCCATTTAAAACCTTTCAACATTCTTAAGGTAAAGCCCAATATATGTATGATCATGCCCCTGCCTAACTTTCCAGACAAACTGCTTTTCATTCTTACCCTCTACACACTTTAAGTTCTAACATTCTTTTTCAGTTTCCTAAGAGTCAATAGTGTAAGGCTCTCTCTAAGGTGACCAAACATGTAGCTTTTCCAGGACAAAAGGAGTTCCTGGGACCCAGGGCTTTCAGAACAAGTTGTTCACCCTGCTTTCTGTCCACTACCTCCACCTGGCAAACACCTACTTCAAATAAATGTCCCACTTTCTCAGCAAACTTTCTGGCACTCTCCCACCTCTACCCCTTGCAATTCTTTCTGTCTTAATATTCATTATGCTAGATTTACTTTAATAATACCTGTATTCCCTAACCATAACATCAATTCCAAAAGCATGGGTCCAGTGGGTAGTTGTTGGTTACTAAACTACTAACACCTAGAATTGTGTCTAGTCCATAAAAGGTGAAGAGTAGTTATTTGGTGAATGAATAAATCAATGAATGAAAGGATTTTATATGTGATGACATCAGAGTCAAGGTTTTCCCTTTTGTAAGTTAGGGGAGCCCCAGGAAAGTCTGAAAATACATTGGAGAAAACTAAGACAAGTAAATGCTCCATTTATCTTGATCCTCACAACGGATCCAGGAATCACACAACTTAATCACCATATATTCAGGATGAAATCGGAAAACTAAATACACTAAATTCTCACTACTTCATCCTTATATAAGTATCCCTCAATTTACAATAGGTCCTATTCCTTATCAGAAAATGGGATTCTAGCCAACAGGAACAATATGGGTTAAGTATGAGTTAGCTCATGAGACAGTAAGACTAGTGGGCAAATGGTACTAAATAGTGGAAATAAGTTTGAATAAGTTGAGTGAGGCCAGGAAGTTGCAGGCATTGGTCAATAGGGAATATCTCAGGGAGTACCTGAGAGTACTAGGGGGTTTGGTTTTCATTAGTGTTTTTTACTCTGTAATAAGTAGTACATGATCATTACGAAAACTCAAACCAGAATAAACTCAAGAAAAAAAAATTAAGAATACCCAAAATGATTTGGACCATTGACCATGAGGTGCAGCAGTGCTCTGAGATGTATTCACCAAATGCAATGAATGTCTCATGATGATGGAGGAGATTGTTGTTATGGGGGGAGGAGTGCGGTGAGGTGGGTGGGGGGCATATGGGGACCTCACATTTTTTTAAATGTAATATTAAAAAAATAAAGACCAAATAAAAAAGAATACCCATAATTCCACCTCCCAGAGAGAACCAGTTTTGATATTTTTCACACTACAAGTCACTAAGCAAGGAAATGACATGGTTGTAAAAACCTTATGTTAATAAGTCTTTCCTAATTAATTCATTACTCAAATTCTAATTTAGTGCCTAAAATATGTTAGATGCTACAGATCAAAGATAACTAAGATTTGATCTCAGTTTTGAGCTCAGAGTCAATAGGAAAAATAGAAACAGGTGAATACTCTGCAATGAGATCAATAGGGTTAAATGGAATGCTGCGGAAAAAGAAGACCCAAACCTCCTATTTTCATGGGAGAGCACGAACACAGCCTTTTTTTTTTTTTAAAGATTTTTTATTTATCTCTCTCCCCTTCCCCCCCTCCCCACCACTGTCTGTTCTCTGTGTCCATTCACTGTGTGTGTTCTTCTGTGTCCAACTGCATTCTTGTCAGTGGGACCAGGAATCTGTGTCTCTTTTTACTGCGTCATCTTGCTGTGTCAGCTCTCTGTGCGTGTGGCGCCACGCCTAGGCAGACTGTGCTTCTTTTGCGTGGGGCAGCTTTCCTTATGGGGTGTACTCCCTATGCATGGGGCTCCCCTATGCGGGGGACACCCGAGTGGCAGGGCACTCCTTGCGCACATCAGCCCTTCGCATGGGCCAGCTCACCACAGTCAGTAGGCCTTGGGTTTGAAACCTGGACGTCCCATGTGGTAGCTGGACCCTCTATCAGCTGAGCCAAATCTGCTTCCCGAAGGTAGCCTCCTGAAGGCTGAAATTGGCCAGGGAAGGTAAGAGAGGAAGGTCTTTCCATATAGAAGACACAGTGTATGAAAAGAAACTACCATTTGCTTTATAATCCAAATGTGATCTTTCTTTTTCTTCTTCCCTTGGCCTCCACCCAATCACATACTAAAAAAAAAGTAAAACAGTGACCAAGCATGAGGAAGTAAAGGGATGAGACTTTAAAAATGTTTCTAATCCATCTGGAAGATAGGGAGTGGGGAGAGAACAGGCAAGGAAAAAGAACAAAAAGATTGTTTAAAAAAAAGTTAAGAAGCCCTGTGATGTACAGTTCCTCCCTATGATGTTAGAGATGAAGCTGGGTTTCGAGCCTGCACCTGCATATTCCTTCAGCTTCCTATGGACAGTAACTGAGGAGACAAACCATGCAGGAAACATGTCTCTTATCAAAAACTAGAAGACCTTAAATAGGAATGTTTAAAAAAAAACACAACGTAGTAAGAACATGAGAAACGAGTTAAGTAGGATGAATTCCCTAAGTTTGCAATTCAAAATGAGAAAAAATAAAGGCAGGGGTAATAAATATGTGAAAAGTGTTCAACTTCACCATTAAAGAAATGCAAATTGGAACAAGACATCAAAATCTTTTACTGAATGATCAAGGTCAACAGCAGATTATCTGATAACCCATGTGTTAAAAAAAAAATTTAAACTGGCTGATTCAAGTAAAGAAAAATGGCATAAAATCATAAGTCACCTGTAGTAGGTCCCAAATTCCCATGAAGACAATTTATATCAGCTCTCTGAAGATATCCACTAGCTGTAAGGTCACTCAATCTTACCTGAGAAAAAGCTCATGACACCTACCTACCCATGATAAGCTTCACAAAACGAAGTTCAACTCTCTGCCTAAAAGAAAAAATGAAGATACCTTGTCCCTCTTCACTATCCTTCCCCTTATTTAAAGAATCCAAGCATCTAAATCAAAGAAATAAACTGTCAGTCATCACTTGCTACCCGATTCCTTGCTATGCTGAGGCAGTTTTTGTAGCACCCAGAGTTCTTCATCTTCTCCTTTCATCTTTCCCTATACAGTTGCAGAAAACAAGCAAAAAAAAAAAAAAAAAAAAAAGTTTACTATGTGCTTGTGTATACATAAGGTTCAGGAAGAACTGTTAAAGAGCAGAAAAACCTAGATTGACACATGGCTTCCTAGGGGATGTAGTTAATAATTTTTGTTGGGACTTGTGTTGGATTTTTTTCTGCTTATTCATTCTTGAATAATAACTTTGTATATATTTTATATTATTATATATTTTACATATTTATATATTATCTGATGGTCATTTGTCAGAAATGTTTGTGGATTATCCTTGCCTTTGCACTTGACTGGGGTTCTGGCTGAAACCTCTTCTCAGGTGTATTGCAGAGAATAAACACATAGCACCAAGCCTGAGTTCCACTAATTAACAGACGCTCATTTAATATGATAGCTCTGAACTAGGATGGTAGAATCTTATCCTACTTTGTTTCTGTCTATATGACTGTCCTAACTGACATATATGTAACATCTCTAGTTTCTAGCATGTGCAGCACAAGGAAAAGGGAAGATTACCCTGCACACAGAAGCAGAGCCTGACTGAGAAAGTGAATTACTTCAAGATGCAGAATTAAATTCCAAATACTGTTTAGCAAACTCTATGAAACAGGTGTATAAAAACAGAAAAAAAACAGGATGAACTGAGCAGAAATTAAGTAGAAAAGGAAGCCTAAAATTGTATAAGAATGTAAAGAAACTAAAATTGCAAAAGAAGAAATAAAGACAACAATGGAAGTAATAAAGGAAAATTGAAACTATTAGAGGGACAAAGATTTGAGATGCTCATATAAGGACAGAAACAGGGAAGCGGACCTGGCCCAGTGGTTAGGGCATCTGTCTACCACATGGGAGGGCCCCGGTTCAAACTCTGGGCCTCCTTGACCCGTATGGAGCTGGCCCACGCACAGTGCTGAAGTGCGCAGAGTGCCCTGACACACTGGAGAGTGCCCTGACACGCTGGAGTGTCCCCCATTAGGGGAGCCCTATGCGCAAGGAGTGCGCCCCGTAAGGAAAGCTGCCCAGCGTGAAAGAAAGCTCAGCCTGCCCTAGAATGGCGCTGGACACATGGAGAGCTGACACAACAAGATGGCACAACAACAAAAAAAGAAACAGGAAAAAAAAAAAAAAAAAGGACAGAAACAGCAAGCCAACTTAAGAATTAAAAGTATTTTCAAGGGAAAAACAGAACTGTATGATAGTTTGAATCTGGTGAATCCCCGGAAGAAAAATATTAGGTTTTCAAACTAATCTAATCCTGTGGCTGTGACACCCTTTTGATTGGACTAAATCAGTCAGGCCAAGACTCCAGTTGAGTCTCTGTCCTCTTGCTGGGTCTGACATAGACAAAAACAGAGAGATACATATACTGAGAGAAAGGAAGCTGCCATATTTGATCTGACCATGTGAGAAAGGACTCCAGGTTCATCCACTGTTGAACTCAAGGTAAGAAGCCCAGAGAGGTTCAAGGAACTGAGGCCTAGGGAGAGATGACTGATCGGCCACAGTTGAGTTAAAGGAGAAAGTAGAGGGAGACCTGCAGGCCCAATGCCTTGCCTGATTGCCATCAGCACGTGGCAGGACATCAGGATCATCAGTAGCTAACTTTGATGAGAGCATCTCTGATGGTGTGTTGATTAGGACATTTCACTCTTGGAACTGTAAACTTTTACCCTAAATAAAATCCCCATTTTAAAAGCCAACTCATTTCTGGTACTTTACATCAGCAGGCCTATGTTGGAAAAATTGAGATAAACTGTAATAAAAATAATAGCCAAAGAGATTTCTGGAAATGAAAATGAACCAAGTATGCAGATTATAAGGAGCTTATGTTTCAGGCAACATTAGCGAACATATACAAGAAAACATGATCTGTCAAAATATGTGAATGAAAAAAAAAAAGGAAAATTCCTACCAGTATCTAGGCACAGGGAAAACAAAGTGGGAGGAAGGACTGAAACAAAATGATTAGACAAGATGACACAGAACAATACCTACAGAAATTCTGAGGATACTAGTGATCCAGTAATAATTTTGTATTTAAAACTAGCCAAGGTGTTGTTCCTACATGACGATAATTAATAGAAAGCCTCATATTTAAGGGCTCAAAAAAATATGCCTTCTAGGTACTCCTACTAAAAGTTAGCTGAAAATGTATACCAGTTAATAAAGATGAATCAATTTAAAATGCAAGACTGGGAAAAGTGGCAATAAGTACTTACCTCCATCTAAATAAATAAAGTTTAAATAATGTGTTAACACTGAAGGTATTTATCAAAATAAAAGTACGAAAAGATGTAAAGTCAGAAACATGAAATGTATAAAGCAAAAAGAGAAAACAAAAGCAGCAGCAATGATTCACTGAAAAACAGAAAGCATTAAATAAAATGACAGAAACCCTCAAAAGTATTCATTATGACAGTAAGTGTAAATGTTTTAAGCATTCATTTTGGACTAAAACAAAATAAACTGCAGGCTATTTAAGAGACACAACTAACATTGGCACAGAAAAACTAAAAGTTCATGATTTACTGAACAAAGAAAAAAAGCAGGAGCAAGAGTAACAATTTAAGACAAATAAAAGATTTAAAAATATTAGATAGCACTACCAAATCTGTTTATGAAATATAAACCATAATGAAGATCTTAAGCAGTAAAGAACTATTCAGTAATATTGCATCGCACGTGATAAAATCATTAGAAATTAAAAGAAAAAAACTAACATTTATTCATTCATTCAACCAGCACATACTGCAGACCTACTTGTTCTAATCTCTGTGGAATAAAGCAATAACAAAGAAATAAAGAAAACAAGTAAATGAACAAATACATAATTTCAGATAGAAGTACTATAAAGAAACACACAGAAGGGCAAGAAGTTAGACAGTGGCAGGGGGAGGGGGAAGCTATTTTAGATAGGTGATCAGGGAAAGACAGTGGCATGAAGGAAAGATAGTATTTAGGCAGAGGAAACAAAAATATAAAGGTCTTGATACAAGAACAAACTTCTCAGAAGCATAATACTTCTTAGTCTTGTTTTCGTTGTTGTTAAATTTTATTTCATTTTAGGAGGTACCAGAGAATGAACCCAGGACCTCATACATGGGAAGCAGGTGCTCAACTAGAGCTACCCCTGCTCCCCATACCTCTTTGTCTTTGACAGATTAAGAAGATTTAAAAAATAATGAGGAATGATAATTTGAATAAAGTTTAAAATGACCAGGTCTATATAAACACTGTACCCTGCAAACAGAAAATGTTCTGTTCAAGTTTTCACAGAGCATTTACCAAGATGGATTATGCTTTAAGTCACAAAGAAAATGTCAATAAATTAAAAGAATTTTTAAAAGACCATAGTCTCTGACAACAATGCAAGAAAACAGAGGAGTGAATATAATTTTCCTAAATAACTCTTGAGTCAAAGAGGAAATCAAAACTAGAACTACCAACTATTTGGAAAGTAATGAATATGAGACCATCACTCCTGTAAGTTACAGAGTGAAATCAAAACTGTACTAAAAGACAAATTAAGAAGAAAAAAAGAAGAGTTACATTAAGTTAAATTTGAAAACCTAGAAAATTAAATATGATCCAGGAAAATATAAATTACTAAAACTGACTCATGAATAAATAAGAATGCCTGAATAAATTAAAAACTACAGAAGTTACTATACTGCCTGTCTACTCTTTTCTTGGGGGGGGTGGTGGAAGGATTGCCTTTAAATTAAGAAAACAGAATGTTCATCTTATTCCTTCAGAGTTTGGGGAAGGGGCGAGTCCTGGGGACATGCACCTTGGCAGAGGTCTGGGGCTGACAGTGCTGGGAGGGTGTGGTGGGATCCACATCCTCTGAAGGGTGGGGGGCCTCTCGGGTGGGCCCTGCCTTTCTGAGCAGCAGTAGCTTCCAAGCCAGGAGGAGCCTCCAGGGGCGCCCCACTCACACCAGCCTCCCCCGCTTGTGAGCATGCCAGGAGCACCTGGTTTGGAGCATGTTCAGGTCGTCAGAAGCTTCTAGGTAGGAGGTGGAAAAGCCTGCGACAGAATCCAGGGCCCCTGGGGCCCGGCTGGGCAGGGAGATACTTGGGCTCTGGCTCCCCTAGAAAGTCCTTGCCCTCGCTGCCAGGGTGATGGGGAGGCTGTGTGGGGGCACAGGGTGGTGGGGGACACCCCACCACCTCCTCAGTCCCTCCTGGGTAGCCGCCACACTGTCTGACGAGACAAGGCGCAGGTCCAGGACATGCCTCTCAGGCCCAGGCTTGGTGGGGGCTCCCCAGGACCAGGAGCCCCCCAGGCTGTCCTGTCCTTGTGGGGGGCCTGGGATCCTGTCTGGGCCAGCCTGGCTGTAGAGGGTGGCTCTACCACAGGATGGCCATCTGGGGGCCTGGCCTGGGAAGGTGTGCTTGGCTGGGGGAGGGGAGGGAGTGACCGCCTGTGTCTACTCTTATTAAACTAAATTTCTATGAGATTCTCTTCTGTCCTTTCAGTAATAGCTATATACCTGACTAATATGAATGGTGTTTAGGTTCCTCATATGCCTTAGGAGACCTTTTATTACAAATGTACCAGTATATACTCTTATGAACAGTTAAAAGAAGAAAAACCATACTATCACCTAAATAAAGGTTACAAAAGCATCTGATAAAGATAAGACAATGAAAATAGAAAAAAGTAAATAAAATTTTATTCAAGTCTAGGAAGATAAGAGAATAAAAAGAATAGTGAACACAAAAATCTGTTACTTCTGTTTTTCTATTAGAAATAATGGAAATAAATCAAAATCACAAAGTGAAAATAATTCAGTTATAACTCAAATAAGAAATGCAAATTAAATAGTATCTCTTATTTGACCAGCAAATAAGCAAACTGTTTTCTGTACTGCTTAATGCAACTGTATTTCATTAAGAATGATGGCTGTTTCAACAAGGATAGGAATAAAATTGAATTCACATGGCTAGCAATATATGTATCAAACTTTTCTGGGAAGCAACTTTTAAATGCTTATACTTTGATTCAATAATTCCACTTCTAGGAATCTATTCTAAAATAATAATCAAGATTAAATATAGTCATGCAGGAAGATATTCACTACAGCATTATTTTCATTAAAAAATTGGAAATAATTTACACACACAGCAACAGGAAAATAGTTAAACTTAGGCACAACCCTATAATGGAATGTTAGGCAATCATTAAAAATCATTTAAGAGAATTTAAGGAAAACGGAGAGAAACTTTCAAGATTTAATGTGAAGTAAAAAAAAGATAGTATATCATACAGAATATGATTCAAATTTTAAAAGTAAACCATGGGTGGGGAGTAGGTGTAGCTCAGTAGAAGAGTTCCTGCTTCCAATGTACATGGTCCTGGGTTCAATCCCCAATATCTTTAAAAAAAAAAAAAAGAGTAAACTATGGGCATATCTTACCCTGTAGCATGGCCTGCACTCATGCCTTAGGTGTGTACTTATCTCTTTTCTCATTTCTTAATAAACTCTTTAAAAAAAAAAAAAAGATTTATTTATTTATTTAATCCCCCCCCTTCCCCTGGTTGTCTGTTCTCTGTGTCTATTCGCTGCGTCTTGTTTCTTTGTCCGCTTCTGTTGTCGTCAGCAGCACGGGAAGTGTGGGCGGCGCCATTCCTGGGCAGGCTGCACTTTATTTCGCGCTGGGCGGCTCTCCTTACGGGGCGCACTCCTTGCGTGTGGGGCTCCCCTACGCGGGGTCACCCCTGCATGGCAGGGCACTCCTTGCGCGCATCAGCACTGCGCATGGGCCAGCTCCACAGGGGTCAAGGAGTCCCCAGGTTTGAACCGCGGACCTTCCACGTGGTAGACGAACGCCCTAACCACTGGGCCAAGTCCGTTTCCCTCTTAATAAACTCTTTACTCCCTTGCCTACCCTATGGTATGTCCTCAAATTCCTTTCTGCCACTAAGCCAAGAACCTGGATACCTTTGAACCCAGAGTTTTCCACTAACATATTTGGCAAGCCACGCCAGGTGACAAAAAGTTAAGTAATGCTCCCAGACACGCGAGGAAGACTGAATCAATGCCTTCCAGAACAAGACGGGAATTTCATCCAGTTCCAACCATGATGCCAGACCCATCTTCCCTCAAGCTCAACAGAATAACCAGCGAGTTTCACACCCTGTCAGGCAGGAACTACTGCCCCTAACCAGCAGCAAGCAGCTACAGCCAGCTTCCCCTTAAGAATAAGGGTATAAAGTCTCTGAGGGAAGGTTGACACAGGTTAGTATGGGGAGAGAGGGAAGACAGCTGAGATCTGACAGAGAACATGGCCATGAGACCCCGCCCAGAACCTCCTTGAGGGAGGGGTGCTACTAAGAACAAACCTAGAAAGACTCCACCAAGACCCTGGCCACAAGGTCCCACTTGAAAGTCTTTCCAGGGTCAAGGGGCCAAACAGGCCTCCCCACTGGTCCCAGATAACTCCAAACAAAAGGCCTCATTACTGGTCCCCTGAAAGCTAAGAGGTGGGGCAACCAATCAGACAGCAAACAGCTGGGGGCCCTCCCAACATTAGGAAATAGGAGAAGGAAAGGTCTTAAAAAGGCCTAACCTGGAGCCCTGCGTGCACATCTCACACTGTAGCACATTGTGCACCCAAGCCTTGGGTATGTACTTATCTCTTCTCTCATTTTTTAATAAACTCTTTACTCCCTTGTCTACTCTTAAAAAAAAAAAAGTAAACTATGAACACAAATATATGTAAAGGAGAAAACGTACTGTTAGAAGACATACCAAAATATCAATACTAGTTCTCAATGGGTAATAGGATAAGAGATATTTTTTTAAAAACTTTATTCTTTTCAAATATTTACACAGAAGAGTGGAAAAATTTGGGAAGAATTTACAACAGACACTTTACCAAACATCTGCAAATACTTTCACTATTATATCTGCCAATGTAACTTCAAATTCTTGTATGATTTGTTCTTTAGAGCACCTCAAATTTGGTCTAAATGCTTTAACCCCATCTGTCTTACCGCTTTTGTGTGTTTACTGTATAACAATTTTGCCTTATTCATAAGCCTATGAAATACTATCTAAAAATTAAAAAGAACAGAAATTTAATTTTAAAAAGCTGAGATTATACCTTAAATTTTTTTCTTAATAAAGGCAAAACTGAAATAAAACCTTTCATCTTTTGAGAAACCATTAAGCATTTACATGAAAAAAATATTTGGCAATATAGAACAGCTTGATCCAAAGATGAACTCAGGATAGTGTGGTGAAAGTACATGTATACATGTGTGTCACTTTTAACCAATACTGAGTTCTTCCTTACACCAACCTCTTTGGTTAGTTTCAACTGACGAAAATTGATAATTATCATTCCCAGATGAATAATTCATTTTTTTAGTACACTGTAAATAAAGAGTATGGATCAATTTGTTAAGAAAATATAGTAGAGTACGTAAATCACAGTGGAGGTCAGGAAAGATTCTCAAAGAATGCTACACTCAAAAATTGAGTTTTTGAGGAGGAAGGTAAATTAGGTAATGACAAGAGGTAGGGGTCAAAGAGGTGCTTTTTTTTTTTTTTTTTCAGATTTGATGCTTCCAATAAAACCATTACAATATTTCCTCTCCCAACCACTATTATTGCCACTAATTTTCATGCCATCCACAAGCCCCTAAAACAATTTTTATACCTGTATTTTATTTCAGTAGCAAAACTACTTTATATATTTGTTACACTCTTTTACCTTCACCATGTACAAAAAAAATTCCAGAAGAATTAAGATTAAAATGTTGTACAACAATTATTAAAAGTACCAGAAGAAAATATGTAAGAATGTTTTTGTTAAGGTTGACTAAGGAAGATCTTCCTAAATAGAAGATGAAGGATTAATACTTATTATGTGTAGAACCTCTACAATTCATGAAAAGATGCTCAATATCATAAGCCATTATGAAACAGTCTGACAGTTCCTCAAAAAATTACAGGCGGCGGACTTGGCCCACTGGTTAGGGCGTCCGTCAGCCACATGGGAGGTCCGTGGTTTAAACCCCGGGCCTCCTTGACCCGTGTGGAGCTGGCCCATGCGCAGTGTTGATGCGCGCAAAGAGTGCCCTGCCATGCAGGGGTGTCCCCTGCGTAGCGGAGTCCCACGCGCAAGGAGTGCTCCCTGTAAGGAGAGCGACCCAGCACGAAAGAAAGTGCAGCCTCCCAGGAATGGTGCAGCACACCTGGAGAGCTGACACAACAAGAGGACGCAACAACAACAAAAAAGAAACACAGATTCCCGTGCCGCTGACAACAACAGAAGCAGACAAAGACAACACAGCAAAAAGACACAGAGAGCAGACAACTGGGGCGGGGCAGGGGCAGGGGAAATAAATAAATAAATCTTAAAAAAAAAATTTTAAACACAGAATTACTATACGTCTCTGTAATTCCACTCCTGGGTATCATACACCAAAGAACTGAAAATATACTTGTACTCCAAGGTTTAGGGCAGTATTATTCACAATAGCCAAAAGCTGGATACAATGTAAATGATCATTAACAGAAGAATGGACAAACAAAATGTGGTATATCCATATAACAGAATGTCATTCAGCCATAAGAAGAAATGAAGTTCTGATAAATGCTACAATGTTGATGAATCTTGAAAACATGCTAAGTGCAGTAAGTCAGGCACAAAAGGATACATACTGTATGATTTCACTTATATGAAATAATCAGAACAAGCAAATTCATAGAGACAGAAAGTAGATCAGAGGTTTCGGAGGAGGAAGAATCGGGAGTTATTTCTTAATGGGTATAGTTTCTGCGTGAGTGATGAGAAAATTTTAGAAATGTAATGTGGTGATGGTAGTACAACATTGTAAAAGTAATGCCACTGAACTATTCACTTAAAAATGGCTACACATGCCATGCAGGGGTATCCCCCACGTAGGGGAGCCCCACGTGCAAGGAGTGCACCCCATAAGAAGAGCTGCCCCGTGGGAAAAAAATGCAGCCTGCCCAGGAGTGGCACCGCACACACGGAGAGCTGACGCAGAAAGACAACGCAACAAAAAAGAGTTTTCCACTGCCGCTGACAAGAATACAAGCAGACATACAGTGAATGGACATACAGTGAATGGACACAGAGAACAGACAAGTGAGGGGGGAGGGGAGGGAAATAAATAAAAAATAAATCTTAAAAAAAAAAAGGCTACAAAAGGAAATCACCACAATAAGAAAATCTCTAAGAAAAGACAGAGCTTCAACAATTCAATAAAGATACAGCCTCTCACTACTGCTGAGGCTATGGAAACAGGTACTTTCATTACTGGAGATTGGAGTACAGATTGGTTTGGTCTTTGAGGATGGCAATATGCCATTTATCAAAATTTTAAAACGAAGGCTTAAGAACATACTTTATGGAAATACTGGTATATATACGCATGTGCACAAAAATATACATGTAAGAAAATTAATTAAGGCTCCAATGTTAATTGCTCAAAATTAGAACTATAAATGACCATGAATAGTTAAAGCACAACCATAAAACGGAATACCTACAGATGAGGTACAACTATATATGAAAAATTAAGGAAAAAAAAAACAATTCTAATTTGTTATGATGGTAACCTCTAAGAGTTGATAGTAGGGTGTTTTCTGCACTGCTGTTTTCAATTTTTCTAAAAGATATATGCATACCTTTCAAATCCAGGAAACATCTTTTTTTAAAAAAAATTAAATTTTAACAGTATGCTCTCAAACTTGGTTCTTGACTCAAATCTCTTTCAGAAAGCAGTTTTACATTTAAGTTTGAAAGTTTAACTGTTGCTTGAGAAACAAGCATAAACCTACTTTAGAAAAGAATATTAACTAGTATTTATTAAGTATTAAAGCACTCTACTTCTAGGTGCTTTATATACATCAATCTAGTTAACCCTATGTTGTTAATATCCCCACTTTACATAAAAACAAAAACAAAAAACACACATAAACAAACAGGTCTTAAATGTTTATCTTGCCTAGAATCAAGTACAGGAGCCAGGATTCAAACCCAGGTCTCCAGCTTCTAATCACTATGCTGTATTTGGGCTACATGTATGTAATAAGCACTAAAGTACCTCAGAGATAATAAGCTGGAAATTCTGAATGAATGTTCAGACTGACTGCTTTACCCAGGTTAGGGATCCTCAAGAAGTACTGAAACTCAATTCTGATCAATTGCTCTTTCATGAGGCAAGGGGGATTATTTTTTTCCTTCCCTTTCTGTTTCTGCCGAAGTACAAAAGGGAATTAGTTAGCCCTCTAACTATCTGAAAGAGCTTCTGAGAACAAACTGATTGAACCCTGAAACCTTAAAACCCTAAACACAGCAGTTTAAAGTTTAATCTAAAATAGAAATTTTAGAAAGCCATTAGAAACAATATATTTTAACCTGAGAATATTAGTATAATCTATATTGACAGATTTAAGATAGGAAAGATATAACAGTTTAACAAACAATACCCAATTATTTTATCCTTACCTACTTGAGTAAGTTCTCTCCTTTTAAAAACGCTTAATTGAAATTTTATCCTTAACTACTTGAACAAGCTTTCTTTTAAAAAATATAATTGAAAAGAAATACAAACCAGTTAATCACACCTACTTGGAAACTTGCCTATCACAAAGATCACAGAACCATTGGAAACACTATTCATTCTTTCATTAGACATGCCCCAACTACAGACTTTACTGTCACTTTATGGATTTGGGGGTGTACAAGATTAATATGAAACATCACCGAATCCAGAACTCTCTGAATGACCAAGAATCCAAGAATCATGGCCTTATGGATGGCAGAAGATCCAGTGGCAGAATAACTGACACTAACATTTCTACACCCTAACACCTTAGACCAACAAGGTCTTCTATTAAGTTAAGAACGTTAAGAAGGACTGATACTCCCAAAGAATGAGAGTATTGATGCTTCCTCCCAACCAAATTTTTTCAGGCCCTGCTAATAATGGACTCAAGTAAAAACATAAAATACACTGAATTCCACGGCAACCCCTTTCCCCAAAATCTAAACGTGGGTTTAAGAGCTACATACATTACAGGTCAAAACATTTTGAGGTTCGGTTTTGAGATGTAAATGTAAATCAGTGTTCCTGGCTAATTAATAGCTAGAAAGATTTAAAAGCCAAGCGTTAAAAAGTTACCTTAAATCAATACTGTTACAGAAGAAAAGGAGCAAGGTTTTTCAATTATACATACACACACACACACACATATATGCACACATATACATACCCACTATTTATAGTTTTAAATAGGTATATATGTGTATGTGCATATATATACAAATAAAAATCACTGTGTATGTGCTTTACAAATGCCACAGAGCTTCTGGCAAGGCTGACAAGTTCTTACCTGCTTTAAAAATTACCATGCACAGTGTTCATCCCAACCTAACTTTATTTAATGTTATTCTTTTGGACAACCCCCATAGCAAATCCTTGTATATTTCAATATCCTGCCTACTTAAAAGAGCGGAAGAGTCAAACAGAGCAGGGGAAAAAACGTGACGTGCACAACCTTGATCCAAAACATAACTTCGTCGTAGTCTAATTTTAGGCCTAGCCATGTTGTCTTTTTGCAGAGGTTAAAAGAGAAAACAAAAAAAAACTATATATAACAGGTACAAAACTGATGTGCTATCACTAGGAGCTGGCATTATTCATTAAGTAGAAATAAAGCACGTTCACAGTGCCCAGAGAGTGTTCCCATTAAAATAAAGATACAAGGATAGGCACAACCTCAATTATTTTGCATACATCAGTCCTTGGACGGCTATATCTTTAAAGAAGTAATCAAAACATTGAGTCCACCTGGGGATTTGTGGTTACGTTATGTGTTTTTTTAAAGAAAGCCAAACATGGTGAAAGTCAAGTTACTCTAACTTAACTGAAGTTACCTTAAAAAGCAAATAGTCACCTCCTGGCTGAAGATCAAATAAGAATCATGAGAGGATCAAGAGTTCTGTTCTTAAGCGGAGGCCCTTAAAAATTCAGAAAACTATACGTTTCTACTAATATTGAATATGAAAAAGAGATTACAGACTGGAGTTAAGAGAGTAAGGGACTCAATACTCCTGGAGCAATGAAACTGGGGTGGGCTGAGAGACAGCAAAGAGAGGATAAGGATCAGTGAGAGGAAATTGAGAATAAAAATCGAGACCTTTGGTCTAGTGGTAAAGTAAACGGAGAAAAGGAAGAGGTTGCTTCGTGAGAAGGGAAGCTCGAGAGCGGGCAGAGACGGCGGCGCGATACCCCTTCAGGGCAGGGCTGGGTCCAGGAAGAGCAGAGTTTACCAATTCAGCAAGCTTCCCATTTCGGGCTAAAGCCAAAGAAGAAACAGCCCTAGGGAGCAGACAATGAGCCACCGCCCCAGAGTCCGCGGCTGCAGGCACGCAGGTGGCAGCTTCCCGGCTCGGAGCGGGCAGGTCGGCTGCGCCGGGACCGCTCCCGCTCGCCAGGCCGCGGAGGAGGAAAGGCGGAAGGAGAGCGACTGCCTGCGCCCGGCGGGCAGGCCGGCCCGTCCCCACACTTACCGCAGGCGAGGAAAGGTCCCGCCCCAGCCAGGCGCCTCGGTCCGAGCTCCCAGCGGTCTCCGGAGCCGCCCAGGCCAACGCGCGGCGCCGAGAAGGGAGGGGAGGGATGGGCAAGCAGGACGGGAAAGGGAACCGCGCAAGAGCGCAGCCGCCGCGACCGCTAGGCCCAGCGGCAGCCCCAGCCCAGCGGGCGCCAGGGAGGGGAGGGCGAGGAGCCTTCGGCAATGGCGACGGCCCGGGCCGAGGGGAAGCGGAACAACCGCCGCCGCCGCGCGTGGCCACAACCCTGGGGGAGGGAGGCGGCGGGGAGCGGCGGGAGGCGGGGCCACCGCCCCCCGCCCGCGCGGCCCCGCCCCGAGGCCCGGCGCTCCCGGGATCCCCGCGAGCGCCGCCTCCCGACGGGCGGCCCGCGCGCGGGCTGCTGGGAGCTGTAGTGCCGTGGTGGACGCGGCGCTCCTCCAATACGGTTTGTATTGAGAGGGACCTCCAGTCCGGCTTCATTTTTTTTTTTTTTCTTTTCTTTTCGTTCGGCTTCATTTAATTCAGGATTGTTTCCAGGCAGTCTGCGTCAAACAAAGATGATGGCAGACGACTGCTGTTATATGAATCTGCTGCAGGACATTTATCTCTGGGAATTCATCCATTATCCATTTTGCTTTTTTTTTTTTTTTTAAACCTAAACACTCTTACCATATTTTGCTGCCAAGGTAAACCCCACTTGCTTGCAAATTTAGGTCATTCCCTCAGTGATTTATCTACAGAGGAGTTCATCAATATATTCACTCATTCTACAAATACTTGAATGTCTAATTTGTACCAGATTCTATTAAGCATCAAGGATACAAGGAACAAGATGATCAAAGCCCTTCCCTTTCTGGAGCTTATAAATATGAAAACACAGTAATTGAAATATGATATCTGGTATGAGGAAAAGAACTGGGGGAAATCCCTTTGGACAAGGTGGCTGGAGAAGGCCTATTTAAGAAGGTAACATTCAAGCTGGGAACAAAAAGATGGGAAAGAGCCATGAGAAGCACCCAAGAGAAAGTATTACAGGCAAAGGGAGAAAAAAAAAAGGTGTGTATGGTCAATTAAGAAGGTCTGAGTATGAGAGCAGATGTGGCTCGGGCAGTTGAGCTCCTGCCTCCCACAAGGAGGGCCCAGGTTCGCTTCCCAATGCTTCCTGGGAAAACAAACAGCAAACAAATGAAAAAAACCAACTCAGGAAAGCCAATGTGGCTCTGGTTGAGTGCCAGCTTCCCACATATGAGGTCCCGGTTTCAATCTCCTCCTACTGCCCATCCACAAAAAAAGACTGTGGGCAGTGGACTTGGCCCAGTGGTTAGGGTGTCCATCTACCACCTGGGAGGTCCACGGTTCAAACCCCAGGCCTCCTTGACTCGTGTGGAGCTGGCCCATGCCCAGTGCTGATGAGTGCAAGGAGTGTCCTGCCATGCAGGGGTGTCCCCCGAGAGTCCCACGCGCAAGGAGTGCGCCCCGTAAGGAGAGCCACCCAGCGCAAAGGAAAGTGCAGCCTGCCCAGGAATGGCACCGCACACATGGAGAGCTGACACAAGATGACACAACAAAAAAGAAACACAGATTCCCATGCCGCTGACAACAACAGAAGTGGACAAAGAAGATGCAGCAAGTAGACACAGAGAACAGACAACTGGGGTTGGGGGTGGGGAAGGGGAGAGAAATAAATTAAAAAAAAAAAAAAAGACTGTAGGAAAAGTGTTAGGAGGTACATGGGGGAATGGTGAAAGAGAGATAGTCCCCAGGGGTCCACAGATTTTAAACAGGGGAGTGATTTTATCTGGTTTACACTTAAGATCACTATACTGCTATGTAGTGAAGGGAGTATAGGGATGCAAAGAGAAGGGAAGTGAACCAGGAAGGCAGTATCATGACTTACACCAGGGAGTCAGCAGCAGAAAAGTAGGTAGATTGTGCTCATCTCTCGATGTAAAGAAAAAGATGCAATTACCGTGAAGGGTAAAAGAAAGAAAGGAATCAAGGAAAATAAGGCAGGCTAATAGATAATCTGAAAAACCTTTCCATTATAAAACACACAAATGCTAGATAAAATAGGAAATCCTTTCAAAGGCCTAACTAAGCTTATAAAAAAGGGAATACCTCTAATAACCTTCCAAACTCAAATCTCAATCCAAAAGGGGAGCAAGAAACCATAGTGGTAAGCAGGGCAGTTAAGCCATAGTTGAACTGATCTACCTATCTCAGAAATTTCTAGAGTTTTAAAATGGTGGAAGAGGAGACAAGAAACAGAAAATAAGGCCTTGGGCCTGTACAAAGAGTGGGAACTGTGAATCTGCATAGGACTGGGAAACTCAAACGGCAACACCTTCCAAAAATAGAATGGGGAAAAGAATTCCCCATACCAGCCCAGGGAAACAAGCAGATCATTTATTTGCTTTAGACAGGACTTGGTAGAGAGGGAAGAAGAAAAATTTCCTTTTAGAATTCATAACCACAAACTTTCTCTCACACGTGTTTATTTATTTTTCCTGTTCTCTCATTTTTGCTTGTTCTCTGTTCATCTTCTTTTTATTTGTTTATTTTCTCTTATTTTTCCCCCCTTTCCCTGACTCCATTGTCTGCTCTCTGTATCCATTTGCTGTGTGTTCTTCTGTGTCTGTTTTACTCTCATTAGATGGCTCTGGGAACCCATCCTGGGACCTTCCAGAGTGGGAGAGAGGTGACCATTCTCTTGCTCCACTTCAGCTCCCTAGTTCGCTGCATCTCATCTTGTCTCTACTGTGTCTCTCTTTTGTTGCGTCATCTTGCTGTGTCAGCTCTCCATGTGGGCAGCTCCACTCCCAGGCAGTCTGCTCTCTTGCACGGGGCTGCACTCCTTGCACGGGAGGCACCCTTGTGTGGGGCAACACTCCTTGCGCGTGGCAGCATTCCATATGGGCTAGCTCACCACACGGGCCAGGAGGCCCTGTGTATTGAACCCTGGACCTCCTATATGGTAGGCAGAAGCTCTATCAATTGAGCCATATCTGCTTCCCTCTCACACGTGTTTGAAAGTTCAAATTTATAGGGCCTGTACTGTCTAGGAAACTTCAAGGCAAGAAAGTAGTCCCAGGCTGATAGTGCTTGGTGGGCAATAAGAAACAATACAAATCCTCACGGCACAGATAACCCTCAATCCAGGCCTCCAAGATTACCACAGATAAACATGATTTCCAAAGTACCCAAAATGTAATTACAATACACCTGAGGAAATAAACCACTACAAGTAAGTCAAGAGATACTGCAAACAGAATAATAAAATTCATAAAGGTTTAGTTAATGAAATTTTTGGTTACAGAATATAAAGTAAGTTCATTTAAATTAATAAAGTAAGAAGAGCAAGAAAACATGAACAAGAAACAAGATACTATTTTTTAAAATGTCCAAGCAGCTCTGAAAAATAACAAAGTAGATCTTCTAGAAAGAATGTAATTATTGAAAACAAAGCCAGTGGGTGGGTTAAACAGATTACAAAAGGCTGAAGAGAAAATTAGTGAACGGGAGGATAGATATAAGGAAATTACTAAGAGCAGCCCAGAGACAAGGAGAGAGAAAATACGAGAGATTAAGAGATATGGGGATAAGGAAGCAGACTTGGCCCAATGGACAGGGCGTACACCTACCACATGGGAGGTCTGCAGTTCAAATGCTGGGCCTCCTTGATCTGTGTGGAGCTGACCCATGCACAGTGCTGATGTGCGCAAGGAGTGCCCTGCCATGCAGAGTGTCCCCTGCGTAGGGGAGCCCAATGCTCAAGGGGTGTGCCCCGTAAGGAGAGCCGCCCAGCATGAAAGAAAGAGCAGCCTGCCCAAGAATGGCACCGCGCACACGGAGAGCTGACACAAGATGACGTAACAAAAAGAAACACAGATTCCCAGTGCTGCTGCTAAGGATAGAAGCAGTCACAGAAGAACACACAGCAAATGGACACAGAGAGCAGACAACTGGGGGGGTGGGGGGTGGGGGAGGAGAAATTAAAAAAAAAAAAGATATGGGGATAGACTGTGAAGGTCTACCGTATGCCTAATCAGAATTCCAGGAGAGAAAAGAGAACATAGAAGAGGCAGTATTTGATGAGATATTAGCTAACAATTTTCCAAAATTGGTTAAAGCCAAGAATCTTCAGCTTCAGGAAGCAAAGTGAATCCCAAGCAGAGAATTAGAGGAAATCTACTCAGAAACATGAAGAATTAAACTTCAGAATGACAAAGATGAAGTAACCATAAAGAAAAGACATTCTCTACAAAGATACAATCATTAAATTCACAGCAGACTTCTAAATAGCAATGGGTGCCAGCTGACAATGAAATAATATTTTAAAGTACCAAGAGAAAATAACCAAACCCAGAAGGGCATGACTAGCTAAATTACCAATCATATGAGCAAGGATGAAATAAAGGTATTGTCAAACAAAAAGAGATATGTTACCAACAACAGGCACCCACTAAAGACTCCTTCTTTCAGAAAGAAAGTGATCCCAGAAGGGAGGTCAGAGATGTAAGAAATCACAGGAATATAACTAATACCTACCATCCTATCACTGATTAGGACAATCCTGAGGAGCATACTTTATCCACTGTATTTCATTCTTTGACAGCATACCAAAGCCCACATTCAGCTACTCGCCAGGAAAATATTTTGTAAGGGGATAATATAGGTAGATTTTTGTCACTTTCTCATAATTTCATTATTTCCCTATCATATCAATATTCACATTATTAAAATAAAGATCAGTAGCTGTGGCAGTTTGATATTATTGATGAATTCCAAAAAGAAATACTGATTATGTTTGTAAACTGGTCTATTCCTCTGGGCATGTGATACCCTTTGATTACATTAAATTCAGAGGGTTCACTTTAGGGCTTTGACTCGGCCTTGTCAGTAGGACGTTGAGTCCCCATCCCCTTAGTGGGCAGATGCACACAAATGACAAGGCAGAGGACAAAGCTGAGTTTTGATGCTGGAGTCCCAGGGAGAGTGCTGAGCTGTTCACCTGATAGTTACAGCTGGTCTTGTGGAGAGAGGAGAGCAGCTGAGTCGGGAAAGAGATGAGCCCTAGGAAGAGAGACTAGCCTTATGCTAGCCTGCTGCTGAGATTGTAAGAAGCTAGGACAATGGAGCCTTAGGAGGAAGAGGAAGGCTGAACCGGTACAGAGACCTGCAGCCATCTTGCTCCAACATGTGGCAACAGATTTTGGTGAGGGAAGTAACTTACTCTTTATGGCACTGTGACTGTAAGGTTCTACCCCAAATAATACCCTTTATAGAAGCCAACAGATTTCTGGTACTTTTCATCAGCACCCCTTTGGCTGACGAAAAGAGTAGCAATAAATGAATATACTCTCTGTCTAGAATATACCTTAAACTCATGATAACCTGAAATCATTAGAACTCCAACAGCTGCTTCCATGTGTGCACCATCCTCCACAATGCCTAGCTAAATAATCTAGATTCTTAAGAGAGGGGCTGAGATACTCAATGCACACACACGTTTATACTTAAAATAATCTGCTGTTCTACCACCCTTAGTTGAGGTAACTTGTGTATATGTTCCTTTTATCCATAAAAGCTTAACACAGTACTTTAAGAACTGTAAACCATAAAAATGAAACAAATACTGGAACATAATGACCAGGAGAACAATACCCATTCTCTTGGCCTTAGGCAAAAGAGACCAAATGCAGAATTACAAAACTGTTTCAAAAATGAAGAAAACTTTTATTCATTCCCATTATTACACTTCCGAATACCCTGTTTAAATGAGTAAATACCCGAACCATTTTCCAAGCCACAATCTCAAATATTAACTTGGGAACTTGTTTCAATACTGTGGAAATCTTGTTCTGATGTGCAAAAGAAAAAATATTATAAACACATACACTCTTAAAAGGTTAAATCATGTTTCCCCATCTCTCTAACTATATCCTAAAATGTTGTCTGTTGATGCTAGTGATTTTATACTAACAAATAATTCCATTTCAATGCCACATTATTAATCCAACAGTGAAAGAAATGCTTATAAAACATGGAATTCTTTCTTATAAGAAAACACTAAACATGTATGAAACTAGATTGGGTTGAAATTTTAATCATTTTAAAGATCTTCACTATTTCTACTTTATAGCATTTGGATTGTCTTTTTCAATATTTAAGTCTCAAAACAGGCCTTCAAAAAGAATTGTTATGACTAGTTAAGCCATGCATGTCAAGTTATAAAATATTTATTTCCATAAAAACACCAGAATGTTTTAGGAAATTAAGTCTTGATTACATAAAAAACATATATCACATCCCATTACTCCATATAAAACAATGTTAAAATACCGATTTATTGGTTTCTGTTTTGAAACATGCTTTCCATAAGCTTTTATTTTTTAATTAACCCATGACACATTATTTCCTATTTTTTTCCCAAGTAAAACAGTAAATTGAGACCCTTCATTTAGAAAAAGCAGTCACCTGAAGGATCCATTTTTTGTAAATGTACAACTTAATAAAATATACTTTTTAAAATGGCAACCTGAGTTGTACTGACATACACACTAAATCTTAGTACTCAGTTTCATCAAGCTCTTTGACAATTCATATATTCTAAGAAATATTACAAAATGTAAAAGGAGGGAGTAGATGTGGCTCAAGCAGTTGAGCACCTGCTCCCACATGGGAGGTCCTGGGTTCAGTTCCCAGTGCCTTCTAAAGAAAAAACAGACAACGAGCAAAAACAATGAGCAAACAGATGAGAGCGCCATCTCATGGGGGGTAGGCAGAATGTAAAAGGAGAACGGAGATGCTTTAAGGAATAGTCAATTTTGACATAATTTCTTTGCTGTCCTACTTTAATAATCTTCTTTGAAATTCTGGATAAATGGCCTTACTATTATTATGCAATTAACATTTAAATAAACCTCTGATTCATCCAAATTATTTTATTCTTATATATAATAAAATTTTCTCAAACTTTAGCTTAAACAATTTCTTTTCACAAAATAAGAATTATTTGTCTCTAATACATAAAGAACTCATTTTTCTGTCCCAAATGAAGATAAAGCCATGTCTCATAAAGTACATATTAACAGAATTGTTTCCTTTATTGGCACTTGATGCTAGAGGATTATCAATAATCTTCCCAACAGAACACTAGATTTTGGAATTAGCTGTGGCTGATCCAAAATTTCCTCTGTTAAACATTATTTTGGCCATAATTCCATTAAACAAAATTTTTAAAAATAAATGAAGACAAAAGATGAAAGTAATGACATAACTCTAGAAGAATACCTCTAGTCATAAACTTATAGGGAAAAATGACCATATTTGAAAACAGCCACAAGGATCAAGGTAGAACACAGAACTGTAATGAGCAGAGTCACAGAACATACTAAAAAGGTATGTACAGTCAGTCCCACTGGAACTTGTAGAGTCACATTCTTATATACCTATGGAGAGAGAGGGATAAAGAAGTTAAATTGAGACCTTTCCTAGGGTGAGACCACTATATCTTTGATTTCTAAGTTGATCTTTTGTTTTTTTAAAAATATCTTTCTGCCATTATGTTGTATTAAATGTTAACATCATTGTTCGAGTGAATCTTTTGGATCCAACATTTTATTTAATGTTAGAAAATCAGACTCAATTCCTACAATAATTCTTAAATTCTCATTAGTTCTGACTTTTTATACATTTTACATAGAGTGGAATATATTCTAAAAAAAGAAAAAAGCAAACTATATCCTAAAGTCACCTCTAATCAATAGAAACATTTACTTCCTCTTACTATGGTTCACAATAGAATACAGAATTCTAAGTTCAAGTTCTAGAAGAAAAACAATAAAACAAAAATAAAACTAAAGTATCATTCGTTTTTCTGCTTTGCTGTTTCTCTTCCCAAATAGCTTTCAAAAGTTTATTAACAAATCACAATTGAATGTGTCCTTTTTTTGTTACCACAACATCAAATTAATGGTGATACTAACTAGTAACTCAAAAGTTCTTCTATGTTAAATTTAGTTCCTAGATCCTATTTTGTTTTAAATATAAGGGGTTCAGTTAGAAACCTTGGGAAAAGTGATTTTAAAGAGATTTTCAAAACTTAAAATTTAGGTTATCTTGGGAGTAGTTTTATTTTGGGTTTTGTTTTTCTCTTTAAGGAAGTTGTAGCAGTTTGATATTGATGAATTCCAAAAAGAAATACTGGATTATGTTTGTAAACTGATCTTTTCCTCTGGGCATATTAGATTATATTGGATTCATAGGTTTACTTGATTAAGTAATTACGTGAATCTCTTGTGCCAGTGGGGTGGGTGGGGACTCACAGATAAAAGGCATGGCAAAGGACAGAGTTAGGGGGTTCCTAATGTTGGCGTTTTAATATTGGGGTTTGATGCTGAAGCTGGAGCCCTGGGAAGAGAGGAAACCTGAGCCTGGAAAGAATCTAGCCCTGGGAAGAAAGGAACCCTAAGCCCAAAGAGATGAAGATCTGGGAAGAAAGGAACCCAGGAAGCCTGAACCCTGACAGATATCAGCAGCCATCTTGCTCCAACACATGGAAACAGACTTTGGTGAGGGAAGTAACTTATGCTTTATGGCCTGGTATCTGTAGCTCCTATCCCAAATAAATACCCTTTATAAAAACCACCCATTTCTGGTATTTTGCATTAGCACCCCTTTGGCTGATTAATATAGAGGTACTGAGGGTTGAACCTAGAATCTTGTACACAGGAAGCAGGTGGTCAATCACTGAGCTACATTTGCACCCAATGAGAGTTGTTTTTTTTGGTGTTGTTTGGTTTTTAGGAGATTATCAGAGATTGAACTCGGGACCTTGTACGTGGGAAGCAGGCACTCAACCACTGAGCTACATCGCACATGTGTTTCTTTTAAAATAAATACCTGGATTATAATTCCACATAAAAAATGTTACTAATGCAATCTGTAACAATGAAAATTATTTTTCATCAAATGGCATTGTAAACAACCCTCACTATAGATCACCACCTTAGTAATGAATGGTCACCTATATTTCCGTTATATAGAAACAAGAAATATAAGTAAAAAAAACAAACAAACAAAAAAACCCCAAAGTGCTTGACTATGACCTCTTATTTCAAGTTCCAGGTTTTAAGGAGAACTGAACTCAAAATGGTTCAATAGGATAATTACTTATTTTGTAGTAATGAACACTACCAACTTTCTATCAATCAGTAACACTAATCACACTCCTCATTCACATAAAAATAAAATTCAATATTTCAGATATATTTTGGAGTTTGAAAAAATTCATGCACTATATGGCAATGGCAAACTACTCAAAATCATAAAATATCATCATAGTCCTTTCCCAATTATCAGTTCAAAGAAAGTTCTCCAATACAAAATAGCAGTAGTATCACACAGTAAGCCTTTGGCATAAATAGTTTTCTGAGCTAGCTAGCAGACAAACTAAAAAGCAAACACAAGATATTAACAATGGTACACATTAACAAATATGCTTTATGTTTATCCGATTGACATTCATGGTATCTGCTGACTTAAAATTTTTTATTTTGCTTTTGTTGCAAACTCAATTGACTCCTTGTAAAAGTTAATCATAAAAATAATGACATAGATTGTGCTGTTCTTTAGAACAAAAAGAAACAAACATTAATACTATAAACACCAGTTAAAAGGTAGCTTATAAAAGAGGAAAAAAGGGATGAAAAATAGAGGGAAAGAAAGAGATAAGTTGTACAAAAACTTACCACTAAAGGAAGAAAAGAAGTAGACAATATTACATGTATGTATAATATATATATGTATGGTAAGTAGAAGACTGCAGACTCCTAAGATAAAGCCATTATTGCTAATGAGTTATTTAATGTTACCCCAATTTAAAAAATGAAAATGAACTGCTGAGGTCAAATTTGGGAGGCTATAGAAAAATGGTCTGAAAAGCCTAATTATAGATATGGATTAGCAATACAACTGTCTAAAAACTTTATCACAGTTAAAATCATACTACTTACAGTTTTATTTTCCTTTTCTCACATGTTCTATATAATAAAGTTAATTTTGTTGTTCAAAAACTAATAAAACATTCTAAATAAAAATAAAATTTTATTCACCAAGGAAAACCAGATGGACATATCACTGCTTTTCTTAGCCACTCCATACCTTTAAAATGTATACCAACTATATTTAAGCTCTGGGCCAAAGGGGTCTGGGACTAACCAACCCTAAGTCCCCAGCCCAAAAATTAAACAATTGGTGACTCTATCCAAATGAGGAAGCACTGCTGCCATCAGTAGCAAAGAACAGTATTAAAAACAAAAAACAGCTTTCTATGGTATACTTTGTGACCACTTAAATGTGATAGAAACATTTCAGAAAGTTTTAAATGAGGCAGCATGACCCAAAAACAACATAAAATATTAGCTTACTGATTTATACTTCATATTGTTCCACTGGCAGATATCTTTATTCTTCAAAGCACAAGGAGCTGCTACTTCTGACTGAGCCCAGCATTTCAAAACTGGGAACTCTGGGAAAAAAGTGGTACAATAAGATATCAGAAAACCTATATTTGGAGGTTAGAGGGTGGACCTGTGTTGAAGCTTAATAGAAGTCTTTCATGTTAGGATATAAGTATTGAAAAATTTTAACACACTATATATATATGGTTTGGACACACTTTTTACATGCAGTTTTATTTTAGCAGCCTGTTCTACATGAGTGCCTTAGAAATTATAAAATTATGAGGGCTGTACAAAAGTTGAACATGACTTCTTAACAAATTCCACTACACTAGACCCAAGAGCCACTTTTAAAAAAGATTTAATACAAACTTTTTTTTAAAGTATAAAATACATTCAGAAAATGAATAGATCCAAAGTGTATACATAGCTCGATAAATTTCTACACAGTAAACATACACATATAAAAACACTACGATCAAGAAACAGAACAATATCAAAACCCAAATACTCTCTTATATGAGGGGACACTTTTTCAAACTTTAAAGTAAAAGGTACCATTAATAGATGGAAAACTAAACTGGATGAATGAAACTAATATCGCTGAAAACTGTTATATTTTTTTATCATGAAATACATGAAGATATTATAGCAAATGTTATGATTAAAAACTTCCTATCTGCCAGACCTTAGTGACAATGCTTTACTTTTGTATACTCTAAACCAGCCCAAATTTGGAGAGACAAATAATCAAAATCTGAAAGTCTTTTTCAATGAAAGAAAATGACTTGATTCTAACAAGACTAGAGATGGCAGAAACATAGTTTTTCATTTACCCAAATCCCCAGATAAAAATAGGAAGAACAATTACACAGCAAAACCAGAAACTCACAGACAGCATGTGAAACAAAAACTAGATAAAAAAGTATTCCTGGGAAGTGGATGTGGCGCAGGTTACTGAGCTCCTACCTACCACATGGGAAGTCTGCAGTTGGGTTGCTGGTACTGTCTAAAAAAGACAGTGAGTTGTGTGACGGGCAGGCGTGGCAAGCTAACACAAGATGATGCAACAAGAGACACAATAAGAAAAACAATGAGAGAAACAATAAAGCAGGGAACAGAGGTTCCCAGTGCCTGCTAAAGAAAATGAGCAAGACAGCAAGCTAATGCAACAGGCAGGTGCGGCAACCTGACGAAACAAGATGATGTAACGAGACACAAGAAGAAAAGATATACTGAGAAACACAACAAAGCAGGGAACAGAGGTGGCTCAAGCCATTAGGTGCCTCCCTTCCACACTGGAGGTCCTGGGTTCAGTTCCTGATGCCTCCTAAAAGTGCAAACAATGAGGCGGAGGGGAGAAATAAATAAATAAATAAAACAAATCTTTAAAAAAAAATTTTATTCCCTCAAACCCCAAAATATATGTAAGTGGAGACAAACCACCAAATGTCTCAAGTCCTGAAATACCAACATCTGTGCAGGAATTAACAGAAAGAGGCAAAGATGTAACCAAAGGGCCTGAGAACAAGAGAATCCAAATAGTCAAGAGGTAGTATTGGAAAGCACAGACAGGTCAAATTGAATAAAACAGCTTAAACTTGCAGGGAGTACAGGGGGTCTAATAATGGTCTAAAGGGGCTGGACCCTATGCACTCTCAAAACCAAGCCATCAAGGGTCCCTTTCAGGACAGAACCTCATGCTGAAGAGCAAGTGCCAAGAGTGAAATTAAAATTGAGGAGGGCAGGTATAACAGAAAAGAAAAAAGTCATAGAAGAGTGAGGGATAGGGACAGAACCAGGAAATCTCAAAAAGCAGCTGCCATTTTTTTTAAAACACTGTATTGAAACAATAGAGAGGGAGCTCTATGAAGTTAGAAAAGCTAACTGAATAAAGATTCCTTCAGGGAAGCAGATATGGCTCAAGTGATTGGGCTCCCATCTACCAAATGAGAGGTCCCAGGTTCAGTTCCTGGGCCTCCAAGTGAAGGCAAGCAGGTCTGTGCAGCAAGCTGATCCATGTGGAAAGCTCACGCAACAAGATGACGCAACAAAAAAAGAGACACAGAGGAGAGACAACAAAAGATGCGGCAGACCAGGAGGCTGAGGTGGCGCAAGAGATTGAGCACCTTTCTCCCACATCAGAAGGTCCTAGGATTGGTTTCCGGTGCCTCCTAAAGAGAAGACAAAAAGACAAGCAGTGAATGGACACAGAGAGCAGACAGTGAGTGCAAGTGGCAAGGGGAGGGGGACGATAAGCAAATAAAATAAATCTTTGAAAGAAAAGATTCCTTTAAAATATTCAGGAAAACTAACCTCGTATAAAAACGAGCAACAAAAATCACTGACATCAAATCCTATATGAGGTAGTAAAAAAGAGAAAGTTAAACCAAAAAAAAAGAAAAAAAAACTAAGGACAGAATAACATCTCTTCAGATAACAAAAGGCACACCAAAAAGACATGCTCATGAATCAAATAAAAGTTGTAATTATGGTTTCAAAACAAGCTAAAATACATTAAGAAAATGATATAAAATATGAAAGAACATCTAGACAAAGAATGTGTGGCATAAGGGAAAGAAAATTAGATCATCATCAGACTTTTGAAAACCCACACTTCAGGTCAGAGCTCAACAAACTTTTTCTGTAATAGGTCAAAGGGTAAATATTTTGTTGCAACATGGTCTCTGTTGCACTACTCAATCCTGACAGCGTAGGTAAAAAGTAGCCATAGACAATACATAATCAAACAGCTATAGTGCTGTTCCCATAAAACTTTACCAAAATAGCCAGAGTACCTGATTTAGCCCTTGGACAGTAATTTGCTAAACTTCTACTTTAGGCCAGATGAAAATGGAGCAATGTGTTCATTTAAGGAAAGAAAATGTAAGCCAAGGAGATAGAAAACAGTAATTATATGCTCTGACAATGTAGATATGGTATAACCACTAAAAAAAGAAATGGAGAAAGAAAGGTGATAAAATATGAAAAAAATATTTAATTGTTTTAATAATAATCATTTATAATGGTAGTATATGTATGAAAATATGTGCATGTGTGCATATTTGTATCCAGAAAAGGCCTAGAAAAAAAATTACTAACCCATTAGCAATTAGCATCCTCGCCACCCAAATTGTATTTCACTTTAAGAAACCAGAGTTTCATGGAGAATGGCGGATTGCAGGTCTCAGGCAAGAAATGTATAAAATGAACCTAGAACAAGATGTCTTATCAAATCACATAGTAAGTAAGCTATCAAAAATATACCAGGGTCATTTTTTTTTTTTAATATCTAGCATGTCCTTATTAAGTTTTTTTTTTAAATTTCTCTCCTCTTGCGCCCCCCCTCCCCACTTGTCTGCTCTCTGTGTCCATTCGCTGTGTGTTCTTCTGTGACCACTTCTATCCTTATCAGCAGCACTGGGAATTTGTGTTTCTTTTTGTTGCATTATCTGGCTGTGTCAGCTCTCCGTGTGTGCGGCACCATTCCTGGGCAGGCTGCACTTTCTTTCACGCTGGGCAGCTCTCCTTACGGGGCGCACTCCTTGCACATGGGGCTCCCCTACGTGGGGGGCACCCCTCCATGGCAGGGCACTCCTTGTGCACATCAGCACTGCACATGGGCCAGCTCCACACAGGTCAAGGAGGCCCGGGGTTTGAACCATGGGCCTCCCATGTGGTAGGGGGACGCCCTATGCATTGGGCCAAGTCTGATTCCCACCAGGGTCATGTTAAAAGCACTCAGGAGCCAATCTGAAGAGCTTTCCACTGTTTAAAGATAGGGCTATTTGAGCTTCAATAAGGATAAGAAATGCAACAGACTGAAACTCAAATATGTTCAGATTAATTAGTAATAATGTTTTTTAAAAAATTAGTTGCCTTCTGAGAATTATGGAATCCCAATTCATTATTTTAAAAATAAAGCAATAAAAGAAAAAGTCAAGCACTTACACTAACTTTCCCATAAGAATAGTAGTACCAAATAATAGATAAGGGAAGCATCGTAAATGAAAAATGGAAAGCTAGAATTCATGATAAAAATGAAAAGCTAGAATGCACCACTCTTTTGCAACCCCCAATGAATGAATGGATCTAGGCAATGAGGATAGCTGCTGAGATCACAAAAAGAGACACAACCAGACGTTATATGCCTCCTGATAAAAGAACACAGTAATACTTATGGGCTTGCCAAAGGAATTGAACCTGAATCTGATCACATCTCTGGAAACAGCTGCCAACTGCCAGGAAATAAAGATGTCAGAGGAATATGTGGAACTGCACTTAAGTGCAATTAATAAAACCCCATGTTTGAGAAACTCTATAGGTCAAATTGGGCTACATTCTTCAACAGATAAATTTTAAAGGAAAGAAAGGGATAGAGGAGAACATGTAAATTAAGAGACTTAATGGAGATAATTTTTTAAATGGGTAAGACTATAACATACAAGAATGCCTGCTTGGATGATAAAATTCTAAAGAAACATAAGGAAGTCATCAAAAGTCAGGATGGTGGATACTTTTGGAGGGAGGGTGGAGGCTGTGGTTGTTACAGGAATATGGTGTTGCTGCCAGTGTGACTGGCAAAATTCTATTTCTCAATATGTGTGGTAGTTACATGGATATTGCTTTACAATAATTTGTTAAACTATATATTTGTTGGGAAGCAGACTTGGCTCAGCTGATAGAGTGTCTGCCTACCATATGGAGGGTTCAGGGTTTGATACCCAGGGCCTTCTAATTCATGTGGTAAGCTGGCCCATGTGCAGTACTGCCGCGTGGAAGGAGTGCCATGCCACACAGGGCTGCCCTTGCATAGAGGTGCCCCATGCGCAAGGAGTATGCCCTGCAAGGAGAGCCACCCCACGTGAAAAAAAAGTGCAGCCCACCCAGGAGTGGTGCCACACCCACAGAGAGCTGACACAGCAAGATGAGACAATAAAAAGAGACGCAGTCTCCCAGTTCCACCAGATAATGCAAGTGGACACAGAAGAACACACAGCGAAAGGACGTAGAGAACAGACAATGGGCGTGAAGGGGAGAGAAATAAATATTTCAAATGAAATAAATTTTTAAAAACCTATATATTTGGTTGTTAAGTTTTTCTATAACTGTTTTATTATACAATCAAAAAGATTTTTAAAAAGAAAGAAAAAAGAAGCATTTTGCTGTCTCTGTTGACTGCTGACTTACCTTTATTTTTATTTTCAACCATTAGAAAATACTTCCAACCCTTACCTTGGTCACAGTACATCAATAAATCTGGATTATTGACCACAATAAACGTTTCTCCATCTTTACTATACGGCTGATGATAGCGGTAGTGCACAGGCAAAAAAGCCTGGAAACAATCAATGCACTGTGAATCTTGTCTGGCATAAATAAGAACTTCAGATTCTTTAGACAAATAGTTAGGAGCTTCTATATTAAAATTTTCTGAAACCATCATTGCCTGTCAAAAAGAAAACAAATATAAATTCAGAAGAAGAAATGAAGAGGATTAAAAAACAATAACAAAACCAGAAGAATGCTCGACAGATGAATAGAAGTATCAAATTTTCCCCTTATAAACAGCTTTCATTCTCTTTCCATCCTCCAACTCTAAGCAGAAAACAGAGAATGTGATCTGCACTTAATAAAAATTTGTTTACTAGGGAAGTAGATGTAGCTCAACAAGTTCGGTGCCTGCCTACCACATGGGAGGTTCCGGGTTTGGGTCCCAGTGCCTCCTAAAGAAGACAAGCAGATGCTGAACCTGCTGCAACAAGCTAGACGCCACGCCCCCTGTAACTAGCAGACACCTAGACAAGCAGATGCCACAAGCCAGCAGACAGTGCAGCCCGCGGGGAGCAGATGTAGCTCAGGCCATTGGGTATTTGCCTCCCATGTGGGAGGTCCTAGTTCAGTTCCTGGTGTCTCCTCAAGAAGGCAAGCAAACAACGAGCAGATAAATGAGAGAACCATCTGGGGGATGAGGGAAGATGAAAAAAGACAAAGTAAATCAATAAATCTTTAAAAAATTTTGTTTACTAGAAGAAAACTGGGGAATTTATACCCTGGGGTACCAAAATTTCCCCATAATAAAAATTATTTCTGTGCAATTTCTTTATTAACCCCTGTTAAGGTGACAAAATAGGTACCAAGAAAAGAGAAATTTAGTGACTAAATATAGCATTATTCAATAAGTATGAAAACTACTATGACAAAAAATATTAAACATGTTTTGGGTTAAAATGACTGGAATCATTCCAGTAATTTTCTGATCTTCAGTGGTGCAAGGAAGATAGTAGCGAGATTAAGACAGAACACTGAGGTCAAGAAGTCGAAGCAAAGTCTATAAGGACAGCATTCTCTATATTGGGTATAAAAAGTTAATGGAAAAAGTGACAAACGACTCTTTAAAAATAATAATAGATTTTTATTTTTTAGGTTTACAGAAAACTTGCAAAGAATATGAAGTTCCCATATCCCCCCCGCCCCCCATACACACTTTCCCTTATTGCTAACATCTACATTATTATTAACTAAAGCCCATATATTACATTAGGGCTCACTCTGTGATACAAAGTTCTTAGTTTTGACAAATGTATAATGTCATTCATCCACCATTATACAATACCATACAGAATAGTTTTAATGCCCTAAAAATGCCCTATTCTCCATATATTGATCCCCACCATTCCCAAATCCCTGACAACCACTGATCTTTTTACTGTCTCTATAGTTTTTGCCTTTTCTAGAATATCATAAAGCTGGAATCGTAAAGTGTGTAGCCTTCTCAGACTGGCTTCTTTCCCTTTGCACTATGCACTGAAGGTTCTCTATGTCTTCATGGCTTGCTAGCTCATTTCTTTTTATTGTTAAGTAATATTCCATTGTACCACAGTTTGTTCATTCACTGCCTACTGAAAGACACCTTGGTTCCTTCCAAGTTTTGCAATTTTTTTTTTTAAAAGATTTATTTTTTTAATTTATTTAATTCCCCTCCCCTCCCCCGGTTGTCTGTTTTCTGTGTCTTTTTGCTGCGTCTTGTTTCTTTGTCTGCTTCTTGTTTCTTTGTCCGCTTCTGTTGTCGTCAGCGGCACGGGAAGTGTGGGCGGCGCCATTCCTCGGCAGGCTGCTCCCTCCTTCGCGCTGGGCGGCTCTCCTTATGGGTGCACTCCTTGCGCGTGGGGCTCCCCTACGCGGGGGACACCCCTGTGTAGCACGGCACTCCTTGCGCGCATCAGCACTGTGCATGGGCCAGCTCCACACAGGTCAAGGAGGCCCGGGGCTTGAACCACGGACCTCCCATGTGGTAGACGGACGCCCTAACCACTGGGCCAAAGTCCGTTTCCCAGTTTTGCAATTATGAATAATGCTGCAATAAACATTTGTGAGCAGTTTTCTTGTATGCACATCAGTTTTCAACTCATTTCATTAAATACCAAGGAGTGCAATTGCCAGATCATATGGTAAGCTTCTGTTTAACTTTGTAAGAAACTGTGAAAGTGTATTCCAAAGTGATGATACTACTTTGCATTCCCACCAGCAAAAAATGAAAGTTCCTGTTGCTCCATGTCCTCACCAGCATTTGGTATTATTTCAGGCTTTTGGGTTTTAGCTATTCTAAAAGTTGTGTAGCCACATGGGATCTAGGCCCACTCTTGATTTAGAGGTGGAGTGGATATCACCATTCCAGGGTCCTCAGGACGGAGGAATAAAATATGGTTTAGAGTGGACTTACTGGTATTCTACTATAGAATTATTGTTAAAGCAGGCTAGTAAGATAGGGAATAGATGGATCTGGAACCCGGCAAGAAGTCCACATGGACATCAGCAACCCCAACATGGCTGCTGGAAGACCCTCCCCAAGATTCTGCCACTCAGAAGAAGACTTCCAACGGAACCAGGAGTAGCCCAGATATTCCCCAAAGGACTTTATCATTGGGCCCTCCTGGGAGATTGACGGGGGAAATAAGCAATCAAAGCAGTGAACAGCTGGAAGTCCTCTCCTGCCATTAGCAAAGGGGTGGAATAATTAGCAGTTTAAAAAGTGGCACCGGGCCTGAGTTCGCTCTCTCGTGCTCTCTTGCCTCTGGACCTGGGCTCCAGCTGCTTTTCCCCAGCTTGGATCACTACACAAGTAAAACTTGGGCATTTATAACCTATAATAGGAAATTGTAGCCTGTAAATCAGCCCTCTTTATCACTTTTCAGTCCCTTCCTCTCTATTTGGGATACCTGCTCTGTTATTTTCTCCCATTTCTCTTCCCTCCCTCCCTGAATAAATTATGGACCTAACTCACCCGATGTGCTCTTGAAATTCATTTCTGCAGCATAGCCAAGAACCTAAATAAAATCTGGTAACATATTTGGTAAGCCAGTTCAGGAGTTTTCTTGGTGAGTGAAACTACGGCCTGCAGTCTGTTTAATGCCTTCCTTTGGTTCTCCATTTTAAACGGGTTCACCTACGAGCCCCCATAGGACATAATCCCAGAGAGGACTTGGAGTTATTCTGAATGATACTGCAGGGACAGAGGCAGGACATTATATATCCTGCCATAACCACTGAATGGACTCAGGCAGAACATAAACTACAATGTAGGGAAGCGGATGTGGCTCAACTGATAGAGCATCCACCTACCATATGGGAGGTCCAGGGTTCAAACCCAGGACCTCCTGACCAGTGTGGTGAGCTGGCCCACATGCAGTGCTGATGTGCGCAAGGAGTACCATGCCACGCAGGGGTGTCCCCCACGTAGGAGAGCCCCATGCACAATGAGTACACCCCGCATGGAGAGCCGCCCGCGTGAAAAAAAGCACAGCCTGCCCAGGAGGGGCACCACACACATGAAGAGCTGATGTAGCAAGTTGACACAACAAAAAGGACAGATTCCTGGTGCCGCTGACAAGAATACAAGTGGACACGGAAGAACACACAGCGAATGGACATAAAGAGCAGACAAGGGGGGGGGGGCGGGCAGAAGGGGAGAGAAATAATAAATCTTAAAAAAATAATAATAAACTGCAATGTAAATTATAATCCATGCAGTATAGCAGTGCTTCAAAATATATTCATCAAATGCAATGAATGTGCCACACTGATAGAAAGAGGTTGTTGATGTGGGAGGAGCAGGGGGTGGTGGGGTGGGGAGTGGGGTATAAGGGAACCTCTTATATTTTTTAATTTAACATTTTGTGTGATCTTTGGATCTTTAAAAAAAAAGACCATAAAAAAAAAGTTGGAGGGAAAAAAAGTTGTGTAGTATTATCTCTGTTTTAATTTGCAGATTCTCTAATGATACATGTTAAGTATCTTTTCATATGCTATTGGCCATCTGTTTATCTTTGTTGAGATATCTGTTCAGGTCTTTTGGTCTTTTTGTAAGTGGCTTGTCTGTCTTTAAAAGTTATTTGTATATTGTGGATACAAGTCCTTTATCAGATATGTGTTCTGTAAATGTTTCCTCCCAGTGTGTAGTTTGTCTTTTCATTCTCTTAACTGTGTCTTTCATAAAGCAGAAGTTTCTAATGTTAAGGAAGTCCAACTTATAGCAGAAGTTTCTAATGTTAAGGAAGTCCAACTTATCAAATTTTTCTTTTATAGATTGTGCTTTTGGTCTTTATCTAAAAAGTCATCACCAAACCTGGGGTCAACTAGATCGTCTCCTATATTGTCTTTCATAGGTTCTATGGTTTTGCATTTTACTTTTGGGTCTATGATCCATTTTGCTTTCATTTTTGTGAAATGTGTAAGGTCTGTGCTAGATTTTTCTTTTCAGTGTTCTATCACAATTTGTTGGAAAGACTATCCTTTCTCCATTGAACAGCCTTTGCTTCCTTGTCAAAGATCAGTTGACTATATTTGTGTGGGTCTACTTCTGAGTTCTCTATTCTGTTCCACAGATCTGTCTATTCTTCTACCAATATGATACTGTCTTCATCTCTGTAGCTTTATAGTAAGTCTTGAAGTCAGGTAGTGTCAGTCTTCCAACTTTACTCTTCTTCAGTATTGTCTTGCCTATTCTGGGTCATCTGCCTTTCCATATAAACTTTATAATCAATTTTCAATATCCACAAAATAATGTGCTGTAATTTTAATAAGGATTGAGTTGAATTTATAAGTCACATTAGGAAGAAATGACATCTGAACAATATTGAGTCTTCCTATCCATGAACATGGAATATTTCCCCCACTCATTTATTATTGTATACATTTTTCACAGATCATTTCCTATATGCATTTATCCTGGGATATAATGAAGATGAAGCAAGTAGAAACAGCAATTTGGTCTTCAGACAAGACTCTGTTAGCAAAAAGACTATTTGGTGATAGTTAAAAAAAATTTTCACTCTGGGTATTTGAGTATCAAAAATGAGCCTTATAAAGGGTTTCTTTTGGAATGATGAAATTGTTCTAGAATTAGAAAATGGTGACAGTTGCACAACTTTGTTTGAGTGTCTAAACATCACTGAATTTTATACTTTAAAAAGGGAAATTTTATACGTAAATTATATCTCAGTTGAAGAAAGAGAATAAGTTTTTAAAATGCATCTCAAGAGAGACCCAAATCCATTTTAAACCAAAGTCAATTAATAACCAACCAGCAGGAACTAACCAACAATTCAAGGTCTTGAGCAGACTTGAAAGTTTCAGCTATGATTTTTTTTGAATTGTAGCTAAAATAAAGGGAAAAAACTAACAAGTAGGTACTACAACAGTTGACAGATGATCAAAAACTCAGACAGTTGGAGTATCTACATCATTCTGTATTTAAAAGAACAGAGAAATATATTTGGAGAGGATCATAACCTTACCATCAAAAATGATATGGACAATGGCTGGATATTGGTAAATCTCTCAAAATGTGCCCAAACCATCAATGCAACCAAAAAAGGTCCAGAGAATATATGCTGATCTATAAAAACTATAACTTGTTACTCCATTTTCACCACAGATAAATAAAAAATAGCCATGAGGTGTTATCAAAAAATGTAAATTATTCATCAAAAACTCATCTTAAAGCAACCCACACTGGTTAACAGACATGAATTCATACTTTTCATGACAATACTATACTACATACGTCACAAATCATCAGAACAAAGCTAAATGAACTAAACCATGAAATTGTAAACCATCTATAACACTTGCCAGACTTTTCGCCCATGGTCTAGAGTGCTTTCAAAGAAACAAAACATTCCACAATTAAGACACAGTAAGTAGTACCTTAGAACAATTTATACAATATAAAAATTGTATATGTATAATATAATTCTTTCTTCACACTGAGACATTCTCACAAGACTTTGTATTTCTGGTCCAGTCTGGCAAAACACTTATCAATTTATTAATCTCAAAGAACCAGTTTTTTATTTCACTACTCTTCTCTATTGTGTTTCTATTTTCCATTTCATTGATTGCTGCTCTGATCTTTATTATTTCCATTCTTCTATTATTTTGGTTTCAATTGCTCTTCATTTCCTAGATTACTAAAGAAGCTTAGCTCAGGTCATTGATTTGAGACTTTATTTTTTCTAATATATTTAGTCCTATAAATTTCTCCCTAAGTATTGCTTTAGCAGCATCCCAATAATTCTATGTTCTGTTTTCATTTTCATTCAGTTTAAAATACTTTATTTCCTTTTTGATTTCTTTTCTGATATTTGGGTTACTTATGTTATTTAGTCCTCAGATACTTGAGGATTTTCCAGAGAAATTTCCTATTACTGATTTCTAATTTAATTCCATTGCAGACAGAAAATATCTACTTTATAAGATTTGAATGCTTCTAAATTTTTGAGGCTTAGAATATGGTCTATCTTGGTAAATGTTGAATGCACACTTAAATAAAATGCATATTTTACAAATGTTGGGTAAAGTATTCTATAAATGTTGAGTAGGTCAAGTTAGTTTATAGTTTTGTTCAAATATTCCAAATCCTAATGAAGCAGGCTAGTAAGACACGGAATCAATAGACAGATCTGGAACCTGACAAGAAGTCCACGTGGACATCAATAACCCCCAAGATGGCTACTGGACACCCCCCCCCCCCCCCCGCCCAAAGATACTGCCACTCAGAAGAAGACTTCCTCCAGGAGCTAAGAGAAGCCCCAGATATTCCCCAAGGACTTTATCATTGGGCCCTCCTGGGCGACTGATGGGAGAAATAAGCAATCAAAACAATAAACAGTTGGAACTCCTTCCCTGCCATAAGTAAAGGGGTGGGATAATCAACTGTTCAAAAAGGCAGCACAGGGCCTAAGTTTTCTCTCTCTCTCATATGCTCTCTCGCCTATGGACCCCTGTCCTGCCCTCTGCACACTGCTCTCACTGTTTTCCCTCTGCCATGTGGCCACGCAAGTAAAACTTGGGCATTTATAATGTATAATGGGAACCGTAGTCTGTAAACCAGCCCGCTTTATCACTTTTCAGACCCTTCCTCTTCACCTGGGACTCCTGATCTATTATTTTCTATCATTTCTCTTCTATCCCTACCTGAATAAAATACTGGCCTACCTCACCCAATGTGCTCTTGAAATTCATTTCTGCAGCATAGTGAAGAACCTAAATAAAATCCAGAAACACTAATTTTATATGTACTTGTTCTATTAATTAAGAGAGGGGTACTGAAATCTCTATTTATAACTGTGGATTTGTCTGTTTCAATTTGCAGGCCCACCAGTTTCTGCTTCATGCATTCTGAAGCTCTGTTATTAGGTGCATGAATGTTTAAGACTATTTCCTTCTAATGAATTGACTCCATTACCAGTACAAAAGAACCCACTTTATCCCTGGTGATAGTCTTTGCTCTAAAATCCACTTTGTCTAAAATTAATAATAGCCACTTTTAATCCGTATGAGTATGTTATATCTTATTCCATCATTTCACTTTTTTTTTTTTTTACCATTTTAAAAAGTTTAGACAACAAGATGCTTGACTTGAAAGGAAAATTATCTAGGATTCATTTCTTCTAGAGTAATTTATCCCTATTAAAGACAGATTCCCCTACATGTAACAGCTATGTACAAAAAAGGTTATAAAATTGTTCTTGGTTTTATGATAATAAATGAAAAACATTAAAATTCTCCAATCTAACAAGGTATGCAAGATTTTTTATGTTGTTGGTTTTTGTTGAACAGTGAAAGCAAAATAACTTAAAACAAAGAGCTGAATGAGCATGCCACTAATGGCGAAATAGAATATTTTCACAGAACCAATATTTTCCCCATCCCATTTCCATTTGGTGTTGATCAAAGCATACCATTGGCCATTTAGTTTAAAAAAAAAAAAAAAGCAATATGATTGTACACATATACCAGTTACTTTATGAACAATAAAGGACTGGGTAAGGGGAAATTGAAAGAACAGATAAAACTAATCAGTATAATCAGGATGTGGTGGAACCAAATTGCAATTTTTCTTATTAAGAACGTATTTTTGGTCTGTAGGAACAAAGTTCTGGAGTAAAACAGCAGGCTCCCTTTTTTAAAAGGCACCTCCTGCCTGCTGCTGAAACAAATAAATTGTATCTTCATTTACCATTTCCAAATGTGCTGATTTATCTATTCATTGATTGGCTGCCCATCAAATCAGAATCTGATCTGCCTCATTGACAAACCCTGTCATTCACAATAGGCTTTCAGTAGTTTACTAAGTGGTATATGCTTCAATCTTAAACTGCACCACAGAACCATCCTGCTCCACCACCTTCAATTTATTTATTTATTTTTAAAGATTTATTTATTTTTATTTTTCCCCCTTCCCCTTCTCCCACACTGCTGTTTTTGTTGTCTGTGTCCATTTGCCGTGTGATCTTCTGTATTTACTTCTCTTTTTGTCTTCTAATTTTTCCTCCTCTAGGATTCACCAGGATTCAATCCTGGAGACCCCTGATGTGGAAAGAGGTCCTGTCAATTGCGCTACCTCAGTTCCTGGTTTCTGCTGCGCTTCACCTTGACTCTTCCCTTGTCTTTCTTTTGATGTGTCATCATCTTGCTGCATGACTCACTTGCACACGCACTGGCTCACCATGCAGGCATGCTTTCTCTTCTTCTTTACCAGAAGACACCAAGGACTGAACCAGGGTCCTCCCATATGGTAGGCGGAAGCTCCATCACTTGACCCACATCTGCTTCCCACTTTCAATTTATTTATTTATTTTTTTAAAGATTTATTTATTTCTCTCCCCTTCTGCCCCCCACCCCAGCTGTCTATTCTCTGTGTCTATTTGCTGCGTCATCTTCTTTGTCTGCTTCTGTTGTTGTCAGTGGCACGGGAATCTGTGTTTCTTTTTGTTGCGTCATCTTGTTGTGTCAGCTCTCCATGTGGGTGGTGCCATTCTTAGGCAGGCCGTACTTCCTTTTGCGCTGGTCGGCTCTCCTTACGGGGCACACTCCTTGCGCATGGGGCTCCCCTACGCAGGGGACACCCCTGCATGGAACGGCACTCTTTGCATGCATCAGCACTGTGCATGGGCCAGCTCCACAACGGTCACAGAGGCCCGGGGTTTGAACCGCGGACCTCCCATGTGGTAGACGGACACCCTAACCACTGGGCCAAGTCTGCTTCCCCCACCTTCAATTTAATAAGATCATTATCCTTAGTCTTGACTCCTTCCTTGGGTTTTTCCTCAGCCATGGTCACTTCACAAAAAAGATACTAGCTCCACATCATCCAAGTCTCCATCCTTTTACTTGTCTTTAAATTTAAAGTGTGCCCTTATAAGCAACATATAGCTGGGTCTTACTTTCTTATCCAATCTAACTATGCCTTTTAATGGGGATATTTAGACCATGTCCTTATGACTATTGATATGATTAAGCTCAAATCTATTATCTAGACATTAGTTCTTTATCACATCTGTTCTGTTCTTTTTACCCTCTTTTTCTGTCTTCTTTTGGATTAACTGAATATTTTTAATCATTTCATTTTATCTATTTTGTTGGCTTATTCAGCTATAATTCTTTGTTTCATTATTTTTTTGGTTATAGCAAACATCTTTAACTTATCAGTCTACTCTAAAGTGATATTAAACAATTCCATGCCTAGTAAAAAATCTTACAAAAGATACTTCCATTTCTCTTCTCCCAATTTTTGTGATATTTCTGCCATATATTCTTCTTTTACATATGGTATGTATACTGTAGTATATTATTAGTTTTGCTTAAACTGTCAATAGTCCTATAAGAGACTTACATAATAAGGAAAATTTTTTATATATTTACCCATTTAGTTACCATTTCAAATACCTTTCTTTTCTTTGTGTAGAACCAAGGGAATTCCTTCAACATTTCCTGTAGCACAGGTCTGATAGTAATGAATTTTCAGCTTTTGTTTGTCTGAAAAAGTCTTTATTTTACCTTTGATCTGTTCTTTTTTTATTTTTTATTTCTCTCCTCTTCCCCCACCCCACCCCCCAGTTGTCTGTTCTGTGTCCATTTTGCTGCACGTTCTTTTTGTCCGATTCTGTTGTTGTCAGCAGCACAGGAATCTGTGCCTCTTTTTGTTGCGTCATCTTGCACCATTCTTGGGCAGGCTGTACTTTCTTTCGCGCTGGGCGGCTCTCCTTATGGGGCGCACTCCTTGCACATGGGGCTCCCCTATGCAGGGGACACACCTGCGTGACATGGTACTCCTTGCATGCATCAGCACTGCACATGGGCCAGCTCCACACGGGTCAAGGAGGTCCGGGGTTTGAATCGTAGACCTCCCACGTGGTAGACAGACCCCCTATCCACTGGGCCAAGTCTGCTTCCCATCACCTTAGCTTATTTTTTTTTTAAAGATTTATTTATTTATTTTTCTCCCCTTCTCTCCCCCGCCCCAGTTGCCTTTCTCTGTGTCTATTTGCTGCGTGTTCTTCATCCGCTTCTGCTGTTGTTAGCGGCATGGGAATCTGTGTTTCTTTTTGTTGCATCATCTTGTTGTGTCAGCTCTCCGTGTGGGCGGCACAATTACTGGGCTGGCTGCACTTTCTTTTGGGCTGGGTGGCTCTCCTTACCGGGCATACTCCTTGTGTGTGGGGCTCCCCTGCATGGGGACACCCCTGTGTGGCACAGCACTCCTTGAGTGCCTCAGCACTGTGCATGGGCCAGCTTCACACGGGTCAAGGAGGCCCAGGGTTTGAACCGCGGACCTCCCATGTGGTAGACGGACGCCCTAACCACTGGGCCAAGTCCACTTCCCCAATTTTGCTCTTAAAGGTATTTTTACTGGATTCAGAATTCTAAGTTTAAAGGTTTTTACTTGAGTATTTTATTTTTTAAAATTAATTTCTCTCTCCTTCTCTACCCCCTCCCAGTTGTCTGCTGTGTCCATTCACTGTATGTTCTTCTGTGGGAATCTGTGTCTCTTTTTTTGTTGTGTCATCTCGCTGCGTCAGCTCTCTGTGTGTGTGCAGTGCCGTTCCTGGGCAGCCTGCACTTTTTTCATGCTGGGCGGGTCTCCTTACAGGGCACATTCCTTGCACATGGGGCTCCCCTTCGCGGGGGACACCCCTGCATGGCACGGTACTCCTTGCGCACATCAGCACTGCATGTGGGCCAGCTCATCACACAGGTCAGGAGGTCCTGGGTTTGAACCCTGGACCGCCCATATGGTAGACGGACACCCTATGCGTTGGGCCAAATCTGCTTCCCTACTTCAGTACTTTAAAAGATGTTGTTCCGTTGTCTTCTCATTTGTATTATTTCCAAGAAATCAGCTGTCATCCTTAACTCTGTTTCTGCGTATGCAACATGCTTTTTATTTCCTCTTGCTACTTTTAAGATTTTCTCTTACCACTGCTTTAAACAATTTAATCATCATATGCCTTGGTGTAATTTACTTCATATTTCTTCTGATTGAGCATCTTAAAATATGAGGGTTTATTGATTTCATCAAATTTGGAAAATCTTTGGCCATTGTTTCTTCAAATATTTTTTCTATCCCCACCTCTCCTCTCTTAGGGACTCCAATTATACTACAGTAGGCCCCCGTAATTATGTCACAGCTCACCAATGCTCCATTCACTTTTTTTTAATCTGCACCTTCCTGTGGCTTTTTGTGTGCTATCTGCTCTCTGCATCTATTCGCTCTGCATTCTTCTGTATCTGTATTTTTTAATTTATCCCCCCCTTGCAGCTTTTTTAAAAATTTATTTCTCTCCTCTCCCCCGACAGTTGTCTGATCTCTGTGTTCATTTGCTGCGTGTTCTTCTGTGACCACTTCTATCCTTATCAGCGGTACCAAGAATCTGTATTTCTTTTTGTTGTGTCATCTTGTTGTGTCAGCTCTCCATGTGTGTGGCGCCATTCTTGGGCAGGCTGCACTTTCTTTCATACTGGGCAGCTCTCCTTACAGGGTGCACTCCTTGCACGTGGGGCTCCCCTACACGGGGGCATCCCTGCGTGGCAGGGCACTCCTTGCGCACATCAGCACTGCACGTGGGCCAGCTCCACATGGGTCAAGGAGGCCTGGGGTTTGAACTGTGGACCTCCCATGTGGTAGGCGGACGCCCTATCCTTTGGGCCAAGTCCGTTTCCCATTTGCTATATACTTTCTGTGTCCATTCGCTGAGCACTCTTCTGCATTGTTGCTTGTCTCCCTTTTTGTTGTGTTACCTTGCTGAGTCAGCTCTCTGCACTGCTTGCCGGCCAGGAGGCACTCTGCAGCACTTGTGGACCAGGTGGTACTCCACCGCACCCAGGCTGGTGGTTCTCCCCAGCATGCAGGTAAGCCTGCCTTCATAAGGAGGCCCTGGGAAGCAAACCCAGAGCCTCCCATATGGTAGACAGGAGCCCAACTGATTGAGTCACAGCCGCTTCCCTCCATTTACTTTTTAAATTCTTTGACTATTTCGCATTTTTGGTAGTTTCTATTGCTTATATGTATGCACTAATCAATAAAGAGCTGAATACTTGAGGAGAACCATCTACAGATCTCCAGAATTCTGTCTCTATCCGGTCTTCTCCTCTCCAGTGACCTTGGTTTCACCAAAATCTCAGCTTCATCTCAACTCAGGAAGTCCACCTGGTTCTGCCTGGGTTCGCCTACCTACAGCTTTCTTTGATGCTCAAGCAAATACCATATAATGGGTTAGCTTAAACAATGGGAATTTATTAGCTCACAGTTTTGAGACTAGGAAAAGTCCATATCAAGGCATCACCAAGACAATGCTTTCCTCCATAAGACAGGCATTCTGGGGCTGGCTGCCAGAAATTCAGACCAATAGGAGAGAAAGCCACAGGATACAAGAAGCTGAAGGTCAACAGAAACCAGAAGAGAAAGGAGAAGCCAGGAGAAGCTGCCACATGCATTGCCATGTGACAGAAAGATCAAGGATCCTCTTCAAAGAATATTAGTGGTTTTGAATTTAAAAATCTGTCTAAAAACACCATTTAAAAATGAAATCAGGTTCATCTAAGGTGCCTTATTCTTGGTGAATCTACTAAGACTTGTCTTTATTTTCAGATTGCCCACAAACCATCACAATCACCTTATAAGGCATTTTTCTACTATATTACTTATCTGATTTAGATCCCTAGTTCTATTTGGTGTAGTCAAAAATTTTATCTTACGGACAGAGTTGAGATCTCAGTTCAGATATATAAGCATCAACCATTTCCTACATATAACTCCCCTTCTACATAATTAAACTCATTATCTAATATCTCATGACAAAGTTTCTCTACATAGGGAATTGGGCCATGGTCTCAACCCAGCTTAGTAGAATAAAATGGCATCTGACATATCAAGTAATCATCTTCTAATTATTTTTGTTTTACAAATGAGTTATCCATTTTTCTAGAAATTTCCAAAATAAAAAATTAATTCACTTAAAAGTTTATAATTAGGGATTAGTAGATTAGCAAGCAGAAAATAAAGATAAAGAGGAACTTGTCAGTTAATCTACAGTAACACCCTTTACCCCCTTTTTAAACAGTCAACCCACACAAATCCCAATCAAAGGTATGGGCATGTAACCTCTTTTTGTGTGTCCCTATCCAAAAAAATTCCATTTTCTTAGAACATGGTTGGTGATTTTATTAAGTAGGTTCAAGTATAATTCCAATATGCCATTATAAACCAAGAACTATACTTAAATTTGACACCTGTTACTTAAAAAGTTTAAAGCCTTACATAGAATTCAAGATTCAGTGAAGAAAACAACAAATGAAAAAGCACTGAGGTCCTTACATACGTGTCTACCTAAACTGACATATATATATAATATTTATAGCTAAACTACCATACTATAGAAAACTCTGAAAACACACGAAGATTAAGATGGGGACTAAGGTAGGTCCAAGACTTTTTGTGACAGTTTTAGATCATTTACGAATCCCCAAAAGAGAAAGATTATGTTTGTAAACTTATCTATTCTTCCAGGTGTGATATAATCCCTTTGATTATACTGGATTAAGTTGAGGGGCTCTTGATTAGATTACCTGTTAAGAGTAGGACTCTGATTCGACCATGTCAGTAAGGCATGACTCAGGTTGGGTCCCCACCTGCTTGGTGGGCTGATATAAATGGTCACTCACTCAAAAAGACACAAACGAAGAGAGAGCTCTGTCATTTTTGATCCTGGATCCCTGGGGATTGATGAGGCATTCACCTGATAGTTTGCAGCTGACCTTGGGAAGAGACCAGAAGAGCTGAGGCTGATCTAAAAAGCCCAGAAAGAAATGAGCCTATGCCAGAAGAAAGAGGGAACCCTAATAGACAAGCCCTATGCCAGCCTGTAGCTGAGAAAGAGAAGCCCAGAGGGGAAGGCTGAACCCTCACAGAGATCAGCCACCATCTTGCGTCAACATGTGGCAACTGATTTTGGTGAGAAAAGCAACCCTGAGTTGGACTCTTTAGGACCTTATAACTGTAAGTTTTTACCCCAAATAAAAATGTTTTATAAAAGCCAACATATTTCTGGTACTTTACATCAGCCCCCGTTTTGGCAGACTAATACACTTATTGTTGTATACCTTTTTATACCTCCAAAATTTTAGGCTATGAGAATGTATTACCTACTTTAAAAATTAAAATAAATAAATGGAACAGGTGAAGAAACTGGCCTAAACTGCAATTAGAAATAAACTGCCATTATGAATTATTAGAAGCATATCTATTTTGCCTTTGATTCATATAGATTATAATCTTATGAACTAAGACAGCATTTCTCAAAATTCCTTAATATAAATAACTGTGTTGTTAAAAACAGACTTTTGGGCATAAACTAGACACACAGAATCAGCATTTTCTAGGAAGACCATCTGTACAAAAAGTGCACCCAGGTAATTCTTATCAAAGTTGGGTAAACCCTTAATTAGGAGGTAAGATTCCTGTCTAGGAAGAACAACAATTTTGTAATTAGAGAACCCTGGAGTCATTTCTTGACTCAACCATTTACCTGTATGATCTTGAATAATGGTTGCTTTATCCATAAATTGGAGATAATGTCTCCAGGTTTGTTAGAAAGATTAATCTATATAAAGGGTACAGGACACAATCTTTCTTTAATGCTTAATTCTATCTTCTTTCCTTTGGAAAAAAAAATTAAGATATCTGGCATATAGGTATGCAGTAAATATTAGCTTCCTTTCCTCCTATACCCAAATTATACAAATGTTGGGGTATATGTCAATCCAGCTTTACACAGTTGCTGTGGAGGACTATTTATTAATCTTTAATATCCTTAAGACTATACATAGTCACTAAACTATGAACCATCCTGCCCAAAGGATTTAACTAGTTCAGTTTAGTTGGCTTATTCTTAACAAGTATCACTCACTTGTTGAAGAATATGCCCATTGCAGCAGTTTGATATTACTGATGAATTCCAAAAAGAAATACTGGATTATGTTTGTAAACTGGTCTTTTCCTCTGGGCATATTACAGTATATTGGATTCAGATGTTTTACTTTTACTTGATTAAATAACAATTAAGGCTCTGATTGGGCCACATCACTAGGACATTGAGCCCCCGCTGGGGCAAGGACTCGCACAGAAAAGGCTTCGCAGAGAAGCGAGGTTGGAGCCTTGAGCTGGAGCCCTGGGAAGTAAGGGCACAGAGGAGATTGGCTGTGAGGAAAGAAAAGCAAGCCCCAGAAAGAGAGGAACCCTAAGCCTAGAGAGAAGCAAGCCCCAAGAAGAAAGGAACCCAAGCCCAGAGAGAAGCAAGCCCCAAGAAGAGAGGAACCCAGGAAGCCTGAACCCTGGCAGACGTTGGCAGCCATCTTGATCCAACACATGGCAAAAGACTTTGGTGAGGGTCTGATAACTGTAAGCCCCAAATAAATACCCTTTACAAAAACCAACCAATTTCTGGTATTTTGCATCAGCACCCCTTTGGCTGACTAATACACCCATCCTAGGTCTAAAAATATCAATTTATTCAATTTAACAAAATGAAAAAAAAATTACTACAATGTTGTCTTGTCTACTACTTTACCTTAATCCAAATTATGGCATCCCTAAATTAATTTCTTCCCTAGAAACTCCCCCTAATAGCTGTACCTCTGTTATGTTTCTCTCTCGTAATGAAGCCAACTCATATGGATCCACAAATAGTCCTGTCGGGATGTACAGTTTAATTAAGAGTCGGCAGGTCTGTAAGTCCTCAATGCTTTCTCCAAATTTCACTTTTATTAAAAGGTCTCTGTAAGACAAGTACATTTAAAGTAAATCTCTTCATTCAATTGTTAAATGAGACAGCATAACACTATAGTTAAAGGTGCAGAAACACTACATTTCAAATTCAATTTTCAACTGTAATTAAATCAAATTATGTATACTATGTCAGAATCACCCATTAGAACATGCATACATTTATGTCATAAGCCACAGTGTGATATTAGTGTGAAAACAGACATAGATCAAGGGAAGGGATACAGTCCAAAAACAGATACACAAATATTTTCAATAAGTGGTACTAAAACAAATGGATATCTATATATATTTAAAAATGGACCTTGAACCCTCCATCTCATATTATACACAAAAATTAATTTGAAATGGATTGTATATCTAAATGTGATTTTCCCAGACATCTGTTTGGAGGCATTTTCTGGACCACAGTGCAGTGAGGGATTTCCAAAACACAGCGCGGTGATCTTATTTAGATGATCACTCTTTAAAGGAAGATAACAAAATCCACACACTCAATAATGAAATATTCACAATGTTCAGTATCCAACCAAAAGTTAATAAATACATGAATAAGCAGAAATGTGACCAAAAACCAGGAGAAACAGCAGTCATTAGGAAAAGACCTTGATATGACAGAAGTGATGGAATTAGCAAAGGACACTAAAACAGTCATAAACATGCCCCACATGTTCAAGGATTTAAAGAAAAATATGAACATTACAAGGGAAAGAGAAGATACTTTTTAAAAAGAACTCAATTCAACTTCAAGAAATGAAAAACAATTTATGAAATGAAAAATTACCTAGGTGTGATTAAAACCAATTAGAGGCAGTGGACTTGGCCCAGTGGTTAGGGTGTCTGTCTGCCACATGGGAGGTCCTCAGTTCAAACCCCGGGCTTCCTTAACCCATGTGGAGCTGGCCCCTGCGCAGTGCTGATGCGCGCAAGGAGTGCCGTGCCATGCAGGGGTGTCCCCCGCGTAGGGGAGCCCCATACGCAAGGAGTGTGCCCCGTAAGGAGAGCTGCTCAGCGCGAAAGAAAGTGCAGCCTGCCAGGAATGGCGCCGCACACAGGGAGCGCTAACACAACAAGATGGCACAACAAAAAGAAACACAGATTCCCGTGCCACTGACAACAACAGAAGTGGACAAAGACGACGCAGCAAATAGACACAGACAACAGACAACTGGGGTGGGGGGGGAAGGGGAGAGAAATAAATAAATAAAACCAATTAGATGCTGCAGAAGAAAACATCAATAACTTGGAGACTAAGCAATAGAAACTACCTAAATTGAAGCACAGAGAGGAACAAAGCTGGCAGAGGGGCAGCTTCAGTGATCTTTAAATAATATCAAGTGGTCTAACATATCTATCATTGGAGGTGTGGAAAAAGAGGAAAAAATTTAACAGAAAAAAATATTTGAAGACATAAGATGAAAATTTTAATTTGATGAAAAATATAAACCCATAAATACAAGAAGTTCAACAAATCCCAAAAAGAATAAACACAAAGAAAACCACACCAAGATATATTGTGATCCAATCAGTAAAAATCACTAAATAACTAAAAGAAAATCACCGAAGGGAAAAAAAACACCTTACAAGCAGTCAGAGAAAAGAGGCCAATTATGTAGAGTAACAAAGATAAGAACAAACCAGCAGACAATGGAACAATATATTTAAAGAACTAAAGAAATAAGTACTAAAAGAAAAAAGCTGTCAACCAAGAATTATATATCCAGGGGAGGGGGAATTTTTCAAAAATAAAGGCAAAATATACACTAAGACAAATACAAACTAAGAGAATTTGTCACTATTAAATATGGTATATATTAAATATTTAAATATTAAATTTCAGTCAGAAAAAAATGATTGCACATGGAAACCTGGATCTATAAGAAAGAGAGAACATGAGAAATGGTAAATATTTGGATGAACTAGAAAAAAATTTTTCATTTTTATTTGCCTTACAACATGATAGTAACAATGTGTTTTGGGATGTATAACACAAGTAAAATATAAAGTAAAATGTTTGATGGCAATAACATTAAGTAAGAGTGAGGGAAATGACCCTATCCTGATATGAGTCATTCATTAACTGTGACATGGAGTAACACTATTCAAAGGAAGACTGTAATAAGTTAAAATTGCACACTATAATTGCAACCAATTAAAAAAGAGAAAGCTATAGCTAATAAGACAATAATGGAGATAAAATGAAATGCTAAAATACTTAACTTATCCAAAATAAAGGCAGGAAAAGAGAGAAAAGACTAAATGGGACAACAGAAAGAAGTATCAGGATAGTAGACTTAAACCAAACCAACCACATTATTGTTTACATTTAAAGTAAGTGGTCTTGGGAAGCAGATGTGGCTCAAGCAGTTGAGCACCCACCTACCACATGGGAGGTCCCAGGTTTGGTTCCTGGTGCCTCCTAAAGAAGATGAGCAAGACAGCTGATGCAATGGGCTGGCTCGGCAAGCCAACGCAACAAGATGATGCAAAGAGATGACACAATGAAGAGACACAATGAGGAAACACAAGGAGAGACAAAACAAGGAAGGAGCAAAGGTGGCTCAAGCAATTAGGTGCCTCCCTCCTATATGGAAGGTCCTGTGCTCAATTTCCGGTGTCTCCTAAAAAGAAGATGTGCACACAACAAACAGACGCAGAGAGCAGACAGCATGCGCGTGCACACACACACACACACACGCGGGGGGTTGAAATAAATTAAATAAATCTTTTTTTAAAAAAGTGGTCTAAACATCACAACTAGAATGCAAAGATGACACTGGACAAATTTGCACCACTTAACCATACACTGTCTACAAGAAACGCATTAAAATATTAAGGCACAGATAAGTTTAAAGAAGGATGGGAAAATGTCCATAACATACACAAATACTAATCATAATAAATCTGGAGTATATTTTTATCAGGAAAAGGAATTTATATCAGGACAAGGAAAAGGAATTTATATTAGGAAAAGGAATATTGTCAGGGACAAAGAGGATGATATAGCAATCCTAAGTGTACTGGCATACCTACAACAGAACTTTAAAATATTCATGCACTACTTCATAGCAAAAACTGATAGAATTACAAGGATAAATAGACAAATCCACAAATATAGTCAGAGATTTTAATACCTCTCTCATAGTGATTGACAGCACAAGCAGACAGAAAATCAGTAAGGACAGAAGACATGAACAATCCTATCAACCAATTTGACCTAATGGAAATGGACATTTATAGAATGTTCTACCCAACAAAAGCACATTTTTAAGTGCACAGGAAAAATCATATGTTGGGCCACAGAAGAGGTCTCTAGAAATTTAAAAGGTTAAAATCATACAGAGTATGGTCTCCAGACACAATAGAATTAAACTCAAAATCGATAACAAAGCTACTAAATAACCAACAGTCCAAAGAAATCATAAAGGAAACTGGAAAATATTTTGACAAAATGAAATACAAAGATGCTAAACATAGCCTGCAGCTATGTTTCCTCTGGCTCAGAGGAAAACTTACAGTTTTAATGCTAAGATATTTATATTAGAAAAGAAAAGAAAAATCAAAATCAATGATCTAAGCTTCTTCCTTGAACTAAAAAGGAAAAGGAAATTAAATTCAAGGAAAAAAAGATATAATAAAGATAAGATCAGAAATCAAAGAAATAGAAAATGGACAAATAATAGAGAAAAATGAAGATCAAGAAAATTAATAAATCTCTAGCTAACCAGATCATGAAAGAAAGAGAATAAACAGATTACCAACATCAAATACAAAAGAAGGAAAACACAACTTCTATACATTAAGATGTCCTCTTAATAAGACAATGTAAAGGAAATAAAATGAATCATTTTATTTCAATGAATTAAACAACTTAAATTGGCAAATCTCTTGAAAGAAAAATTATCAAAACTGACACAAGAAGAAATAGACAGGGAAACGGACTTTGGCCCAGTGGTTAGGGCGTCCGTCTACCATATGGGAGGTCCGCGGTTCAAACCCCGGGCCTCCTTGACCCGTGTGGAGCTGGCCATGCGCAGTGCTGATGCGCGCAAGGAGTGCCGTGCCACGCAAGGGTGTCCCCCGCGTGGGGGAGCCCCCACGCGCAAGGAGTGCACCCGTGAGGAGAGCCGCCCAGCGTGAAAAGAAAGTGCAGCCTGCCCAGGAATGGCGCTGCCCACACTTCCTGTGCCGCTGACGACAACAGAAGCGGACAAAAAAAACAAAAGCAGACAAAGAAACAAGACGCAACAAATAGACACCAAGAACAGACAACCAGGGGAGGGGGGGAAATTAAATAAATAAATAAATCTTTAAAAAAAAAAGAAGAAGAAATAGACAATCTGAATAGTTCTGATATCTTGAATATGTAATAAAAAATTTTAAAGTCTTCCCATGAAGAAACTCCAGGCCCAGATGGTTTCCCTGATGAACGTTATCCATCATTCAAGAAAGACATGCCAATGATTTCTCAGAAAATAGAGAAGGAAATACTTCCCAACTTATTTTACAAGGCCAGAATTACCCTGACACCAGTACCAGAAAGAAACATCACAAGAAAAAAGTACACACCAGTATCCTTCATGAACATAAAAGTAAAAATCCCTAGCAAGATACTGGTAAATCAAATCATATCTTTATTTCATAAAGATAATACATAATGACCAACTGATAGGTTTTCTTTTGGAAAAATCAATGTGCTTTACCATGTTAACAGAGAAATAGAGAAAAATCATTATTATCTCATAGTAAATGCAGAAAAAGCATTTTACAAAATTTAACAACCATGAAAAAAAATTCACAGGAAACTAGTAACATAAGAGAAAGTCCTCAGTTGATAAAAGCCATCTACAAAAAGACTAAGACAAATATAATTAATGGTAAAAGACTGGGTACTTTCCTCTGAAGATCAAGGCAAGGATGTCTACTCTCACCACTATTAATCAATATTATATTGGAGACACTAGCCAGTTCAAAAGGCAATAAAAAGTATACAGATTGTCTTTATTTGCAAACATGATCACCTTTATAAAATATCCTAAGTAATCTACTAAAAAGCTACTGGCATTGGTAAGTGATTTCAGCAAGGAAGCAGAATAAAGTGTCAGCATACATCAATTTTATTTCTATTACTAGCAACAAACTGGAAATAAAATCTTTTAAAAAACACGCTTCACTGGTCCATGCACAGTGCTGATGTGCTCAGAGTGCTGTGCCACACAGGGGTGTCCCCCGCATAGGGGAACCCCACGCGCAAGGAGTGCACCCCATAAGGAGAGCCACCCAGCGTGAAAGAAAGTGCAGCCTGCCCAAGAATGGCGCCGCACACAAGGAGAGCTGACACAACAAGATGACACAACAAAAAGAGACACAGATTCCCAGTGCCACTAAAAAGGATAGAAGTGGTCACAGAAGAACACACGGCGAATGGACACAGAGAACAGACAACTTGGGGGGGGGGACTGGGATGGAGAGAAATAAATAAATTAATAAAATCTTAAAAAAAAAAAAAGAAATACTTAGTGACGAATTTAATAAATTATGACAAGACCCAAACACTGAAACCAACAGCATTGTTAAGACAAAATGATGTCATTATTCATAGGTTGGAACAATCATTAATGCTAACATATCAAATCAGTTCTCTCCAAACTGCTCTGTAGAATCCCAATAAAAATTTCACGAAGTTTTTGGAAAAAAAAAAAAAGACAAACTGATTCTAAAGTTTACATGGAATACAAAGGTCTAGAATAACCAAGCCATTTTGGAAAAGAACAAGGTTGGAGGGCTTATTCTCCCCTCCTCCTTTTTTTCCAAGGGTCAGCCAAGGGTCAGAAATTTTTTTGGAAAGAAGCCCCGAGGCAAAGCAGATGAACTGAGATGTAAAGAATAAAAAAGTAAAGACTGGTTAATAGTACAAACACAAGAATGTTCTTCCACTACAAGGTGTCAAGAATACAGAGCTACATGGAAAAATACAACCAACCCAACGTATAGACTATAGTTAACAGCAACACTGATATCCCTACAGCAATGACAAAGAAGGCACTATATCAATGCCAAAGGTCAATAATGGGAGTATAAAAGAGGGTATCGGATTTTTCCTTTTGGAAAACACATACAATATAGTGAACCCTGTGGGGAGAGGGCTTATACTTCCTGATTTCAAGACTTACTGTAAAACTATAGTTATGTTATCAAGATAATATGTTACTGGTATATGGACAGATATAGAGATCAAGAGTTGGGGAACTCTTTTTCTCAAAGGTCCAATAGTAAATATTTAGACTTTGCAAGCCATACAAGATCACCACTGCATAGTCTTCTCTGTTTTTTTCCTAAAAAAAAACACAAAAGCTTAAAGATGTAAAAATCATTCTTAGCTCAAGAGCCATACAAAAGCAGTACACAGGCAGGATTTGCCTCGTCAGCCACAGTTTAAAATAGATGCAGAGGTAGACCCACACATATAGGGTAACCAATTTTCAACAAAAGTACCATGGTAATTTGATGAGGAAAGAATAGTCCTTTCAATAAACGGTGCTGGATCAACTGGATAATCCATATGGAAAAACTAATCTCAACCCTAATACTACATACAAAATTAATTAGATCATACCCCTAATTGTAAATGCTAAAATTATAACACTTCTAAAATTTTTTCCCATGATTGTGGAATAGGCATATATTTCTTATACAGGATACAAAAAATATGAGCCATAAAAATAAAAAATAAAAAAAAGATAAATTGGACTCCATCAAAATTAGAATCTTTTACTCTTTGAAAGACATCATTATGAAAATAAAATGATAAGACAGAATGGGAAAAATATTCCCAATATATTTATCTGCCAAAAGACTTAAACCCAAAATATATAAAGAAATGGCAAACAACCCAATTGAAAGTGGACAAAAGATTTAGGCTGACAATTCACAAAAGAAGATATATAAGGGTCATACATAAGCACATGCAAAGGTTGTTCAAAAGCATTAGTCATAAGGTAAATACGAATTAAAACTACAGTGAGATTCCACTACATAACCAACAGAATGTCTAAAATTAAAAAGACTGGCCATATCAAGTGTTGGCAAGGATGTAGCCGAAATTAAACTCTCATACATTGCTGGTGGGAATGAAAATTTGTTATAACCACTTTTTGTTTTACACTTTGGCAGTTTCTTAAAAGGTTCAACATATACCTACCATATAATCCAGCAATTCCACTTCCAGATATTTACCCAAAGAAATGGAAACATGTCCACAGAAAGATTTGTATACAGCTGTTCATTACAGCTTTATTTATAACAGCTCAAAACTGGAAACAAACCCAATGCCATCAACTGGTGAGAAGATAAACAAATTTCAGTACTTAGCAACAAAAATAAACTATACTATACAAAAAACAACATAGATGAGTCTTACAGTGAAAAAAGTCAGATATTAAAAAGTATATACCATATGATTTCATTTATATAAAATTCTAGAAACTCTTTATGCAGATTGTGATAGAAAACAGATCCGTAATGGATGGGGTTGGGTATTGGTAAGGGAGAATAACTGCAAGGAGCATGTGGTTTTTTTTGCAGGATGATGGAAATGATCTATATTTTGATTGTGGTGGTGGACAAACGGCTGTATATATTTATCAAACTCGATGAATTTGATTTAAAACAACAACAACAACAACACTATGAGATAGTACTATTGTAATTCCTATTTCACCAGTAAGAAAACCAATGCACTGAAAAACTAAGAAACTTTTTCAAGAGCCAGGACTCCAACACTTGTAGTTTCACTCCAAAGCCCACTTTCTTAACCACTATTCCATTTTGCCTCTATTCTGTACATAATAAATGTGTTTATGAACATTTAAAACTTTTAAAGTAGGAAATATACATATACAGTTTGTTTTAAAAAAACAAACAATGGAGACCTTTAAAGCCTCCTTACAAGATGATATTCAATTCCTTATTCAAAACATGTTGGATATATTTGTTCATCCTTATGAAGGCATTTATGTGTTTTATCTTCCAGTCCACATTTCTTTACCTTGTTCACAAATATAACAGGAAGACTTCATCAAGTCTTGCAGAAGGGGACCGGGGGTGAGTAGGGTAGGGGTTGTGTAGGAAAGGGTGCACCTAGGGCATGCTTCTATGGACTATGAATGTGTTAATCTTGTCAAAGGATGTTATCTCAGTGGGTAGAGACCTACAAAATAAATAGCAAAACATTAAACTCCCATCCTGGGGAGCCCTGCTACATTCTCAAATAGAGGAGCAAGAATCTCTCAAGTACATAGGCAGTGCCTAATAAAAGAAAACAGACCAATTGGCAAGTCCTCAATATTAATGTATATGACTATGAATCTTATTCTTGCAAAATTGAAACTTAGCCTAATAATAACTATTGCCCAAGAGTTACTTCCTGAAAATTTCCTTATTACTCAAATGTGGCCTCTCTCTAAGCCAAACTCAGCAAATAAACTTACTTCCTTCCCCACAGCATGGACATGACTCCCAGGGATAAGCCTCCCTGCCACTGAGGGATTAATACCAAGAACAAATCAGCAATGCATTTGAAAAAAGACCTTGACCAATAGGAGGAAACACCAATAAATACAAAAGAGTCTTTATGGCTAAGAAATTTCAAAATAAGTCAGGTGTTCATTTCAAAGATTGCACTTATGCACTTTTAGGCAGGATCTCACTAACTGGCTCTGTGAACAAAGTCTCAAACAGGGGTGCTCCCAAGGGCTCTAGAGCCACTGGGACACTATAGGCAAGGCACACAACCCCCTTGAAATCATCAACCTTTCAGTAGGCCTTACCTTGGAAATATGATAACCTATTTCCCCAGTATAACAGAGTTAGACTCATTTATAATTTCCCTGCACAATATTCTTCTACCACCACTTTTTGAGCTATAATTAGCACTATACCACTTAAAAATATGTCTCAGAAAATTAAATTTTCAATCTGTTCATATGCCAGTTGAGCCCTGAATCTCAGATGAATTGAAGCTAACAACTACTCTCCAGTTCATCAGACTTGCCCAGGACAACTAATAAAAGGATGATAATGGACAACCCCTATCTGAAAAAACAGAGAATATGTACAATTGCAAGCAAAACAGTTCCTTCCATCTGATCTAAGCACCCTCTCAATCTGAGGCAGAGCAAGCTCATGATCCTCAAGGTTGAGGAATGAACAAACACAAGGGGGGAATGCATAAACTTATCAATACTGTAGTAATGGAAGAACATGCAACACTGCTATAAAGATAGTGGATACCAGAGATTCTGATGGAAGGGGGAGGGAATAATAGTTGGATCATAGGTCATTTTAGGGCATTGGAATTAAGTATAAACCACAATGTATAGACCTTGGCTAGTAGCAGTGCTTCAATATTTATTCATCAGTTGTAACAAATTCTAAGATGTTATTAAAGGGGAAGATGTGGGAGGAGGAGGGGGTGGTATATGTAAGAATCCCTTATACTTCCAATATAACTTTTCTGTCAATCTAAAACCTCTTTATGGGGGAACAGATGTGGTTCAAGTGGTTGGGTGCTCGCCTCCCACATGGGAGGTTCCATGTTTGGTTCCTGGTTCCTTCTGAAGAAACAGGAACAGGTAACAGACAAGGCAAATGAAAAAGCCGACTCAGGGAAGCCAATGTGGCCCAGTGGTTGAGTGTCAGCTTCTCACATCTGAGGTCCTGGGTTCAAACCCCAGCCCCCAGGTACTTCAAAAAATAAAATAAAATAAAAATAAAACCTCTTTATGGACTAAAGTAGGCTTACCATTATTCTAGCAATGGAAGAACTTGTATTGTTGATATAAAGGCAGTGGCCACTAGAGGTTCTAAGGGGAGGGAAAGGGAAGAATAGGTGTAACATGGGGCATTTTGGGATATTGGAGTTGTCTTGCATGACACTGCAATGATGGATATAGTCCATTATATATTTTGTCAAAACCTATAAAATTGTCCCATGCAAAATGTAAACTATAATGTAAACTATAGACCATGGTTAGCAGCAATGCTTCAATATGTGTTCATCAATTGTAACAAACGTACCGTATTAAAAAAGATGTTGGTACTGTGGGAAAGTCTGGGAGGGAGAGAAGGTGGAGCATATGGGAGTCCCCTGTATGTTTTATGTAACATTCATGTAATCTAAAGCATTTTTGAAAATAAAAAATGATTTTAAAAATTAAGTTTATTACATTAAAAAATAGTCTTGCAAAAAAAATCAGATATATTATAACTAGCATTTCCATGTTTTATCTTTTTGCTAAATAAAAGTAAAACAGTCACCTATGTTGGGAGTTGCCAGGAGCATTCCCCTTTCTCAGGCATGGCAGGGACTTTTTAAAGATTAAAAACTCACCAAGAATAGGACTTTCTAAGGGAGCAAAGCAGTCCTAACAAAGTAGCAATTGTTATAACATTTAATAATTAGCTGGTCTCAGTCCAGTAGTGATAGCCTATTAAAAATAAACAAATACACCATACCAATATATTTCTGTTCTCCACTTTATAAGACCCCCTTATATCAAATAAAAACAGCATCAGTCAATCAAAACATTTCCTCATTTGTTTCCACATTTGCTCTATATATGCTTCTCTTTTCTATCCCTCTTTTTAGAGCTTCTTTCTACTTTCTAAATAAAATGCTACCCAATTCACAAATCCCTCGATAGAGCTATAAAATTCTAATTTTCATTTTCTCACTAATAACTCTATAAAGGAAATAATTTTGTAATAGGTTCTTGCTAGTTCCAGAGACCACCATTTTCACTTCTGTGTTCACAAACCATCTTTTTATAGAATTTTGGTCTCGAATCTACATCAAGCACACTCTTCCATGGTTCTCCCTTACTACCCAAGTATCCACAGGTTACAGATGAAATTTAGCAAACTTTTAAGCAAATTGCCCTACTACTATAAGATATAGTTTATCAGGGAGGGGAGATTCTGAACTCATTTACAGTAGTTAGACCTTTTGTATAATTCCCTACAAATTCTTTATTTCAGTTACCTATTACCAATATTTGGCCCTTTCTAGAGTGGAAGTAATCCTTCTTATCAAGAAAATAAATAAGAGAGACTAAAGAGTTCTGCTTTTTATTATCTATTAATGCTTCCTCATCTACCCTAGCAGCAAGACTATATCTGCTCTAAACATAAAAAAAACCTTTGTGAAAGGCATTGGCAGTTTCTGAAGACACCAAGCAACTCTGGGATTTCTATTTTCTGCAGCTTTTCTTGTGAGCTATTGCTCTTCATCTTTAGTTTTGTCTTGCTTTCTAGCTTCAGTATTCATAATTGGAGAGCTACATTTGCAAATATAGTCACCTCTTCAGGCACCTCGTTTTTTCTTAACAAAAATATTTATGATTACATTGTCAAAATTGCATTATTTACCATCTTTAGCTCCTCCTGAAATTCAAGTCATAAGAATAGTTTTATACACCTCAATTACTGTAAGGAGAGCAATACACAAGCTATTTACTTGACACAATTACCCTAACATTGCTTAAAATGTGTCAGAAACTCTGTTGAAAATTCCTTTGAGAAATCCTACCGACTTTCCTCTCTAAATCAGTTTGTTTCACTTTATTGTTACATCTCCTCTTTGACTGAAATGGTATTGCCTAATTTGATTACATATCTCATTAATAACAATAGCTAATATTTCCTTAGTATTTTCTATGTGACAAGCACATATTAAGGGGCTTTCCATATATTCTCTGATTTAATCCTCAAACTCTAATGAGAATTATTATCATTACACAAACCTACTGATAAAGTAGTATAACAGTTTGATATTATTTATGAATTCCAAAAAGAGATATGGATTATGTTTGTAAACAGGTCTGTTCCTCTGGGAATGGTCCCCTTTAACTGTATTAGATTCAGCTGGGATGGCTTTGATTAAATTATGTTAAGATTAGGGCTTTGCTTTGACCGTGTCAGTAGGGTGTAACTCAGAGTTGATTCCCCACCCCCTTGGTGGGTTATATAAACAGGCACTCACTGAAGAAGACAAACAGAAGAAGGCACAGGTAGATAGAGAGCGTCAAAGAAACGTAAAAGGAGAGACTTTGGTCATTTTAGTCCTGCCACGTGACAGGAAGGAAGAGGCTCAAACAGTTAAAGCCCTGGGGAGGGATGAGTCATTCACCTGACAGTTTGCAGCTGAAGGGACCATACACCTGAGCTGCTGAGAAGGCCCGGAAAGAAATGAGCCCTCCTGCCTACAGCTGAGATCAGAAGAAGCTGGGGGCGGTGGACTTGGCCCAGTGGTTAGGGCATCCGTCTACAACATGGGAGGTCCGCAGTTCAAACCCCAGGCCTTCTTGACCCGTGTGGAGCTGGCCCATGCGCAGTGCTGATACGCACAAAAGAGTGCCCTGCCACGCAGAGGTGTCCCCGCGTAGGGAAGCCTCACCTGCAAGGAGCGTGCCCCACAAGGAGCGTGTCCCAAAGAGTGTACCCCATAGAGAGCTGCCCAGCACGAAAGTAAGTGCAGCCTGCCCAGAAATGGCGCCGCCCACACAGAGATCTGACACAAGATGACGCAACAAAAAGAAACACAGATTCCCCTGCCGCTGACAACAAAGAAGACGCAGCAAATAGACACAGAGAACAGACAACCGGGGTGGGGGGGGGAAGGGGAGAGAAATAAATAAATCTTAAAAAAAAAAAAAGAAGCTGGGCCCGCAGAGCCTGAAGAGGAAGAGGAAGGCTGAACCCTCACAGATATAGGTAGTCATCTTGTACCAACACATGGCAACAGACCTTGGTGAGAAAATACCTCTTGTGGTACCTTGAGTTGGACTCTTTAGGGCCTTGTAACTGTAAGCTTTTACCCCAAATAAATACCATTTACAAAAGTCAACAGATTTCTGGTATTTTGTATCAGCACCCCTTTGGTTGACTAATACAGGTAGGAAAGCTTAAAAGCCACACAGATATTAGTAACACAGCTATATTATGAGTCCAAATCTATCTGAATTTTAAAAAGCCCAAGTTTTCTATTATACTTCCTAGCCATTCACATGGTAGCCTAACTTTTAAGAGAGAGTGAAATATTTTAGTTTAAGGTGACTATTAAATGAAGTGGCTTTCAAAATAAAAATATCAGATACATCAAATACTGGCGATCATTTCAAAGTAATCACTTTAAGAAGTTTTAAAAGTTTTGGAAGTTTTCTTATGCTATAGCTTCCACAACTTTTTAGCATTCTTTTAAATATCTTCAATACTGGCAAATATTCATCTACTAAGGATAATCTCTATTTTGGAAACAGTCTGGTCATTTTGAATCAAGTGTAGTAAATGAGAAATTATGATTTAGGACTGTATAATACCATAGTACTTGAAAATATGACTCTGGAGTACCTCATTTCTAAATTTGAGTCAGAGCACTAGCAAACTATTTAAATTCTACCTCTACCAAATTATTTAAATTCTCTGAGCCCTAGGTTCCCTCATTTGAAAAATAAGAAAAAAATATTATTTATCTCATAGCCCTTGTCAAGATTAAATGGAATAGTGTACAGTAAGCTCCTGGCTGAATATATGCAATATATATACATGCTAAACAACAAATGGTTGTTTTTCCTTTTTTTAGTTTTATTAAACTGAAAATTAAAATATTTTAATTATTATTTCAAAATGTGAACCATATATGGATAAATACATCACTGATAATCTTTAAGAAATCTAGTGGTTTTTCAGTTTACCCATGCTTCAGCGATGGATTTTTTGCTTTAAATTATATGAAAGAGTATTTTAACCTAAGTAGAAATCAATGGGCAACTTACCTGTGAAAACCATCTTTCAAGACTTCTTGCCTCAAAATAATTTCAGAACAAGTGGCCCTTATGCCTAAAAGAACCAAAAAAAAATATATATATATATATATTAATAAACACTCCATAAAAGAATATTTAAATAATTACAAAATAATCGTTTTAATAAGTTTTACTTGCCTGGAAAATCTTACCATCCTAAAAACAAAATAGGATAGTAGTTAAGTACTTTGATTCAGCAGTTAAACAGCTTAGTTTCAAATCCAGGTCTGTCACTCAATAGATGTGAATTTGGGCAAGGTATTTTCTTTCTCTGCTAGTTATTATTAATATTTGTAGAAGCACCTAGAACAGGGCTTACCGCATAATAAGTGCTCTACATAAGTGTTTGCTTTTAATAGTACTTTATCCTAGGACACCAAAAGAGCCATGAAATCTCACTGAAACTTCATACCATACCGGAAACATACTGGTAACTTCTGTATTCTACCACCCAAATCTACAGAACAAGGAAAATGGTATACCCACTTATAGGGATGTTGGGAAAATTAAAAACAAAACAAATTGCTGGAGACACTTAAAGATTCAAAGGGTTCCTTTATAAATATAGATTAACCAGAAAATTTGTTATATGCTAAACTAACTCCATGCATAAGTCAGACATTAAAACAACTACTCAATGTCAGCATCATAAAACTAAAAATTCAGTTACTATTGATCACAGACTCTGCCAGGCACCTTTCCATGTAACTTTACCCAATTTTCAAAAATTGGAGGCGTGTGCGAAAAACATTAAAACTCAAACAGGCAGAAAACGACAAACTACTATTGTATGTTGCTGAAACCATTGGAAGCAATCCTGAAAAGGCTCATTAAAAAATATATTAGGTGAAGATGAAAACATTTAAATATACAAAGGAAGGAAGGAAAACAGAATTGGAAAAAAATAAACATTAAATAATATCTATTTGCCAGATCCTGTACTTGGGGCTTTCACATGTGTTTTTACTTTCACAAACAGGCAGGCAAAATTACTGCCATTTGTTCAGAGGAGGAAAGTAAAGGGTTAGTAACTGGCTCTAAGTCATAAAACCAAGTAAGTGATTAGAAACAAATTTTGCCTAACTTTTAAAAGTCTAGGTTCTTTCCATGCTACTTAGTATTTATTAAAGGAATCCTTATTTGTTTTTGAGAAGCATATAATCACTCTCAAGTAAACAAATAACTTACGTGCCTCTTTTATAAATTCAGATTTGTGTTTCTTGTGCAAATTCCGATTTTTCTGCATCATGCTTTATTTTAATGGGGGATGGGGTAAGCAGCAAGGGCTTATATCTCCCTATAAGTTTTATTAGAAAATAAGCCAGATAAAAAGGCTTATATTCTACTGGGATGAGTAGTAAATAACATTCACTAAGGGATGATGGAAAGGTTAATTTACAAACAGCATAGCAAATACTAATCATTTTTAAGGCAAAAGCGGCATTTTGCAAATGAATTTGTTACATCTGAATTCACCTTCAAGATTTTTCTTCTTAAATATCACTTTAAGTCTTTAGGGATCACCAAGTCCAATTGTTTAAAAATTCTTTTGCCCTTATAATCCTTTCCTCAAATACATGTGGAAACCTAATAAACACATAAAGACAGAACTGCTCTGATTGACGGACTAGTCCAACTCCCTCATTTTACAGATGGAGAATTCACCTAGTATGTGTTGACTTTCCTTCCCCTAGCAAACATTATCACTTTCTTGTAATTATTACAGCACCTATCAGTTGCCCCTATAACACTGCAGCTCCTGGAGGGTTGGGGAGGTTCTGGCTCAGGGCTGGATCCACAGCATCTGACAAGCATTCGGGGTCAAAGAAGTGAATCGACTCGCTTGCCCAGGACGGAGTCAAAAAGAAATCCTAGCCCAATACAATCTATTATAACAGATGTTTATAAAACAAAAGCAGTCATTTCCCCAAAGTCTCTTCATTCTGGATTTGGGATTCTCGCACCTCACAGGGCGCTGAGATCTTACTGGCCCATTGGTGGCTAAACCTCTTCTTTGTCCGGACTTGGACAGTGCTGCCAATCTCGCCTCAGAAACACAAGGCCCGGCTCTCCAGGGACTCAGGAGTGGACACAGCCGTAAAAGGAGGAAGCAACCCCCCCCGCACCCCCCCCCCCCCCCCCGCTTTTGTTTACACCTCCTCCAGCTCACCCCAGAGTTCTGAGGTCCACGCTGGGACACAAAGAACACCTTTGCAAACCGAAGGGACGGGGAGGAGCCCGGAGCCGAGACCTCTCGCAGCCCTCCGCGGCCCTCCAACCCCAGCCGCACTCCCGCAGCCCCGCCCCTCCCTTTACCAGCGTCGGAGAGGGCGGCGGTCACGGTCTGGGCGTGCGTGCGGGTGAGCCCAGCAGCCGCCCAGAGGAACAGCCAGGCCACAGCCTGGACAGCCACGGCCGGGGCAGCCAGGACGCCGGAGGGCAGGCGCCCGAGAAGGGCGCGCGGGGACGAAAAGTGGATGGAGGAAGGAACCTTTACACGCCTCACGCTGCTCCTAGAGCGCGATGCCACGGACTCAGCTAGAGGGACAGAGGGTTCGGTGCGCGCATAACAACTATTGTTTTCCCCTTTCTTACACCCCTAGCCCCCGGAAAGATCGGGCGCCGCGTGAAACCGCCAGCCGGACCCCTTACGCGCGCCCTCCTCCGCCCCGCCCTTCGCCTTCCCGGCCAGGGGCGGGGCAAAGAGCGGCGCACGCGCCGTGACGTGCTCCCGGAGCTGTTGCTGTAGGAACCGGTCCGTGGGCACCCTTTCGGAACTTGCACCCAGGTTGGTTTCCCTGGGTGTAGGCTCGCCGTGCACCGGGTCTCCATCTCCACAGCCAGGTACTTGTGGATTCAGGCCTGCTGCCGGGAAGTTCACTCCACGGCTGCGGCTTGCGGGCTGTGACGGTCGATTTTTTCTGCAGTGCTAGCCTCCTGGCCGCCGTGTCGGGTAAGGGCTCTTGCGTGCACTGCAGTTGAATAGAAATGTCCCTGTCACGGCGGTTTTAGACGTTGACCTGCAGAAGATTCACTTTCTGTACTTCTCTGAGGGTAAGAAAGTCAGCTTGCGGTAGTGGAGACCGTGGAGAAGAAAGGTCCTGCGTAGAGAGAGGATAGTTCACCCTCAGATGCGTGCCATTGCAAAATCCATACTCTTCTAGGTGTCCTAGGGGATACTTAGCAAGATTGTGGCAGGAAGACTAGTTAAATAAATGTGCCGTCCGTCTTCATGAATTAAATAGAATCTGTCAGCAGGTCTGGAGAGCAACCAGCGTAGACTGGAGGATTCCAGGATGGATGTTTCAAAGGGGAGTGTATGCCCAAAGATAATGTGTATGTTATGATATTAAGAAATACGGGTATAAATTTTTGGAAGAAACGCCTAAAAGAAATGAAATTGGTTGCCTATAGAGCAGGGGGCAGTATTTTTGTTGTTGTTGTTATAAACCTCATAGAATTATTATACTTTGAAAACAATGTACAAATATTATTTTAGTAGAAACGAAAGTTAAATTTTAAAAAGAAAGAAAGGTGTCCATAGTTAAAACTATTTTATTAGAGCATCAATTGCCTATCACCATTCATGAGTGCAGTCATTTGCTTACATATTTGGAGTTACTATTGTGCTCAGTAGGATGTCCTAGAAAACTTACCAGCAGACTAAATCTTAGTGAGGTATTTGTTTTAAAAAAAAATTGGGGTTGGATAGGATCAGAAGCACAGGACAGAAATTAGAAAAAGCAGTTCTTTAAATATGATTTATTTCCTAAAAGTAAAATTGCCCATGTCCAACAATAAGGGGTGAATAAATTAGATTATGGTACGTCTATAGGACAAAACACTTGGAAATCATATAAAAAATCGAATTTTAGTAAAATATTCAACAAGAAAATAATCACATAAATTGTTAAATTTAAAAGGGAGGAAGTAGTATGTGTAACACTTTTTAAAAAGCACTATAGTTTAAACTAAAACTTTATGCCTAGAAAAAAGACTAAAAGGAATTAAGGGTGATTATTTAATGTTCCCAACCCCCCAATTTTCTAAAATGAATATGTATTAATTTCTGTTGTTTTTTTAAAAACCATGTTCCTATAGTGATTCTCTAACAGAACTGAGTTTATGAGGATATCATCATCCTATGCCACTTTATATTAATATTTCTTAACATTTGTAAATTTTTCCTAATTATATCTTAGTTGTATCTAATGTAATCCCTTTAATTAAGTGTATTTTGGCATTGGGGGTAGAGAAGGGAAAAGGAAATTGAAAGCATTAACCTGAAAAATAGCTGTTTCTTGGAACTAAAAAAATATTACCAGTGAAACAAATAAGCTGAAATGAAAGCCATGTAAAAATTGTCTTCTCTACGTAGAGGCTAGCTGATTCTGCACCACTTCTTGATTAAGCTTCTAGATTGTGAACATTTAGAGGATATACAGGGGCTGTGCCTTATATTAATATATTGAATTAAACAAGTATGTATGGTATGCCTAATATGTTCCAGATATTATGATGAATATAGTGGTTAACGATGGATTTGTTCCCTGTCCTCATGGAGGATGTTTTAGTTTACTACAGGCTGCCAGTGCAATATACCAGATATGGGTTGGCTTTTATAATAGAAATTTATTAGGGTGAAAGCTTACAGTTTTGAGCTATGAAAATGTCCACATCAAGGCATCATCAGCAATGCTGTCTAACCAAATTGCAGCTGAGGGTGATCAGGTGTCTCACCACAGGTCAACTGCTGGCAGATCCTGGGCTCCTGCCATGTGGCAAGGCAGAATGGCAGGTGGACTCTGCCTTCTCCAAGCTCACTTTCTCCCCGAGCACAGCTGTAGGTGATCAAGGATATGGGTCATCTCTCCCCCAGCCTCATACCTAGATTTGGGGTGCTCCGCTGATTTCAGCCTCCAGCTTCTCTCTCAGCTACTCAGGGTTTCTCTCTCTTTCTGCAGCTCTAGGCAATCCTGTAGTCCTCTCTTACATGGCACGGTAAAAATGGTAGCACTCTTTTCCTCTGTGTCACCTCCCTTTATATAAGACTACAACAAGGGAGCTGAAACTCACCCTGGGTCACGTCTCACTGAAGTAATCTGCCCTTTCTGCACATGTGGTTGGGAAAAAGGGGGCCCTCTCTCTTTGCCTGAGATGTCTTTAGTCCAGGCCTCAGCTTCCACAATTTTGTTCTTGAAGTCGTTTTTCCTTCAGTCTCTGTCCCTTTTAGTCCAGGCCGATAGTGGGTCATTCATACAGATCTTGCAAAAACCTTGCTGGTTTCACGTGCAGTTCACAGGGGTCCCAACCATCAGACAGTAGGACTTTTCACAATTCCTTCCTGGATAATTGTATTTCCAATCCTGACTTACCAGGAAATGGCTGCCTGGTTCCATGTTCAGTTAAAGGGACCCCACCCATGTGTGCAGAAAGGGTGACCTTGTTGCGGCATTTGAAGTAGGTAGACCTTCTGCCCTGTTGTTCAGGGAGAGCTCTGCCACCCAAGATTTTGGAGAGGGTGGAGCACATTCCCCTGGGGTTGGGGAGAGTTAGGTCACTACCCACTGTTCTAAGGGAATGTTGAGCACATGCCCCAGAGTTTGGGGAGATTATGGCCATCACCCCAGTATTCTTGGCGGGTAAGGCCGAACTGAATTGCATTCCCAAGCTCAAAAGTGAACGAATTCACATCCTTCAGTGAACCAGAGATTATTAGGGATCCAGAAGAGTGGGAATACCTCAGGGCGAAACTACTTTCAGAGCAGTCCTGGAAGTGTTAAGCTTCATAGACTGAGCTGCATCTCTAGAACTAAACCTAATGTGACTTGCTGGCTGGGACGGGTAGTGAGATTCATCTAACACCTAGTTGAGCTGAAGTAAAATTTTTTTTCCTCTTTGGCAGGAAGCCATTATGCAACTAACACATTTTCATCAAATTTCCTCTGATTTACCTTGAAGAATATGTGGGAATGATGTGTACTGCCAAAAAATGTGGAATTCGATTCCAGCCTCCAGCTATTATATTAATCTATGAGGGTGAAATCAAGGGGAAAAATCGCCAGCGCATCATGCCAGTCCGAAACTTTTCAAAGTTTTCAGGTACCTCTTGTTTTATCTTAAAATTCTCTAAATCACTTCATAAGTACAATTTGAGACTCATGCATTGGAGTGGCATGACCTTTAGAGTTAGACAGCCTAAATTCAAATCGTAACTATACCAGGACTAGAGGTATAACCCTGGCTAAGTTACCTACTGTCAATAAGCTTCAGTTTCTTGATCAGTACAAGAAGTTTAATTACCTCAGTATTGTTGGGTGTGTTAAATGATAGCATTATTCAATAATATTAACTCCCTTCTCTTCCTCCAGATGTTTTGTTTTTTCAGTTTTTTATTAGCACTAATAGTATACTCTAAAAGCTGTCATATCACATTTTCTTCTCATATTCTCCATGTGAAAGTGTTTAACAGCTCCACAAAATGATTTTAAGTTAAGGAAATAACACATATCACTCCCTTTCCCCACTCAATTCAAACCTCAATGTAAAGAAACAGTTCTGCAAAATAATTCATTCCAATAAAGATATTTAACTACTTAGCTATAATGGCAGATAATGCCTTCAGGTTCTGAGGTTTTTTTGTTCTCTTTTGGCCTTTCCAATAGTTTATTGATGTATCAATGGTTTGTGGTATATATGGTATAAGTGGTATATAGCTTTTTTTTCCCTCTCTCCTAGACTGCATCAGAGCTGCTGAACAACTAAAGAATAATCCACGACACAAGGGTTACCTGGAACAAGTATCCCTGAAGCAGCTAGAGAAATTATTCAGTTTTTTACGAGGTTACTTGAAGGGGCAGAGTTTGGCAGAAACAATGGCGCAAATTCAAAAGGAAACAACCATTGATCCTGAGGAAGATCTGAACAAATTAGATGACAAGGAACTTGCCAAAAGGAAGAGCATTATGGATGAACTTTTTGAGAAAAATCAAAAGAAGAAAGATGATCCAAACTTTGTTTATGACATTGAGGTTGAGTTCCCACAAGATGAACAACTGCAGTCCTGTGGCTGGGACACAGAGTCAGCTGATGAGTTCTGATACACTCACAAAATTTACCAGGCTAGCAGAAACTTCATGTTTACTCAAAGAACATAGAACATAGATTGATTATAGCAAAATCTGTAAAGAACGCTAAATGTACATTTTGGGTCGTAATTGGATTGACCATATTACTTTTCAAGACTAGGACATTTAGGGCATCTACTATGTAGGTGCATAAGTAATACAGAAAAAAACCAGAATATAGGAATCTGCCTTTAAGGAGCTTACAATCTAAATAGAAGATAAGTAAAAAACTTGTGTAAAGCAAATTGACATTATTTGTCTGCAAAAAGTTTAGAGCCAGATGCTTATTAAAGACAATTATATGATGAAGAGGGTCAGAATCTACTTCACCATTACCATTGGGTAGAGTAGTCAGGGGAGACTTCATCCTTTAGTGGTAAAGATAGGACTTTGCCTGGCCCTTGAAATGGTATTATTTGCATAGAGGCTTGTAGAGGATTCCAGATGAGAAAAACTGGAAAAAGGGGAACTAGGGGCAGTGGTAAAGAGACAAGAAATAGAAAGTTTTATTTGAGGAATAGTAAGCAAATTACAATCTGATAAGATTGGAGGGTATATGCAGTTGCCAGGGAATTACCCTGTATCCATTACGTCTTTATATGTATTTAACTCTAGAGTAGAAGAGAACCCCTGCAAAAATGTCCTGCAGGTACAAAGTAGATGTCCTTTGATGAGCAGCAGGGGAATTCACCCCTTCAAATATCAGGGGAAATATACTAAAGAAATTCGGAAATCCTGGACCTCTTTCTAAAAATAAGAGATTTCTTTATAAAATGAGAAATCTACCCATAATGAATGAACAAAAGATATTGCCAACATAGGCCTATTGAAGAGTTTGGATCTACAAAGAAAGTATTTGCTTAAGAAGGTTATCTGTGTACAGATAAGTCTTTCTTCTTACTAGGACATTATTTAATTTGTAGAAATTTTATTGTCTTTGCAAGGGGAGGAAATTAATATTCGTTAAATAAAACTGTAAAAGTAATTCATTCTACCTGTCAGCTTCAACTCTCATTACCATTATAAGTCCCATTAAGGGATCATTCTTTTAGCAATATTACTAGGAACTTAAGATGGTCATGTCTCATATATATATTTGACAAAGGTAGCAAAATAATTTTCAGAATTAGAGATCCTTCCATATCTACATTTTATTCCATTTTATAGATGTAGATAATTCATTATAAAAGCTGGCCTTGGTTTGCTTCTCCCTTTAACTATTACAGGTAATGCTACAGTAAATAACCTTGTATATCCTTTGCACATGTGCAAGGATATCTTCAGGTTAAATTCCTAGAGGAAAATTGCTGGGTCAGAGATGCATTTTAAATTTAAGAGGGGGAGTGCAGGTATAGCTCAGTGGTTTGAGAGCCTGCCTCCCATGCATGAGGTCCCAGGTTCAATCTCCAGTACCTCCTAAAAAAACAAACAAACCATAAATCCTACCATTAAATTTAATAGGGATTGCTAAATTGTCTTTCATAGAGGGTCATTCATTCATTCAGTATTTGTATTTACGGAGCACCTACTGTGGCAGATTGAGATTATTTTATGAATCCCCAAAAAGGAAGATTGTTTTTAAACTATTCCCGTGGGTGTGATGCCCTTTGATTGCATTAAATTTGGTTGAAGGGTCTTTGATTAGATTACTTGATAAGATTGATTTGGGGGTTTTGATTGGGCTAATGAGATGTGATTCATGTTGAATCTCCGCCCTCTTGCTGGACCTGATAAAATCGGAGACACCTAGAGATAGACACACAGGAAAAGGAAGCCACCATATTTGATCCTGCCTTGTGAGAGAGAGATCCTCCAGTTTTGCCTGGAGCTAAGCTACACGGAGAGAAGCCCCAGAGAGGCTCAAAGAGCTGAGACCCAAAGAGAGACAAGCCATATGACTGATAACTTGCAGCTAAACACAGGAAGAAGGCAGAGTAGCCGAGACTGGTAGAGGAAGCCCAGAAAGAAACAAGCCCATGCCAGGTTTGCCTTCAGCTGCAGAAAGGCAGAGACCTCGACAGAGGTCTGCAGCCACCTTGCTTTGCCACATGCCAGGACAACAGGATCAACACTGAGAAATCCCCTTGATAAAACCCAGCCCATTTCTGGTACTTTGCTTTGGCAGCCCTTTGGCAAACTAGAGCACTTACTATATGCTACACCTGTACTTTCTAGGTTCTGGGGATATAGCAAATATATACAACAAAGTCCTTGCCTTTACAGGATTAACAGTTTAGTTGGAGAGGAAAGATGATAAACATAGATAAAATAACATTAGATAAGTGCCATGGAGAAAAAGTAGAATAAAAAGAGAATGATGAAGAAGATGGGAGCCACTGTTTTAGATTGCGGAAACAGAGAAGACCTCACGGAGAAGGTGATGAGTGAGCAACGGCCTAAAGGAGGTGGAAAAATTGATGTGTATTTCAGGCTTAACGTAGAGAAAGACAATTATGTAGACCCTGGGGTTGGAGGGGGTTTAATGTATTTGAGAAAGAGTAAGGAGGCCAATGTGGCTAATATAGATTGAGCAAGAGAAAATGGTAGTTGATGAGATTTGGGTAGATTTTACCAATGCATAGTACCTACCTTGATGGTTGTACCAGCTTAAACTATCAGCAGTATATGAGAGTACCTGTTTTCCCCATAGGCTTCTCAAAAGGGTGTTTTCAAACATGTTCATCTTTGCCAATCTTATAATTTAAAAATAGTATAAATTTTTATTTGCATTTCTTTTAAGTTAGACTGTCTTCATACATTCATATATTTAAAGAGGATTTTTTTTCTTTTTTCTTTTTTTTTTTTTGGTGATTGACTTGTAGAAGTTCTTTGTTAAGGAAATTAGTCCTTGGTCTGTGATATCAGTTGCAAATATTTCTCCACCTTGTCGTTTGTCTTTGACTTTGTTTATGATACGTTTTCCAGGCAGAATTTTTTAAAGTGATCAAATTGATCAATAATTTTTTCTAGGCTTCTGCATTTTGCATCATACATAGAAAGATACTCCTCACTCCAAGATTATTCAAAACTATGTGATTTTTTTCTATACAGGAATTTATTTTGATTTAAGATGTGAGGTATGAATCCAATGTTATTTTCTCCAGATGCCCATCCAATTGTCTCTTGCATATTAAAACCAGCAAACCCTTGACTTCACCTTGAGTCTTTCTTTGATTAACACTGTATCTAACCAAATTTTAGCTCATCTGGGCATTGGATAAACCTCATACACACAGCCCTCCCTTTAAAGCAGATCTAGTTTAGCCTACTTCTAGAGATACAGCTCAGTCTATTAAGCTCAATACTTCCAGGACTGCTCTGAAAGTTCATTTTCATCCTGAGGTTTCCCCAGTCTTCTGAATCCCTAAGAATCTCTGGTTCACTGAGAGATGTGGATTTATTTACACATGAGCCTGGGAATGCAATTCAGTTTGGACCTTTTAGTGTACTACACTCTTACTGAAGATTGTATCTGAACCTCTGAATCAGCCCAAGAACTGACCTAAAGGGCCTTTTATATTTACCAATTAAGCAAGTATGTATCTAGCACCCTCTATGTCTAGGTACTCTGAGTGGTCACTGGAGCAAATCTGTCTCCCTTGTACTTTCCCACTCATTTTAACCATCAAGTTTCTTGTAATTACTTATTTAATTATCTATCTGATATTTCGACAAAAGTAGTAGTGGATCATAGTTGAGGAAAGCCATTGGACTTGAAACTAGGTTTCTGTTAACAGTCAAGAATGAAGCTTGATGGGAATGATTAGGATAGGAACTGCAAGCTCTTAAAAGGAAACAGGGGAAGTGGACTTGGCCCAATGGATAGGGCGTCCGCTTACCACATGGGAAGTCCGCGGTTCACATCCCAGGCTTCCTTGAGCCATGTGGAGCTGGCCCGCACGCAGTGCTGATGCACACAAGGAGTGCTGTGCCACGCAGGGGTGTCCCCAGCATAGGGGAGCCCCATGCGCAAGGAGTGCGCCCCGAAAAGAGAGCCACCCAGCGTGAAAGAAAGTGCAGCCTTCCCAGGAATGGCACCGCCCACACGGAGAGCTGACACAAGATGATGCAACAAAAAGAAACACAGATTCCCAGTGCCACTGATAAGGATATAAGCGGTCACAGAAGAACACACAGCAAATGGACACAGAGAGCAGACAACTGAGGTGGGGAAGGGGAGAGAAATAAATGAAAAAATAAATCTTTTTTAAAAAAAAGGAAACGGGATCATAGACCTAAATGAAAAGCTAAAACTATTCAAGCTTTAGAAGAAAATAAAGGAGAAAATCTTTGTGACTTTGTGTTAGGCAAAGAGTTCTTAGAATTGACAGCAAAAGCATGATCTATACAAGAAAAAAAAAAATAAGTTGGACTTATCAAAATTAAAACTTTTTATACTCCAAAGACAACATTGAGAAAATAAAAAGACAATTCACAGAGAAAATATCTGCAAATCATTTATCTGAAAAAGGACTCGTATCCAGTATTTATAGTGAACTCTTACAACTCAATAAGAAGACAAAAACAATTTAAAAGTGGGCCAAAGTCTACATAGATATATTATCAAAATAGACATATGGATGGCTAGTAAGCACATGAAAAGATATTCAATACCAGTACTCATTAGGGCAATGCAAATTAAAACCAATTAGAGACAACTTCATACCCACTAGAATGCCTATAGTAAAAAATACAGAATACCAGGTATTAGTGAGGATGTGGAAAAACTGGAACCCTCATTCATTGCTGGTGTGAATGTAAAATGGTGGAATAACTACTTTGGAAAACAGTTTGGCGGTTTCTTAAAAAGTTAAATATTCTACCCAGCAATTCCACCACCAGGAATCTATCCCAGAGAAATGAATATATATGTCCACACAAAGACTTGTATGCAAACATTCACAAAAGCATTATTCATAATAGCCAAAAAGTGGAAACAATCCAAATGCCCACCAACAGGTAAGTGAAGAAACAAATACGGTATATTCACACAGTGGAATACTAGTCAACAATATAAAGGAATGAAATATTAATATATAGTACAATGCATGAGCCTTTAAAACATTGTGTTTGGGAAGTAGATGTGGTTCAACCAGCTGGGCACCTGACTACCCCATGGGAGGTCCCAGTGCCTCCTATAGAAGAAGAGCAGATGCCTAAATGAGCAGATGCCACAAGCCAGCAGACTCCCCACTGCAGCCTACAGGGAGCGAATGTGGCTCAGGCTGTTGGGCACTCATCTCCCATGTTGGAGGTCCTGGGTTTGGTTCCCAGTGCCTCCCAGACAAGGCAAGCAAACAATGAGCAGACAGACAAGAGAATCATCTCAGGGAAATGGGGATAAAAATAACAATATTAAACATTATGCTAAGTGAAAGAAGCTAGACACAAAAAAAGTACATATTGTAGAATCCATTTCTATAGCAGATCAGTGGTTGGCTGGGATTGGGGGTAGGGAGTGGGCGTTGACTGCCAATGGGTATAAGGGATATCTTGGAGCCTTTGAAAACACTCCAAAACTGGATTATGGTGATGTTTGCACAATTTGTAAATTCACTTTTAAAAAAATCATTGATCTGTGCACCAAAAATACATGAGTTTTAGGATATATATTGAGGTATATAAATATATATATATTGAGGTATATAAGTTATATACCTCAATAAAGCTATTTTAAAAAATAGGAAAGAGGGAATAGAAGCAATGTCTGCAGACCATTTATTCCAAGAATGAGCAAAGAGGGGCCAAAGATATGTGTAAAACATCCTTGAACCCACATAGAGTTTGGAGAAGGGAAAGAATTAATGCATCCAATCCATAAACACTTTTTGACTATTTACTCTGTAGAAGTTCTCCATGAGGTCTGGAAAGGGACAGCTTTAAAGAAGAGGGAAAAATAAGAGAAAAGACTATGATTCCAGGGATTGATCAATGTTTCTGATTTCAAGGACAAAACGAAGTCATCTGATTTGAGTGAGACTAGGGGTGGGACATGGGAAAGAATGGGGAGTTGGGGTGAAAACAAGAGGTGAGCAGAAGCACCTTTGTACGAATGGAAACAGGTGGAGAAAATGGATTGTGGGGATCAAATAGAAATCTACAGTACTGGAATTATATACTAAAAAGGATCTACCCCCTCCTTACCACTTCTCCCCCAAAAACAAACTAACAGCAACAAAAAAAATTACTGGTCATATTTACTAGAGAGTGTTAATGGTTGAATTAACAATCAACCTTCAAATTAAAAATGTTTAGCTTTTATGGCTACAAAGTCCTCTCAGTGGTTCACCATTTACACTATAGCAGATCCTGTTGGTTACCTGCCAACATAATACCCCTTTCCCCCCTTGCTTTTTGTTATTAGAAACCCAATTTTAATTGTTTGAGTAGAATCCATCTCATACAAGTCTCAGCTCCAGAGACAAAACCCTCTCTGGTCTAAATAAATCCCAGTGTTCCCATTCGTTTGTCTCTTGTTAGGTTAGAGATGTACCCAATTCTGGCCAATGTGATGTGAAAGGGTGTTTACAAAGGCATGCGGGTAAGGTTTTCTCAGTAGCAGAAGAAAGTTCCCTTCTATATCTCTGGACTTGGTTTTGTCTGAATGTGACACCTGGAAATACTGCAGCTCTTTTAAGGCCATCCTCAGGATAACTCCAGTTATTAAGGAGGGCAGAATGAATCATAGAAAGGTAGAGGCAGAGAGAGCATGCTGCACCTGGAGCCTTTGGAAATTTTGTTATATGAAATAATAAATTTACTCTTTGCTTAAGCCAATTTAATTTTTTTTAAGATTTTATTTTTATTTATTTCTCTCCCCTTCCCCGTCCCCCCATTGTCTGCTCTCAGTGTCCATTCGCTGTGTTTTCTTCTGTGTCCACTTGTATTTTTGTCAGTAGCACCAGGAAACTGCGTCTCTTTTTGTTGCATCATCTTGCTGCGTCCGCTCTCCGTGTGTGCAGCATCACTCCTGGGCAGGCTACATTTTTTTTTTTCATGCAGGACAGCCCTCCTTATGGGGTGCACTCCTTGTGCGTGGGGCTCCCCTAGGTGGGGGACACCCCTGTGTGCACGGCACTCCTTGTGCGCATCAGCAGTGCATGTGGGCCAGCTTACCACATGGGTCAGGAGGCCCTGGTTTGAACCTTGGGCCTCCCATGTGGTAGGTGGATTCTCTGTCAAGTGAGCCAAATCCGTTTCCCTAAGCCAATTTAAAAATTGGTGTTTTTCTGTTTCTTGCAGCCAAAAATCAAACAAACAAACAAACAAACAAACTCCTAGCTGTTATTAAAGGAGCAAGCCTCTTCCATTGGCCTCTTCTCTTTCAGGATCTAAAAGGAACCATTTGCATCTCAAGGACAGGAACAGAACCCACTAGGAAGAGACTGACACAGTGGACAAAGCAAGGCATAAGGGATTAAGAAAGGCCAGGGAGCTGGCTAGGGCAGCATGATGCAGTGGACCTCAGAGTCTAAAGCTGAATGGAATCATGTGGAGTCAGGAGGGAGCTGAGTAAAATGGGAAGGGCTTAGTAATTAAAAGTACCAAAGAAGGCGGCACCAGGGCAAGTCAAGCAAATTGTGGCAGATAAGCTGGGGTAAAGAACGTGAAGCAATCCAGTGAGAGAAGGGGAATGCTGAGTTAAGAGATCTCAGAAGTTTAGCAAGTCCTGCTGGTGATGAGATCTGGCATCTGAACTTTTGAGACCAAGACTGATAGTGAGAGAAGTCCATAAAATCAAGAAAGTTGTGGAGTTTTGTGAAATCAAGGAGTCTGAAGGAGCAGTAGTTCACATGTTGAAAGATCCTGTGAAATACTGATGAGGGGCACAGAGGTAAAGAAAATCAGTCAGATCCTAAAGTCATTTAGGTGTACATCAGTAATTTGAAGAAGAAAATGTAAAAGAATGGAATTAATAGTGTATGTTTAGAAAAAGGGAAATAAAAAAGAAATGATAAAAGGTTAGAAGGTTTGAGTAAAAAAAAAAAAAAAGTCAGAAAATTTCCTATGCTATTCCACCAGAAGCAAATAAATAGTACAACATTGGTAGAACATGTTCAAGACATGCATGAATATGGATCCAGGAATCTTTTGGTTTATGATAAGAATGCTTTGGTTAGCAAATTGCATTAGGGCTGCCTTCTTTACCTTGTTAATAGTACTCTGTGTAGCCAGAACAGCAAGATTACCATATGCCTTTCTACTTAAAAAGAAATTTTAAACAGAGCCAAGCAATCTGTCTTCACATTATCAAATGTTTGTTGCTTCCATAGTCCCTCTTCTCTGTTATTATATATTGGATACTACATAATTTTCACATTTTTGGTCAGATGCATTCTCTACCCTCAAGATACTTAGAGGTATCTGTTATTTCTGACAATGAACCACATAGAATGGATAAAATAAAACTCTAATATAATCCTTAGAGTTAATTTTATCCAAAACCTTTTATCTCTTCTTTCGCTTTCTTTCCCCTCTACTCTCCACCAAATATCCCCCACCCTGAAATTAGAATTATCAACTAGTAACAAAAAAGGTTGCAGAGATTTATGTTTTCTTTCTCTCATATCCACTGTTTACTATTTGTGAAGTAACTATTTGTGAAGTACTATTTGTGAAGTAATACACTTCAAAACAGGGAAAAGACTAAAAAGAAATTAAGACCATAAAATATATATAAACTTATGTTAAGAAAATTATCCAAAACTTAGAAATAAAGCAAAGGATGAGTGCCACACATATTTTCAGTGTCATAAAGAGGCTTTGTTTAAAAGCCTGCCCAAGAAATACTTAATTTTCTACGACAATGTACTTGTGTTTGCCTTTGCTATTTATCATTTGATTAAAGCCCAGATGCTTTGCTGTCACATTATTATGGATTGAATCCTGTTCCTCAGAAAGACATGTTCAAGTTCTAAACCCCTGTCCTAAACCCAGATAGGCTCTTTGAAGTCCTATTAGTTAAGATGAGGCCAAACTGAATCAGGGTGGGCCTTAATCCAATGTGAATGGTTTCCTGATAAGCAAGTTTGGACATAGTAGTAAGAGTAGTAGTAGGAGACAGATGGGGAGAGAGACAACCATGTGACAGAGGCAGAGATTGAGTTATGGATTGCCAACAAGCCACCTTCAGAATACTAGAGAATTCAGAGAAAGCATGATCCTGCCAACCCCTTGATTTTGTACCTCTAGCCTCCAAAACTTTGAGACTATATATTCCTGTTGTTTAAGCCAACTAGTCTGTGATATTTGTAACAGCTGCCCTGGCAAACTAGGTCTATTAGTTAGCCAAAGGGGTGCTGATACAAAATACCAGAAATCAGTTGGTTTTTATAAAGGGTATTTATTTGGGGTAGGAGCTTACAGATACCAGGCCATGAAGTGTAAGTTACTTCCCTCACCAAAATCTATTTTCACGTGTTGGAGCAAGATGGATGCTGATGTCTGCAAGGGTTTAGGCTTCCTGGGTTCCTCTCTTTCCAGGGCTTGTTCTCTCTGGGCTCAGAGTCCCTCTCTTCCTGGGGCTTGCTTCTCTTTCCTCTGTGTGCTTACTTCTCAGGGCTCTGCCTTAAGACCTCAGCATCAAACTCCAACATCAAAACTCCAACATCAAAAACCTCCAACTCTGTCCTTTGTCATGTCTTTTATCTGTGAGTCCCCACCCCCCAGTGGGGACTCAATGCCCTAATGACATGGCCTAATCAAAACCCTAATCATACTTTAATCATGCCCAGGTACTGATCAGTTTACAAACATGATCCAATATCTGTTTTTGGAGTTCAGAACTATTTCAAACTGGTACACTAGGACATGTTAACTTGAAGATTTCTGTCTGGTGGAAAAGATAACCATGAGGGTTATGGTTTATTTCCCTATGGGACATTAACCACTTTCATATCCAACCTAGCAATCTTATTCTAACAATTCCTTTTGAATGACTTAGTTCTTCAAAATCCTCTTCAACTAGCTTTACCGTCTTACTGGTTCCCATCATCAATGAGTTAATGTCTTGGACATGTGTTCATTTTATATTTGTATGAAAGTTATATATTTTTAAAATTACACTTTGATACCTGGTAGCCCATATGATAAAGAGATTAACATCTTTTTAGCCTTTGAGGGCATTCCTTTGAGACGCAATGGCTGATATTTTAAACTTTAGACATTTGACTTATGCAGGGAGCTGGGAACAGGAATCAGGAAAGAACTGAAAGCTTGAGGCCAAGTTGAGAAGCCAGACAGATAAAGGATTATTATCAGTAGGGGTCAGTCTCCTCTGGGTCCCAGCTGGCCCAAGCAAGGAAGCTGTGTTACTATTTCACACTGCTGTAGGCAGGCCCACCTTAGTGCTGCCACATTAACCAGTGGGCTCTGGAATTTCTATGCAAGAGAGATTCAGGTATGGCAGTCTAGTTGGAAGGGTTGAGGGGTGGGTGGTAGCTAGGGAAATTGTCTTGAATATGTATAGCAAGCACACTGCATCTTAAAGTCCCTCTCAAGCCACTCCTTGGCTAGGATATTAAACTGTTGCTGCTGAAATTAACAAACAAAAACAGAAAACTACCATCAGAGGGCAGTATTTGTTTTTAATATATCAAAATGCAGCTTTGACTTGGTATTGGAAAGATGTTAGCAATTTTTTCTTACAGTTTAATCAATGTGCCTATATCTCCTTCCATAGTAAGTGCTGGAGGTGAGTCTTGTTCAGCCTTGCCAATGTTTTTAAAATGATAGGTTTCTGGAGGACATTAACTATGTCATACTTAGATTCATTATTTATTCGTTTGATATATTAAAGCACTTTGTATGTGCCGAAAACTTTTCTAGGTAACAGGGATAAAGAGGAGAACAACACAGACAGGACCCTTCTTTCATGGAGCTCACATTTCAGTGGTGAGAAATAAGTTGACAAGAAAAACATATGGTTATAAATGCTGTGCAGATAATTCAAGTAGGGTAATGTGGGGTTAATGCTACATTTAGTCATCATTCCCTTCTACAGAATCTACAGAGGAATTCCAGGAAGGAAAATCATATCAGCCTGATAAAGCTACTGTATGCAGATTTCAAGACTACATAACTGAAGACTCACCTTAGTTACCAATCACTAAGTCACATTTTATAGCATTATGTGTCCATTGGACTTTATTTTTTCAATCCAACTTTATCTTTTTCTACCAATTCTTATTTTTCTGTCTATTCCTTTGCCTGACCTCATTTCCTTCTGAAGGCCAACAAGATTGTCACTCTTGAGAAAAGCCAGGAGTTAGTTTTTCTTTTTTTCTTTTTTTTTTAAAGACTTATTTATTATTTCTCTCCCCTTCCCCCCCACCCCAGTTGTCTGTTCTCTGTGTCTATTTGCTGTGTGTTCTTCTTTGTCCGCTTCTGTTGTTGTCAGCGGCACAGGAATCTGTGTTTCTTTTTCTTGTGTCATCTTGTTGTGTCAGCTCTCCGTGTGGGTGGCACCATTCCTGGGCAGGCTGCACTTTCTTTCACGCTGGGCGGCTTTCCTTATGGGGCGCACTCCTTGCACGTGGGGCTCCCCTAGGCGGGGGACACACTTGGGTGGCAAGGCACTCCTTGCGCTCGTCAGCACTGCGCATGGGCCAGCTCCACACGGGTCAAGGAGGCCCGGGGTTTGAACCACGGACCTCTCATGTGGTAGGCGGATGCCCTAACCACTGGACCAAGTCTGCCACCCAGGAGTTAGTTTTTCTATTCTTCCTCCCTCAGCTTGAGTCTTTCAGCCACAGTTGAACATATACATTCCAATAGGTCTGTGAGGTGGGGCTTAAAAGGTGTGTGTGTCTGTGTGTGTAGAATCATCTGTACTCTCAGTCTTCTTTGAGACTAATGACTGAACCAGACCCCTGAGAAAATAGAACACCTTCACCATTGTCCCTTACCCTCGGTAAGGCACAGTTTCCTCATTTGTAAAATGCGTATTAATACCTGTTTTCACTGGGCTATACTAAGGATTAAATGAGATAGTGTATGCATAGCACAGTATCTGGCATAGAATTAGTACGCAATAAGTGGAAGTTGAAAAAAAAGAGTCCCTTGTCTCCACTTCTCTCCTGAGTACCAGATACATGTTAGCTGTCTTCCAGTTGTACAGAAGCAATACTTATTAACAGTCAAGGCAGGGGAGTGGATGTGGCTCAAGTGATAGAGCTTCCACCTACCATATGGGAGGACTGGGTTTGATCCCTGGGGCCTCCTGGTGAAAAGAAGAAGAGAAAGCATGCCTGCATGGTGAGCCAGTGCCTGCACAAGTGCCCGTGTGGTGAGCCAGTGCCCACGCAAGCGAGTCACGCAGCAAGATGATGATGCAACAAAAGAGAGACAAGGGGAGAGTCAAGGTGACAAGGTGAAGCACAGCAGAGACCAGGAAATGACGTGGTACAATTGACTGGGAACCTCTCTTCACATTGTATCTCCAGGATTGAATCCTGGTTAATCCTAGAGGAGAGAAAATGAGAAGAGAAGACAACACAGACCGCAAAAACAGCAGGGCAAAAACAGCAGGGCAGGAAGAGGGGAAGGGGGGAAATAAATAAATCTTTAAAAAAAAAAGTCAAGGGAAACGGACTTTGGCCCAGTGGTTGGAGCGTCCGTCTACCACATGGGAGGTCCGCGGTTCAAGCCCCGGGCCTCCTTGACCCGTGGAGCTGGCCCATGCGCAGTGCTGATGCGCGCAAGGAGTGCCGTGCCATGCAGGGGTGTCCCCCGCGTAGGGGAGCCCCATGCGCAAGGAGTGCACCCATAAGGAGAGCCGCTCAGCGTGAAGGAGGGAGCAGCCTGCCGAGGAATGGTGCCGCCCACACTTCCCATGCCGCTGACGACAACAGAAGCGGACAGAGAAACAAGACGCAGCAAAAAGACACAGAAAACAGACAACCGGGGGAGGGGAGGGGAATTAAATAAATAAAAATAAATCTTAAAAAAAAAAAAAAAGTCAAGTCAGGGAGAGGATGTGGTGCAAGTGGTCGAACTCCTACCTCCCACATGGGAAGTGCTGGGTTCAGTTTCTGCTGCCTCCTGAAAAACAACAAGCAAAACAAATGAAAAAATCAACTCAGGTAAGTTGATGTGGTGGGCTTCCCATATAAAAGGTCCCAGGTTCAATCCCTGGTCCCCTCCACTAAGGGGGAAAATAGTCCCATTGAAGAACAGCATCAAGATTTTGAGTGACTGGACCAACCAGATGAAATATAATGGAGATAAAAGTAGAGCACAGCACTTACATTAAGAAATATCAACTGTATGAGTACAGGATGAGAAAAAAAATGCATTTAATAGCATTTAATGGGAAACAGATGGAAGGGGATTAATTGACAGCAGATCCAGTATGAGCGCACTGTGGAGTGGCTGCCAAGGAAGCTAAAGTAATCCTGCATTGCACTAGCTGAGGTTTAATATCCAATTTAAGGGAAGGAATGGCTCCATTGTTTGCTGCCCTGGCTAGATCCTGACCAGGGTCATGTTTTCTTCCAGGACCCTCGTTTTAAAAGAGACATTGACACACTGGAGTATGCCCCACCCCCAGGGAGTGACCATGTCACATGAGAATCTACTAGAAGAAGTGATGGGGTTTTCACCTGGAAAAAAAAAAGTTTGCTCTTATTTATTTAAAGAGAGCTTTCATGCAGAAGAATGTATTAATACTGCACTTCCAGAGGGAAAAGCTAGGGACAGTGGGTAGAAGTTTAGGGAGAAACTTTCCTCTCAATAAAAGGAAAAACTTTTTAAAGATCAAAGCTGGAGCAGTGGAAAGGCTGACTTTGTGAAGAGTGATCTGTCTATCTCTGGAAGCAGTCCAGTGAGGCTGAGCCACTGCCCGTTAGACAGGTCGTATAAAGGATTCCTGCACTGAATGGCGGGTTACTCAGATCAGTGGTTTTTAAACTGTTTTATATGGAGTAGCATTCCAGGGAGTCCTCAAAGTGTAGGTTGCAGGTTGGAGTGAGGAATAAGGTAATTTTACTGGAGTGACAAAGGAAAGAGACTAAGGAGTTGAGAACTGGACCCCGAATTTAAACAGAGCAGCTCAGTTCTTATGTTTTTGGAAGTGTCCTCTATTTCAGAGTCCCACTTGAGATATTTGTTCAGAGTTCTGCTGCTAAAATCAAAATTTGGAAACTGTTGGCAATGATGGTTTTCTCACCAGCTCCACAGTGACCCAATGCCTCCTTTCTTAGGTCCACTACTGTCAGAGAGCCTCTGGAGCAGAGGCCAGATAAGTCTCACCCTTGTACCCTTGACTGAGTTCACTCACTTCTGGAGCTTTCTAAATGGCCTCCTCCCTTCCAGGGGATGTGCTCTTTAAAAAAAAAACAAAACAGTCTTTTGGTTAGTAGCCCTTGAGCCTGTAAGGCCTGACAATTTGCTGTAGGTATCTGGCCTCCACTTTGAAGCCTTTCCTCCCGTGCTCCCTCCCCTCTTTGTTATGCTTCCTCCATCAGTCTCTACCTCTGGCAGACAAGGCTTACCTCTTCAGCCAGTAGGGAAAGAAATCCTAGGGCCAGGTTTTAGCCAAAACTCTGGGTGTGGACACCTGAAAGTGTCCTGCCCCCAGCAGGCTCTTTGGGAGATGTGTGACCCAAGCACAGGTCCTCAGAGGGGAGCTTGCCTGGTAGAACACCTTCTGACTAGCTGGGGTCTTCCCAGCCAACCAGGTTTGAATTTTCTCCTCTCTACTCAGAATTCCCTCAATGCTACTATTTATACTAGGGCTCCCCAAATCAGGTTTCTTTTTACAGTTGTCATCTGAGCAGCTTTTTTAAAGTGCATAGGGAAGAGGATATGACTCAAGGGATTGGGTTCTGTCTGCCATATGGGAGGCCCCAGTTTGAATTCTCGGGGCCTCCTGGTGAAGGCGAGACGGACCGCGCCACTGCAGAGTTGACAGCAGACAGTGCAAACAACAAGGGGGTGAAAACAAAAACAATATACTCGGTCACTTCTCAGAATCAGAAGCTGCTAGGATGGAGTCTAGGAATTTGTAATAAGCCTCCCCAGGGGAATCCATTTGGGAACCATTGTTCTCTACCACTCACTTTAGCACTAAGGCCATCTTACCCTGTTTGATTATTGTTTTATCTATGCATCCTGTCTTCCCTCAAAGTGAAGTACACTTGGATTTGTTTCTCCATTTCCTACCACCAGGTGAAGCACAAATAACACCTAAAGTCCTCACTACTTGCTTTACCTGGCCTGAGACTTGGTTGCAAAAGTCTCTACTTTGCTATCAGTGGTTCTAAAACTTTAGTGCGTATCAGACGCATCTGGAGAGCTTGTTAAAATACATGTGGTTGGATCTCACCCCTGGAATTTCTGATTCTGTAGGTCTGGGGTGGGGCTTGAGAATTCACATTTCTAACAGGTCTCCCAGACCACATTTTGAGATACACAGCTTTCGCTTTACTTCTTTTATTGTTGTGGATGTAAAAGTGTTTCCAATCCACAATTCACCCTGTTCTGATGAACTCCGATTTATTCCACAGTGCCCCTTTGCTTAAAGGCCTCTCCTTTTGTAATAACATTATTTCTATGGGATTCAGGTATACTATGACCATCTATTTTAAATTTTCCCACAACAACTCATTCTGTGGCCATTAGTCTGAGGCCAGGGGTTCACCCTCACATAGGTGCGGTGTCTGTAGAAGGCATTTATGCTGCAGAAATTCAGAGAAGGGAAGGATTAGTGTAGGCTGGAGCCTTAGGAAAAGCTTCCAAAAAAGGGGTTGGATTTGAGCACACCCTTAAAGGGAAATTTGTCTGTTTAGAGGGAAAAAGAAAGAGCATTCCCAGCAAAGGAGCCATATGGGCACTGACCCCTGAACACAGTAGCATGTTTCAGAATGAGACTGAGGAGACAGGCTCACTCAAACGCACATCTCTTTCAAGGGGGTGATGAAGCATGTCAAGGGAAGACATCCCGCCTGTTGCCAGAAAGATTGTAACGCATTCAGTGCAGTCAACCCCACTGGAACCAAAATGATGTTTTGATGTTGTCTCTCAGGCTCTCGAGCTGTTCTGGAGTCCCCGCGGTGCTGTGCGAACAAGGCAGCCTGGGCGTCACCGTCAGGGGAATGGGCGTGTTTCCTCGTAAGACCCAGGGCACATCATTCCACTTCCTCTTTCTATGGAAAAAGCCCCCAGCCCTGCAGAGTATGGCAAGAGTTGACCTGAGGAAGAGGTTTTACTCAATAGGAAATGAGCTATGATGGTGAAATGAGGAAGCTCTGCTGGTCTTCAGCTCAGTGGTTTTGAACTACTTAAAGAAAAGAATGTATAAAAAGCTAACCTACTAGTGGAAAATTGGAAACAACTCTAACGTCCATCAGTAAGAGATTGGTTGGATGAATCGTGGAGTGCCCTTGTGTGGTATACTGTCCAGCCCTCCACAGAGGTGGAGCTGGTGGTCGTGACCTGGAAATCCCTCCTAGCTATGTAGTTAAGTGAGAAAGGCAAACTACCAAATGGTATATTATAATCCCATGATTAAAAAATATATATCAGTAAAAGTTCTTCAAGGATGTCACCAAGGTAACTATTAACAGTTACCTGCAGAGAGGTTAAAGTGGGAGGTGGGCAGCTTACATGACATTTTTTAATTTTTAAAAGTAAATTTCTCAATGGTTTGAATTTTTCCCATTTGATTATAATAAATATTAGCTAATGTGTGCTAAGTGTTAGGAACTGTTCTAGTTGTTTCGCACCTATTAACTTATTTAACCCTCACAACAAACCTATAGAGTCAGGAATTATTATTTCCTTCCATTTTATAGATAAGGAAACTAAGACACAGAGCAGTTAATTTGCCAAGGACATACATAGGACATAAATAGGACAACTGGGATTTCAGCCCAGGTTCTCTGGCTCCAGAACCGTATGATCCCTATAAAACAACAACTATGTGCATAGGGAAAATAAAGCTGTCTCTTTAAAACATTGATCCAAAGGTTCACTCTGAATTCCAGCTCAGATGGAATCATTCAAATACAAAATACACTGAATTCGGACCACGAGGAACACCTTGCTCCTCTTCCTGTCCTAAACTCTAGGATAATAACTGACGTTTCTTAAACAGGGGCTAAATGCTTTTACCACCCAAATAGAGAGAAAGCTTAATATGCAGATGTAACTCTTTCTGACCTAATTGTATAAATCTCCAATTTAATATCATTAACGTGTAAATAGCAAGTAATATACAAAGAGCAGGTTGTATTAGGGGAGGAGCAGAGAGAGAAGCTGGAAGAAGAGCCCCTGAGAATACCATAGGACTGGTATGGGAAGGTTGGAGTCAGTAGTAATCATAATACTCACTATTCACATTACAGTGACACAGGCATTACCCTTACTAAGTATTTGCCTATATATTTACTCTTTTGATCTTTAAAATTTCCTGTGAGCTAGAGAAGACGGATACGATACCCATTTTACAGGTAAGGAAATCAAGACTCCAAGCAGTTAATTACTGAGTTGGACCTAGATTTCCAAACTTCTAATTCACTTTCCAGGACTCTTCGGTCACACCCAGACACCTCAGCCACATCACAACTTTACCCAGGCCAAGGCATGAGTCAGCATCCATGGAAGAAATGCTTGTAGACAAAAGCTCCAGATGTTAAGAGTAGCAATGGGAGACTGTCCAGGACCCCCTGAGAAATATCCAGGTGGAATGATAGAGGGGGAGCCATGGTCAACCAAGGGGCAACACAAGGGTGCCAAGGACACAGAATGCAGAAAAGGCCCCAGTGCTGGCCCCAAGCCAGACAGGGAGCAGGGCAAGAGTTCTGACTTTGGCTTTTATATGACAGGACTTTGCGTCCATCTTTACCCCAGCTCCCTACCCCCCATTTCTTTCTCCCACTCTTTCCACTTCTGTTTTTGTTTCCCTCCTCGACTCCAAACCCAAACTCACATTTACAGTCATGAAAAGGAGGGGTGGAGTGGTGGAATAAATGCCTATTTTTTTTTAAGATTTATTTTTTATTTACTTCTCTCCCCCTCCCCCAGTTGTCTGCTCTCTGTGTCCATTCGCTGTGTGTTCTTCTGTGACCGCTTCTATTCTTATCAGCAGCACCGGGAATCTGTGTTTCGTTTTGTTATGTCATCTTGTTGTGTCAGCTCTCCGTGTGTACGGCACCATTCCTGGGCAGGCTGCACATTCTTTTGTGCTGGACGGCTCTCCTTATGGGGTGCACTCCTTGCGCGTGGGGCTCCCCTATGCATGGCACCGCATTCCTTGCACGCATCAGCACTGCACATGGGCCAGCTCCACACGGGTCAAGGAGTCCTGGGATGTGAACCGCAGACCTCCCATGTAGTAGGCAGACGCCTTACCCATTGGGCCAAGTTCGCTTCCCAATGCCTATTTTTAAAAAGGAAATTCTTGGTAATATTACTTATGAACCTCTCACAAGTTCTGATAGTCTGACCTTCAAAAAAGCACGAAATGTCAATGGTAACATTGATATTCTCAAACAGGGCTTTTGTGCAGAAAAGATTATTCAAAAGCAACTCTGTTTTTAAAAATTAATATTAAATTTAAATATAAAGTCACAAATCAAAAACTTAATCCTTCCTTTAAGCTTTTAAGTTCAATTAACAGATCTCATTATTTTCTATGTAAATCTAGCAAATTTTAACATTAGTCTTATGGGACCTTTGATTAATGTTTGGTCCCATTTGTAAAACTTAAATTTTAAAAAATATTTTAAAATCATTTGCACATTTAATATGTTTGATTTTCTCTATCAATTTCAAATGTCTTACTGACAAATCTTCTCAAGTACCTAAGTAATTTTAAGTTTAATAAATTGTACTTAGAAATATGGTGACTCCATAGTCACGTTAAGTTCTTTTAAATCCAATATTATTTATAAACAGTGAGATTTCAACTAAAAATCACAAGTCTAAAACAGTCAATTATACATTTTAAATTAGAATCTTGCTCTCTGATATGTCAAATTCTCTTAAACCTTACAAGTACTATAAAGTCCTAAATATACCAGAATAATTAACATGAAAATATTAATAGTGCTTGTTTTAGTCATTTAAATATTTCTGCACTTAATTCTATATCTCCCTGAGGGAAAGAATGCTAACCCAGTTAAGAAACAATCGTCTTATTCCAAATGATTTGAGATCACTTTCGTAAGTGAACATGGGGTTACATTTCAGCTGGACTAGATTGCTCATTAACAAGAGGTTTTGGCCAGGGTGTGAGAATTTATCTGCAGATACCAGAGCTATCTCCTCCCAAGCCCGCTGCCTTGCTGAGACTTTTTTTTTTTTTTTTGAGACCTTCTCGTATGCTTGCTTTGTCCAAAAAAGGTCTTCAAATGCCTGCCCTACAAATGAGGTTGGATTCAAAACCCAAGTCCCTTGAGTCCACTTTTTTTAAAGCCCTACTAATTTTTTGACCTTCTTTCTACTTCATTACCAGTCTGATTAGGATGGGTGAATCCTATAACTATGCTTCACTCTTGATTAAATGCAGTTAATTTATTTACATCTTTATTTAATCCTGAATTATTTTCATATTCTTCCTGCCTGCTATGGTTATAGCAATTTTAGATAATAAAATGACCTCCAACTGGATTTTGTAAGTCTCCCAAGGCTTTGGTTGATCCTGTGTATCTGTCTCCTAAAAATATCAAGCTAAAGACATGCACCTTCTCCACAAATCCCTGTGACATGAAGGAGAAGGGAAAATAACAATGAAAACATGTATATAATATTCCTCTGGGTTAATTGGGTGAGTCCTGAAATCTTGGGCTACTGATAGCAGTAGTAGGGGAGAAGCACTGAGGAGGCAAGAAAATTAGCCATTAAAAAGCTAGTGTGCATTACAAGGAAAGCATTTTATCTAATGGGTTTTGTCTTATAGTTTCCACTTGTTTTTGCCTTTGCCGTTGCCTACATATTTCTAAACATTGCCACCAGGAGGCAGTAGTGTGTCAATTTCAGGAGTCTCAACCTGCCAGGTTTGGGTTTTCCTTTCCATTTCCTCACCGAGGAATTACAGTTCCTGTTTTTCAGACTAAGGAACCAAGGTGCAAAGTGAAGTAAATAGTAGGCGATCTAGTATTATGTGAGTGGCAAAGGTCGGATATAAACACAGGTCTTGATAATTCATCATCCAGGCTCTTCTAGAGTGTGCCTAAGTTTATAGCTATGTTTTCCACTTCTTTTCCCTGAATCTTTTATAAGCCCCATTTATTAAAGGCAATAAATTTTTAATTTATTACTTTTAAAATAAAAGAATAAAATAAAGAATTGTTTATGTCTTTAAACAATGTTAATTTTAATTTCTTCATTAATTCTTTTTTTTTCCTGTTTTTTCATTCCTAATTTTTGTCATTCATAATATTTCCTTCATCATGTCAAAGACAGAGTCCTGACCTCTTCCACTACCCTTGCCTTTATGCCCCTCGGTTCTGGCCATGGTTAACAGCAGTTTAAGAAATAATTTCTGCGACAGCTTCTGGTCTGTTGTCTATAATTTACTCTAAATATTCCAGCAGAAGCATTATGCTGTAAGTGTGTGTGTTAACACACTTGATTTACATGCTAGATGCCCTAAGCAGGAACACACACTCTAGGGGTGGTAGCAAAGCATTTCAGCAAATGCTTCGGGTAGCTTCATGTCCAGTTCACCCCCAAGACTCGATAACCAGCATAATCAATGTTAGAAACACCCCTCTGGTGAAATTACTGTTGTCTTAGATTTGTGGTTTCTCTGGAAATGTTGAAGAGCAGCAGGCCCTGCTATTATTGCCTGGTCAGAGTAGCAAGCCCGAGCGTTAACACCCTGCAGAGCGCTCTTGAGGCTTGACACCTGAGTGGTCCTGTAACTCCAGCCGCTGACAGAAGATTCTTGGGCCTCTGAATTCCACAAGAGATGGACCCTGAATCCTCACCGGAGGCGATTGTTTCATTTGCTTCAAGTGAAATGGAGCACTTAAAAGGGTAGAGACCTGCAGCTTCATGGAGTCCACAGAGCAATTTTCAAGACTATTTCTGTACCTGGCTGATAACCAACACTATGTGTGTGTGGCCTCATTTGGGCTGAGACTTGGCTTTCATTGCAGCAGCAAGGTGTGGGTCAGGAGAACTATAGATATCATCTGTAATCTACTAAACAGACCCTAATAATTGTAAACAACCAGACTACTTTATATGTTTACACCCTGCTTCTGAGAAAATCCCCCCAGAAATTAAATTTTTCCATGAGGGAAAAGAAAAGGGGGTAAAGGATAGTCACCTCCATCCTTACTCCACCCATTGCTTACTAGCTGGAAGAAGCATCTTTCTTTTTTTTTTTTTTTTTTTTTTTTTAAAGATTTATTTATTTATTTAATTCCCCCCCCCCTCCCCTGGTTGTCTGTTCTTGGTGTCTGTTTGCTGCGTCTTGTTTCTTTGTCCGCTTCTGTTGTCGTCAGCGGTATGGGAAGTGTGGGCGGCGCCATTCCTGGGCAGGCTGCACTTTCTTTTCACGCTGGGCGGCTTTCCTCATGGGCACACTCCTTGCGCGTGGGGCTCCCCCACGCGGGGGACACCCTTGCGTGGCACGGCACTCCTTGCGCGCATCAGCGCTGCACATGGCCAGCTCCACACGGGTCAAGGAGGCCCGGGGTTTGAACCGCGGACCTCCCATATGGTAGACGGACGCCCTAACCACTGGGCCGAAGTCCGTTTCCCCGCATCTTTCTGTTATTTAGAGGTAGCTCTGTTTTTGCTTTCTCACAGGGAGTAGCATGTTTTGCATACTATGTGTGTTCATTAATTAACAAGCCCCTTAGCAAGTTTTCCTAAGCTAAGTTGTAACACTTTGGCAGTTCACTTTTTAAAAAAACAGCCTTTTACAGCAAACGTTTATAGCAATTGTGCCCCTTAAAATAAAAGATAAAGCTGAAAAGAAAATAAATGTATTTAATCTATTATGGGGTTGCTAATTTTACATTTATCTTTTCTTTCTTTCTAAGGAGTTTCTTTGTTGATTGCACTGAGTCTTGAAGAATCAACTTCAGATATTAAGACTCTATACACACCTCCCTTCTCCACATTCACTGCTTTGGTCTTGGCTTCCATCATTGCTTGTCTTCACCATTATTACTGTCTAGATTGGTACTGTTGTTCCATAGTTCTTGTTATTTTTCATTGAGGTACAGCAAAGTGCACCCATTTTAAATGACTTTTTACGTTATACAGTCAGGTAATCACCACTGAGACAAAGATATAGCACATTCTCAACACCCCAGAAGACTCACTGATGCCCCCAAAAGGAAGCAATTATTTTGACTTCTACCACCAGAGATTTTCATCTTTTCTTTCTTTTTTAAAAAAATAATAGTAAACTTTATTTTTAGAGAAGTTTTAGATTTACAGAAAAAATTACACCAAAAGTTTAGGGAGTTCCCATACACACACACACACCCCAACACACATAGTTTCCCCATTACTAGCATCTTACATTAGTGTGGTACATTTGTTACAATTGATGAACCAATATTGAAGCATTGCTACTAACCATGGTCTATAGTACATTATGGTTGACACTTGGTGCCATACAATTTTTTTTCTTTACATACATATATGTATATTTAAAAGATACTTAGATTACATACATGTTACATAAAAATATAGGATTCCCATATGCCCTGCTCCCTACACTTCCCACATAAACAACATCTTTCATTAGTGTGGTACATTGGTTACAATTAATGAAAACATTTTGGAACATTGCCACTAAGCATGTGGTTTACACTCTCTCCCACACAATTTTTTTTTTTTTAAAGATTTATTTATTTATTTAATTCCCCCCCCCTCCCCTGGTTGTCTGTTCTTGGTGTCTATTTGCTGCGTCTTGTTGCTTTGTCCGCTTCTGTTGTCGTCAGCGGCACGGGAAGTGTGGGCGGCGCCATTCCTGGGCAGGCTGCTCTTTCTTTTCGCGCTGGGCGGCTTTCCTCACGGGCGCACTCCTTGCGCGTGGGGCTCCCCCACGCGGGGGACACCCTTGTGTGGCATGGCACTCCTTGCGCGCATCAGCACTACGCATGGCCAGCTCCACACGGGTCAAGGAGGCCCGGGGTTTGAACCGCGGACCTCCCATATGGTAGACGGACGCCCTAACCACTGGGCCAAAGTCCGTTTCCCTCTCCCACACAATTTTGTAGGTTATAGAGATATGTAATGGTCTGTATCTGTCATTTTAATGTCATTCAGGCAATTCCCAAGTTCTCAAAATGCCATATTACACCTGTTTTTCCCTCTCCCTGCCCTCAGAACCTCCAGTGGCCACTGCCTCCACATCAGTGATATAATTTCTTCCAGTGCTAGAATCACAATAAATCTATAGTAGAATACTAGTAAGTCTACTTTAGTCCACAGTTCATTCCCCAATCCTGAGGACTGGGAATCCTCAGGAATGGTGGTGCCCACTCTACCTCTAATTGAGAGGGGGCTTTGATCCTATGGGACAGATAGATGGGACTCTTTTGCTTCTACAAGAGAGTTGTAGACTCTTGGTAATTGGGATGGTTGTTGTCCATCATCATCTCATTGTTAGGTGTCCCGGGTGAGTCCAATGAACTGGAGAGTAGGTTTTGCAACTCTGTTGAGATTCAGGGCCCAACTGGCACATGGATAGCCCAAAGATTTTAGTCTCTTGGACATTCACCTATCCAAAGTAGGGCCCATGGGCAAGATATCAAACTCCTGAGCTATCTGCCCTGACTATAGTGTCTGGATGTCTCCAGAGCCCTCAGGAGCTCCACTATTTGAGGTAGAATTTATTTTGGCAGTCAATGAGATCCTGCGAGACAATCATAAGCATAACCTCTGGAATGACCTCCCGACTCACTTTGAAGTCTCTTAGCTATATAAGCTCATTTGTCTTTGCCTTTTCCTCCTTTTGGTTAAGGTCTTTTTCCAGTTGCATTGTTAGTTGGTGCTTGGTAGTAGTCCCTTGGTGCCAGGGAGGTTCATCCCCAGGACTCATGTCCCACAGTGAGGGGAAGGTAATGCATTTATATGCTGAGTTTGGCTTAGAGAGAGAATACTGTACAGTTTTATAGGTTTTGACAAATACATAATGTCATGTATCTGTCACTGTAGCATCATACAGAACAGTTTCACTGTCCTAAAAATGCCCTGTGTTCTACCTATTTATCCCTCCCCTTCCCGTCTGAACCCCTGGCAACCACTATCTTTATATCAATGTTACAAGTTATTCTGTTAACTCAAGATAATAACTATAATAACAATAAATCTACTTTGGTCTGTGGTTACACTCCACCCCCTTACATTTGTTCATTCCTCCATCTTAAGGGATTTAGGATGATATCTGCTCTGATTGATTCAGGCTGAGGGGACTTAGATATTATAGGGCAGGTGGAAGGAATTGTTTTCCTTGTATTTATAGATCCTCCTTGTTTTTTGGGATGGGACTTGTTTTATTATCAACTTGTTAACTTGTTTTATTGTCATCATTTTGTTAGTTGTCCAGGGAAAGCTCAAAGACCTGGAAAATAGGAGTTGGCTGCAACTCTGCTGGGATTCAGGGCTCTACAGGCATATGTTTTCATCTTTTCTTGAACTTAGTTGTATCAAATAGTATGTATGATTTACTTATCCAGTCCTCTGTGCATGGACTTTTAGGTTGCTGCCAGTTCTGGACTATTATGAATAAAGCTACTAGAAATGTTCTTATACCAGTTTTTTCTTTGGATATATACCCAGGAGTGGAATTATTTGTTCATTTTCTTCTAGAAGCTTTATTGTTCTAGTTTTCACATTTAGATCTATGATCCATTTCAAATTAAATTCTGTGTATGGTGTGAGGTAGGATGTCAAAAACATTTTTTTTTCTATGAATTTCCAGTTGCTGTAGCCCCATTTATTGATAAAACCTTCCTTTCCCCTCTGAATAAGTCAAGTGATTGTATATGTGTTGCGTTTGTCTCTGAACTCTCTATTCTAGCCTATGGATTTACTTGTCTGTTCTTGTTTATGTTGCTGTCAATTAATTTGAGGTTTATACTAAACATTGAAATCTGGTAGTGTAACTGTTCCAAAAGTTGTTCTTCTTGAATATGTCTTGGCTTTTCTAGATCCACTGCATTTCCATATATATTTTAGAACCTTCCCTTCAATTTCTACAAAAATGCTTCCTGGGATGTTGATCGGATTGCATTGGATCTGTGCATCAACTGGCAAGAATTGATATCTTAGCAATACTAAGTCTTTCAGTTCATGAACGTGGCATATTTCAGTTCATCTAAGTTGTCAAATTTGTTGGCACAAAGACAGTCATCTTATCTTTTTAATGTTGTAGAGTCTGCAGTGATATTCTTGTTTTCATTAATCATATTTGTAATTCATGGGTGATTTTTACTGTTGTTGTTGTTCTCTTGATCAGTCTTGCTAGGGACTTTTAAAAATAAACTTTATTTTTTAGTAGTTTTAGGATTATGGAAAAGTTGCAAAGATAGCACAGAAAGTTCTCAAACTCCTCACCCAGTTTGTTTTCCTTAACACATTTGTCAGAACTATGAAACCAACATTGGCATGTTACTATTAACTAAACTCAGAATTTACTTTTATTTCAACAGTTTTGTGTTTTTTTTCCATTAAGGTCCTTATCTGTTCCAGGATTCAATCCAAGACACCACATTGCGTGTAGTCATCATGTCTCCTCAGGCTCCTCTGCTCTGGATAGTTTCTCAGTCCTTCCTTGTTTATCATGACCTTGACAGTTTTGAGGAGTCCTGGTCAAATATTTTGTATAATGTCCCTCAAATTGGGTTTGTCTTATGTTTTTCTCACAATTAGACAGGGGTTGTGGGTTTCTGAAGAGAATCCCACAGAGGTGAGGTGCCTATCTCATCACGTCATACATCGTATCAGGGGTACATGATATTCACATGACCCCCTAGTGATGTTACCCTTTATCACTTGGTTAAAGTGGTATCTTGGTATCTGCCAGGTTTCTCCAACGTAAAGTTACTATTTTTCTCTTTCCATAATCTGTTCTTAAGAAGTGAGTCAACAAGTTCAACCCATACTCGAAAGCTGGGGGATGAGAGGGTGTGAAAACTTCCCCTCATGAGGTGGAGAATACCTACCGACATTATTAGAGTTGTTCTGCAAGGTGCTCTGTCCCTTCTTCCCCATTTACTTACTTATTCAATCACTTAATTATGTCAGTATGGACAGATACAGAGCAGAGCAGGGGAAGGGCTGAGAAAGTATAGTCAGTGACTAGCACTAGGGCTCAGACTCTATTACTTAATTTGTTTTCTAGGTTTTTTTTGAGATTCTGAGGCTCAGAGCCTGGACTAATGTGTCTTTGAGATGACTGGATTTGTGGCAGATTGTTGTTCCGTCAACCAGCTTTGGAATCAAGAATAGAAAGTATCTATAGCATGGATTTATATTATGTGGCAAATGCACAGTGGACACAAGAACAGAAACGAATATCTCTCTTAGGAGTAAGATAAATGAAAAACACTGAAGAAGCAGAAAAGTGCTTATAATATACATGTGCTACACCTGCTTGTTGAAATTGCCCAAATACAGCGTGAGTGTCTCAACTCTAAACTAAACAGTAGTTCAGTACTCAACTCTTAAGGATAATGAGGGGTCAAGAACAGAGAAGGGACTGGGAGATGGAAATGAAAATAAGTAATTTATAATTGACAACCTCCGAGAAGAAAAAATAGGTTGGTTTGTGTCCGCAGAGCTAAGAAGTACCTGGCACATGGCAGTGGCTCAATAAATATTAGCCGAATGAACAAATACCTCCAGGACCTGTGCCCATCCCCTCCTTGTAGAATACCGAGAGACATGGGACAAGGAGTAGAGATATTTCTGTGCATTTGGACTTGAAATAAGCCCCAGGCAACAAATAAATGAAATTCTTCAAAGTTAACAAACCTAAAAGGTCTACAATATCAAAATCACAGGGAAGACACTGAACTGTAATTGCCTAGTTAGGACATCAGCTTCGAGGGCCTGGGGGAGGGGTGATGGAGCTGTTTTTCTTAAAGCTCCAGCTGACTGATAACAAGAAACCTGTGGGCTTCAGCAGAGCACCCCTGTCATGCACCAGAACTTCCAGCCTTCCTCTTGGTCTGTCCTCCTCAGATGCTGCCGGCTGGTTTATGGCAGGGGTGTGGGGGAATTCCAGGTCCTCTTGGGGCATGAAGAGGGAGGTTCCTGCTCAGGATCCTGTGTGTGGGTCCTGGAACCTGGGTGAGAAATGTAGAGTTGAGACACACCAGCCTCCGAGGGACATTGGACTTCATGCATATAAGTTGGCAAAAACTCTGGTGAACAACCAACAAACATTCCTTTAAAAATGTTTCTCACAGACCTGTGAGATAAAGGTGGTGAGTAATGGAGGGCAAGCCTGGTTCATCACTATCTTTGGGCCATCAGCAAACTAGACACCTCTGTATTGCTTCATTCTTAATTAAACAGACCCCACCACTCTTTCTAGTTTTATTCATTTGCCTGTTTCACCCAGATACAGGAACAGGAAGCTCCTTACAATCCTTGAATGTTAGATTTGTAACGAATGGTACAAGTTATCTAGTTCAAGCACCTTATTTTGAAGGTGAGGAAGGTGATGTCCAGAGGGAAATGCCCAGCTTAAGGGCACACACCTCACTGGAAGTCAAGCTGGGACTACCACCCCAGCTGTAATTCCCAGGCTGCACCTCTGAACCTAACCTCAGAGATCAACAGCCTAGCCTAGGACTGTCCTACCTTCCTCCAGAGTCCAGGAACTGACTGAGCAAAATGCCACCAAATGTTGTTTGATTTTAACAACAATAAAAAACACAAAAAAAACCCCACCAATATATCCAGAAAAGGGCAAATTAGGACTGGGAAGAAAAACATGTCTCATTAAAAGATAGAAATTGTGAGCCATCAATGACAGAAAGGAGAGGGATCATTCCATCAGTAACCCTCCCTTGCTTGACTCAAGCCCCAAAGGGGCCACATTCAGTCATCCCACAGAACCTGAGCAGTGCCATCCACCTCCAGAAGCTAAGCAGGAACTAGCATCTAATATCAAAACAGTGAGATGAGAACCCAGCAGTTTCAGCTAACAACTCAAATGTTGACGTGTCCTCTGCAAATGAACCAACCTCGCGGACATCAAAGTGTGGGCACCAAGCACCACTTAACGAATCCTGGCAATCACCGCCTTGGTAACCATGCAACAGGAATACTGCTTCCTACGGGAGACAGTGAATAAACCCCCAACAAAATACCTAAGTAAGCAGTACGGGTCGTTTCACAAGGGGTACAGAGACCTACATTCATGGGGCAAAGTAATCAACATTGGAAAACTAAGCCCTCCCCCCAAAAATAAAATTTGACTATGAACTCACAAAAATATACCCAAGAGGAGCAGCTGAAAATGAAAAAGAAAAGGCAGGGGGAGTGGTAGACCAGGGAAAGAAAGAAAACTGTTCAATAAGTGTGGATGGAAAAGATGATAAACTCAGTGATAATCCGATGGAATTCTAAGTCAGGTGCCAGAGGCCCTCCTTAATTAATTAATTCCCAAGGAATTAAGGAAGTATCAGTGTTCTCCCTTTGAAGCTGGAAAAATAAATGCATCTATTTAGGAAATTTTAAACGCCAAAAAGGCAGGGAAGTGCTCAAGTCTATAACTATCAAAAAGAAAATAATCCAGTCATGAAAAAGATTTCACCAGGCTTTGACTAAACGTTAAAAGTACAATGATGTTCTACCTCCTGTGCTGGGGCCTGAAGTAGGGGAGACCCAAGAAACCAAGGGAAGCCCGAGCAGTTGCAGAAAGCTCACTGCATGGAGTCTTAGCAAAAGTTGCAGCAGTCAGAAGTAAATAAAGCACATTTAAGAGGGACTCCTGTTTGTATTTTTATTCTTTTTCACAGACAGGATTATGTTCCAGCCACCCATTTCAAAATACCAATTTCCTGTTTGTGAACACATTCTCTAGGTTAGCAGTTCTTTCACTTCTAAATACAACTGTCTTTACGACCTCAAAATTTTAAACTTTATTCCTTTTTCCTCTTTTTTTCTATTTCATTCTTTGCCCTATTGAAAATATCTCCACAGAAACGTCTGTATATTTTTAATCTCTACTGTTCTAAGCTTTTATTCCTTTAACAATTACCAAGTGGTGAGATCTCACCCTTTTTCCATATTTGTATTTTTCTTGTTTAATTTCTTCATTTTTCTGCCCTCATACACATATCCAAGTGACATTAAAATTCACATAAAACTGAAAATTAGGCAATGGCCTATCTCTCTGTGCCTTCTCTTGGGCAAATAGTTCCTCTGGATTCATTAAATAGACCCATTCTCCAGATCTATAATATAAATTGATTTTGCTCAGAATTGTCCTGCATCAGAAGCTACATTGTATTTTCATTTCTACCCAATCCACCTAATCTTAAATCTCTTTTAAAATCTTGATCATTTAAAGATTTCAGGGAAGCGGACTTGGCCCAGTGGTTAGGCTGTCCGTCTACCACATGGGAGGTCCGTGGTTCAAAACCTGGGCCTCCTTTACTCATGTGGAGCTGGCCCACATGCAGTGCTGATGCACGCAAGGAGTGGCCTGCCACTCAGGGGTGCCCCTGCGTAGGGGAGTTTCATGTACAAGGAGCGCGCCCCATAAGGAGAGCCGCCCAGCGCGAAATAAAGTGCAGCCTGCCCAGGAATGGCGCCACCCACATGGAGAGCTGACACCACAAGATGACGCAACAAAAAGAGACACAGATTCCCATGCTGCTGACAACAACAGAAGCAGACAAAGAAGAACATGCAGCCAATAGACACAGAGAACAGACAACTGGAGGGGGGAGGGGAATGGGAGAGAAATAATAAAATAAAATTTTAAAAAAATTTTCAATTCTTGCATTATAGTTGCAAAATATTCCCTTCCTTGATGAACACTTGCATTGCGTTTGTTCTGATAGATGCTTTAGTAGAATCTGCATCCCTTTTTTGCAATTAATGACAATTTCTTTTTTTTCTTTTTGAGGTACTGGGGCCAGGGATTGAGCCTGGGACTTCATATGTGGGAAGCTGGTGCTTAACCACTGTGCCACATCGGCTGCCCTCAGTTGGTTTTTTCATTTGTTTCCTTGTTGGTTTTGTTTTTTGTTTTAGGAGGCACCAGGGATTGAACCTGGGAACTCCCATGTGAGTAGCAGGCATTCAACTGCATGAGCCATATCAACTCTCCTTTTTTTTTGGTGACAGCAAAAAGGAGAAAGAAACAAAACATATTCCATGTATGTTCCAGTGCTCTGTCACGATTCTCTCTGCTCCAGTTTTTAGTAGACCACCAGCCTCTGGACAGCTTCTTCACTTCAGATTGTTACGTGACGTATATAAAAGGTCATTCTTTAGGCTAGGCTTCATATTGCGGAGTACATACTGTAGATAATATATCTATTGCAGACAATCTTTCATAATTATTTTCAGAAAATAATTAAAAGCCAGATGGAACTTCTGGAAAAGAAGAGTGAAGTAAGAAAACAATTCTCTTTAGAAACTAAGCTTAGGGATTGGATAGATCTCTGTGGTTGAGCATCTGCTTCCATGTACGAGGTCCCAGGTTCAATCCCTGGTACCTCCTAAAAAAAAAAAAAAAAGCTGAATGTAATAAAATAGAACCCAAGGTAATGAGAGCAACAAAGATGACTCTGCCCCTTTGTTTTTGTCTCCATCTATCAGGCAGTCAATACTGGTCCGTTAGGAAACTGTAGAAACAGACTTGGTGTTGTAAAATTTACTTGTATTTCTAGGGGAAAGTGTGGCACTTTTGAAAAGTTAGAAAATTGGCAGGAGTTTCCTATTCTAATTGACTATTATAATCGCAGTGAAATTTTTATTGTTGCTGTCTTTCAAAGGAAGCATGTTTTACAATTTGAAACAGAGGTAATAGAGGGAGATAATATTGTTAAATAAATCTAGCTCAAGAAAGTCAGGGTTGGCTTGAAAAGCTTAAGAGAAATTTCCTGCATAATCTCAAAATTTCTGGAGATGTGGCATTAGCAGAGAGGAGATCAAAAAGTTTTACCACAGCTCTCCAAAAGACATTATTTAAGAGGTGGGCATAGGAAGGTATATGACCAAACAAAATCTTAATGTGGATAAAATTGGCCTTTTGAAGAATGTAATTAAAAATGTTGCCAGTGAAAAGCAAATCAAGGATAGGCTATTCTTCTAAGTGGTAAGTTTTGTGGTGATATAATTAAAAACCTGTCACCCCACCTCTGTACTCCACCGCAAGGGTCAGGATGTTACTTCAGTTCAATCTCATGACGTATCTCATAGAGAGCTAAGATGCTCACAGTGGTAAAAAAAGAAAACAGAATCTGATAGTCAAATGGTTCTGACCAACATTGCAAAATTCTCAAGAACTTTAAGAGTCTCAAGCAAGGGACAGATATATTTCTTGGGCAGTATCTCCATATGTATATATCCTTATTCTTCCTTTTCAGATATTCAATTTTGTTGTCTGTTCTGTCATTTCTCAAAATGACTTTTTTTTTTTTTCGTGTAGAGAGATTATTTTCTGGGTCCTGATTGATTTGAGAAGCAGCTGACATCTGGGATGTGCCTCTTCCTCTTCCTCTCCAGGAAGAAGTGAGCTGGGGTTTCCTCCTGCAGGCTGGCAGCCCCTCGTCTAGCTAGGGGAGCTTCCCATTTTGTTCAACTTTTCCCCTTTTTTCTTTACTTCTAACTTGCACTTTGCACCACTGGTAAGACAACAGGAAGCCCTGGGCTTCCTCTCCAGGGCATTCAGCTGAAGGCATGTGCTCACCACATAGATAACAGGAGCCGGAAAAGAAAGAAACACACCCACCCTCGAGAAAGCGTGACCCTCTTACCCTCGTCCTCACCCCGCCTGCTCTCCCTATCTCAGTCCCGCTTCCCCATCTGAGCCTCAGGGTCCCTGTTGTTGGAGTTGCCCTCCCGTGTAGTCAGTTTCAGGAATGTGGGAGGTACTGTTGTCTAAAAAGACTCAAGGTTTGATCATTGTGACACTGAGTCCATTGGTATCAGCATTTCTATGCATGTTCTTACATGGCAAAGAGTTTGTAGTGTTGCCTTTATAAGCTAAACACCCTTGAACAAGGCAAAAGGAGGAATTATTGGTTACAAATCCAATGTGTCCATGTATAAAAGTTTTAAATATGACAGAAGTTTTACATATTTTAGTTTTACATAACTAGTTTTACGTATTTTACACATTAAGGGATCTTGAGTTGAGGGGAGTGCGGGGCTGAGTGCCTGAAGAATGAACCCAGGATCAAGAAGAGCCAAGAAGCTGCTGAAGATGGTCAGCAAGATGGCACCAGCATGAAGATGGAATACCAACTACACCAAGAGCCAGTGGCTAGCTTAGTGAGATACAACAGCCCTTGGGAAAGGTCACTTAAAGAGTCCTGAGAAGTCTAGCTTGAGGGAAACTCCATCTGGGATGTCAAGGCCTATGTATGGAAATCCTTCCCTTCGAGTCTTCCCTGGGTTTAGTTGGCCCTGGTCTGCCATCTATGGTAACCCAAGAATTAGTGAAGGACTGACTGAGCTCTCGGAGGTCTGGAGTGAAGGAATGTGGCCATGTTTTAACAGCTCCGAAGTCTCTGAGTGAGTATACCACCTCTATTGCTGTTTAACCTATCCTTTTTTCTCAGAGACATTTGAGAAACAGGAATTTGATGATTCTCCCCAGTCTCCTCCCTGGAAAGATGATTTCCCTGACCAGTCATCCTACCCACAAGGAATTTTTTAAATTAAGGTGAAAACCAGAGTCCTCGGAGTCCTCTTGTGTTACACATTAGCCCTGATGGTTCAGCAGGTAGATGTTGCATCGCTGAAGGAGGAAGAAATTGAGTGAAATTCCTATGCTACAAATTACCTCCAAGCAATCACCAAACCATGCCCAAATCTTTCAACACTCTTAGAAAGATAGATGATCTTCAGTGACCCTGGACCATTACACCTCAGGTGAACCTTCCCATGTTTGCCATGTAATCAGCAAACTGCAGTTCAGCAACCACTAACCGCTTATAGATTGATGTAGCATGACAAATTGATAGATTTGATAAAGATAGTCAGGTTGCTGATGCTGCTTTCTCTTTTTCAGCATAATGCTAACAAGATTTCTGGATAACATTGGGCAAGCCTTAACTGTTCTCAGCCTAGGGTTTTCCTAAGATTAAGTGAGTTCTAGCATTTAGCTTATAAGTACTCAGTAAATGCTGATGAGGATGAAGTAGAAGAGCTTAGTGAGAAATAGTTTTCATTTTCTTTAAAACATTTTTCCTAGCCATCTTGTCTGGTTTCTTCGGCTCTATGCCCAACACTCCTTTAAAAAAAGCCTCCAAGGCCAGAAACTTCTACCTCTACTTCTCTAATTTGGGTAAAATCTGAATACATTCTAAATATGGCGAGGCAGGCCATCGCACTCATGCTCAGCTTCTTTCTTGCATCCACTCATTATGAATCAGAGGGACATTGCCTTCATAGCTCTGGCTGCATCCTTAGACTTCTGTGGTTCCCTCATCCAAGCCTTGGGATTTCTCTGGCTAAATAAATAACCAACTGCATCACTCAGGGTACCAGCAGGAACCAAATGGCATACTCAAGCCAAGATAAGGAGGACTTATAAAGGGACAATTTACAAAAGGGGGAGTAGGGTAAAGACAAACCACAAGGGATAATGCAATTACATGGGGTCTGGTAATAGAAGGACAGACAGTGGCATGAATGGTTCTTGGAAGTCCAAAGGGAGAGAGAGCCACCCTGACAGGCATGTGACCTTTGGTTGATAGGTACAGCCAGCTTGAGACAAATCCACAGGGAGGACGCAGGAGACTAAACACTCTGAGCTCACGTTCCTCCTTCTCTCTAATCTGCCAGGACTTCTTCTTGTCCAAATACAGTCGGAAACCAGAGAGCATGGGAGCCACTGAGGTCAGCTTCCGGGGGCAAGGTAGAAAAGGGTAAAGAGTGGATCTGGAGGAGCACACTAAATTTAAAAAGTGGGCCAGACTTTTGGGATTAATGGTGACTAAAGACCAGTGATATGAACCAGATTGTATTTTATCCAAATCCTTCCAAATGAAGCAGGCTAGAAGATAGGGAATTAATAGACAGATCTGGAACCTGGCAGAGAGTCCACATGGACATCACTAACCCCCAAGACGGCTGCTGGAAGACCCCTACCCCCAACATCCTGCCATCCAGAACAAAGACTTCTTCTGGAAGCCAGGAGAAGCCCTAGATATTCCCCAAGGACTTTATCATTGGGCCCTCACTGGGGGATTGCTAGGTGGGGTAATCAATCAAAACAGCAAACAGCTGGAACCCCTCCCCTGCCATTAGCAAAGGGGTGGAATAATTAATAGTTTATAAAGCAGACCGGGAGGCAAACGCTCTCTCTCATGCACTCTCACCTGTGGACCTGTCCTGCCCTCAGAGCACCACTCTCACCGTTTTCCCTCTGCCATGTGGCCATGCAAGTAAACCTGGGGATTTATAACCTATAACAGGAAATTGTAGTCTGTAAATCAGCCCACTTTATTACTTTTCACCCCCTTCCCCTCTACCTGGGACTCCTGATCTGTTATTTTCTCCCATTTCTCATCCCTCCCTGCCTGAATAAATTACTAGCCTAACTCACCCAGCCTGCTCTTGAAATTCATTTCTGCAGCATACGCAAGAACCTAAATAAAATCTGGTAACACAAATATGACCCTTAAAAATAATTTGACGCTATTTATTTTGGGCCTCTAGAAAGCCTTTAACTTTTGTTCTCTGAATGAGCTTTCAAAATCTGAATTAGTAGACCTGCGTTAACAAACAAATCTCGGGCATTCTTTATCTTTGATTCTGAATGTTCTCCTGTGTGTGTACTCCGGCATGTGGTACTGGGGGTGGCCCACTTCCCACTCACTGAGGAAGACCCAGTTGGTGTTCTGTTTGGGTTTATGTCTGCCTTAGGCAGACAACCATCTGGTCCCACCACGGAATTCTGGTGACAGGCTCTGTGGGGCCTTCCCTCTCTGGCACTCTTTGAGTGGACACTAGAGTGCCTCCTGCAGGTAGAGGTAGGGATGGGTGAAACAAGACAAAAGAGCAGGCTCTTCTGGAGAAACCACAACTCAGACCCTGCGCTTCCCATCCTTCTCAGCCCCTGAACCTTCTCACCATACTGAAAGAAACCTAGGAAGTTGCCTTTGGACACCAGTGATGGAGCAGACTACTAAGAAAAGCCCTCAGTCTTCCAAAGCCACTGCCAGGGAAGGAGTAGGGCTCTGTCCTCACCTCTTCCTCTCAGTCTGCCATCCTGCAAGGCTGGACCCTAAAAACAAGTAGGATGGGTGGTCAGTTATGCGGTGCGACTTGAGAGATTCAAAAGGCCTGACTGCCCCCCAACTATCTCCCCTGCCGACCTGAGCTTTCGCCTGAAGTTTCCATCATTGGTGCCACTCCTTTATAGTAAGAATTTGTTTCAAGAAAACTATGCTGAAATGCGCATGTTACCAAAAAGGGTGTGGTACATGTTTGTCATTCCTTTCCTTTGCTCAACATCTAACCTCCTTTCTACATCTTGAGAACTACACATCTTATCAGTATTGACAGGAAGCAGGGGCCATCCTCTTCAAAAGCATTTGCTGAGCCAGCCTAGTTTGTAGCTAGGGCACAGGCCTGTGACCCCAGGTCAGCCCACCAGTGCTCCAGCTATGCATCAGGAGCTAATGACACAAGATAGCAGAATTGGGGAGCATTCACTTCATCAGTGGGTGGCAGCAGTGGCAGTGCCCATAGCTGTCCAGAGCTTTCAGTGGTAGCACTGCAAACAGCGGTGTTCAGTATCAAGGGGTACCTGCAGTCATATTCCCACATTTGTTGTTTCTGGCACAACTTGGGCTATGTTCCCAACTGCTGTGTAGCATCCCCTGTACCTGTCCGTTTCCCAAGCCTGTTCTTCAGGTCACCAGGGAGTCTGTGAGCTTCCCAACATCCTTTTTTTTACTAAATTCCCATGCTGCTTAAATCAGCAGTCCTCCTTACTTTCCTGCAGAACAATACTGTGCCTGGTGTTCAGACGACTGAATAGGTAAACTCAGAATGCCAATTACTGTTCTCTTAACTTTTCTACGGATTAGAGACTCCAGGTGTGAATCCAGGGTCTGCCACAGGCCACTCTGACCACGGTGGCAAAGCAAGTCAATGGAGGCAGGAAGAAAGAGCTCTCATGTCCTGCCAGATCCCTCAGCTCTGCTTGAAAATCCTTGTCCCTGGTGAATTCTTGAGGCGCAGACTCTCACCATTCATAGCGCATGCTCTTGGAGTTGTTTTCGCCATCAGCAATCACTGAATCACTGCCCTTTCTCATAAGCTACATGGATGTCACTGAGGGAAGGGACCAAAAACTAACCTAAGTGAAACTGCAGGACACTTAAAAAGGAAAAACACACAGGCTACCTTTGATTAAAAAAATATTTATGAGACACATTGTCTTTTATTTTCATAGAATGTGACTTAATAAATATTTTACCAGGATGATGGTGACAAATGATAATGACAGGGAAAGAATTGTGAGACTAAGGGATGGAAACATTTTTCATTTAATTGAAACCTCAGTTTACCAGACTTGATCTCTGCCTCAGATCTTGAAATCTAGCAGAGAAAGTGCCCTTCCAGTTGCCAGGGTCAGTATATGGAGGACCAGTGGCAGCGGGTCTTGATGACCTGAAGCAGGGGTTTTTTAAAAGTGAGGAAGATGACAGTGCAGGCCACCAGCAGGGTAAGGCAGCTGGGGAGAATGAGCACGAGGTAGAGCAAGCCCATGTCCACCTGCTCCCACTTGCAGTCCTGAGGCTTGCTGCCAGGCAGGTCCAGCACACGGATTACCCTGGAGGACAGGTTGCAAGTAACCATCTCCAAGTCTGCGATTCGTGGCATCTGCAGGTGCTGCAGGGCCCCCCAGCCCTCCACCCTACAGCAGTCATATGGATTCTGACTGAGGTAGATGCTCTGCAGCCTCATGAGCTGCCCAGACACTGCCCGTTGGGAAAAGGCTGTGAGCAAGTTTCTGCGGAGATCCAGGGTCTGCAGGGCCAGGCTGCCCCCGAACCTTGGGAAACTTGTCAAGGAATTTCCCGACAGATCCAAGTCCTTCAGATTCCCAAACTCAGAGAAGTCCAACTCCACAAAGCTGGAACTGAGGCCCACGTTCCCGAGAGACAGGACCTGCAAAGTGGGGGCAACAGCTCGGAGAGGGGCCATGCCCCCTCTCAGAACCCCCCAGTTGCTGGACAGATCCAAGTGAGTGAGGGGAGTCCCCTTGAAGGAACAGTCCTGTAAGGCCCCAAGCCCACAACCCTCTAAAGAGAGGCTCCTCAAAGATGTCATATTCCTGAAATCCACACAGTTGGGGGTACCCACCCAGTCTAAGGGAGCTGGCCGGGGACACAGTGAGATCTGATTGTGGCTCATGTCAAGTGTAGTGATGTTACTGGCACTAGCAAAAAGCCCCGTGGGGACACCCAGGAGCTCGTTGGAGCTCAGGTTGAATACCTGGAGGCTCTGGAGACAGCTGGTGAGCCCCGGAGCCAACTGCAGCTCTGACAGCTGGTTTTGGCTCAGGTCCAGCTCAGTGAGTGCTCCTGGGGGCTCATGCTCCTGGATGTGGAGCGTCATCAGGCAATTCTGGTTGAGGTTCAGGTGGGAAAGGGAAGGCATTTTCTTTAAGAAGCCATCAGGCAGGTACTGAAACTGGTTCTGGCTCATATCCAGGAAGCGGAGATCAGAGAGGTCGCTGGAGGCAAACTCTTCCCAGAGATTGACAGTGGTGATGTTGGTCACGTTGCCATCCACAAGGAGGAACTGGGCCACCATCTCCTGAGGCGATGAGGTGTTGTACAGGTCCCTGTAGAAGCCCATGTTGTTGTCCCGCAGCAGGAGGGTGTGTAACTTACTGCACTGGGGCAGGAGTGGGAAGAACAGCAGCTGATTGTGAGAGAGGTCCAGCATCTCCAGCTCAAAGGCAGCCTCTCCCCCGGACGCCAGGAACCATTCAAGGGCATTGTAGCTGACGTTGAGGAACTGTAGCTGCGTGAGGCCGAAGTCCACAATGCAAGGAAGGTTGTTATAGGCCAGGTTGAGGTGTCTCAACTCAGTCAAGCCATCAAAAGTGCCACCCTCAATCTCAAAGATGTAGTTCCTCTGCAAATCCAGCTCCCTGAGGTGCCCCAAGCCCTCAAAGACTGAGTCGTCGAGCCTCATGATGGTGTTCCTTGCCAGGAACACCGACTCCAGGGAAGAGAGGTTCTGGAGCATGAGGGCCACCATGTCTTCCGTTAGGGAATTTCCAGACAAGTCCAGCCTCTGCAGACCCAGAAGAGAGTGGAAAGCAGTGGCTGTCTCTTTGTAGTTCTCTGAGAGGGAGTTGTCGGCGAGAGCTAGGCTGTGCAGGTGGGATTGCTTCTGGAAGGCACCGTGGCCAATGCGTTCCAGGTGGCAGCTGTGCAGACTGAGGCTCTCCAGGAGAGGGTAGTGCAGGAGAGAATGATTCCACAGGGTCTTGAGAGGGTTGGCATCCAGGATGAGCATCCGGGAATGGCGCGGCAGATTGCTGGGCACTGAAGCAAGGTGTCTCCCTTGGCAGTCAGCGACTCCACCCACCTAGGTCCAAAAACACACTGGTCAGCAGGGAGGAGGCCTCTGAGGGAGAGGCTGAGTTCGTTTATAGGATTGTTCCCGCAACCCCTGGATATGGCTCTAGAGATGATGATTTTTAAAATAGGATGGGAACATGTAGAATGAAGGGGAAATTTCTTTGTTCTCTAACTTCACAGTTAAATAGTCAGCCAGGAGCTGAGTTCCAGGCCTCATTTAAAACACAGGACAGTGTTACAAGTAGGATTGGGACACCTGTGTGTCTGGTGTTGAGAGCTGACCACTATAATTGCAGGTTGGTTTGAACTACAAGACCCAGCCTCTGTCTGGATTTGAATTCCCATCTCTGACACTTATTTTCTGTGTGACCATGGGCAAATAATAGAAGCTAAGTCTATTATTTCCACTGTCAAATGGAGATTAAATAGTACCTACTTCAGAGGAGTTTTGTGAGAATTAAATGAGAGAATGTCCACCAAGAGCTCAGCACAGTGCCTGGTACACAGCTGGTACTTGGTCAATGGTCCCGATTGCATTGTTACCACTATTACATAATACCTGTGCCTCCAACAGAGCCACTGCTGAACACCCAGCAGGGCTGCCAAATCTTCATTTCACCAGAAGTAATTTTGTCTGGGAGGCTCCCTTACACTCTGCATTGATAAATATTACAGCTTAAAGGGACCTTGGGGTTCACTGCCACTTCGAATTGTACAGAGAAGTAAAGTGAGGTCCAGAAAGAAGGGAAGAGCCAATGGCAGAGCAGGGACCAGAGCACAGAGCTCCCAAGGGCCCTCTCAGTACTCTCCCTCACACCATTTTACTGCGGTTATGCAGAACAAGAAGGCAGGAGAGATGGGGCGACCCTGGTGTCACTACAGAAATCACGCAGGCCTCTGGAGATTTTGTCAGCCCAGTGTTTTGCAAGATGGGCAAAAACAATCAGTCACTGGATGGCAGCTATGTGTCCAGCAGAAAAGTTTTGAGTGATAGGAGGAAGAGCAATGGCATTCCTTTCTATGGGTTGGCCAGTAAGACAAAGCCAGAGATGGCCTAAAATTATGGGCCCAGTCCAGGGGCCAAGAGGAGTCATGGAACAGGGGAGAAAAATCCCAATAGAGAGGAAGAAGCACAGGTTTCAAGTCTGATTCTTGGTTCTGCCATTTATTAGCTTTGGACTCTGGCTGGGCAAGGAATCAACCTCTTGGAGCCTCAAGTTCTTTGTCTAATTATTGAAATAAAGCCTTCTAGTAATTAAAATTTGATACATCATAGAAATATATTGAAAATTCAACTCGTTTGCCTTTCCCTCAGAGATAACCTTTGGTTTATCTCTTTCTGGACTTTTTTTTTTTTTTTTTTTTTACGATATTACCTATCTTTTTTTTTTTAGCAAAAAAAAAAAGACCCTAGTCTAAAAACTGTTCAGTAATCTACTTTTTCCCCCTGTATTGTATTACCTTTGCAATACAAATACATTTGATCACATTGTTTTTAGCAGCTGTATGTTAGTTCATGGATGAATGGCACAGTGGTTAAAAGTAAAAGTTCCAGGGCCAGTCTGAGGTCCAATCTAGGCTCTGCTTTTTATCAAATGTTTGACCTTGGGCTGATTACCTTACCCATTCAGGACCTCCATTACCCTATCTGTAAAACGGAAATTGTACTTGAAATTTTCTCATAGGCCTTTTGTGAGGATTTAGTGTGATTGTTTATGTAAAACACCTAAAACTAGGCACATAAATGCTAAATAAATGTTAGCTGTGATCATTGGCATGATTATAGCATGATTAAATTAATCTTCTATTGTTTGGCATTTGAGTCTGTTTCTAATTTCCAGATGCACAGAATTGTGTCAAATTCCTTCCATCATCCTGTGCCGCTCTGAAAACGAAGTCTTTGAATCTTGATTGGAACCACAATTATGGATTCATTTGTGGGAGAACTGACATCTTTACAAAATTGAATCTCCCCATCTAGAAGCAAAGAATATTTCTTTATTTGAGTAAGTATTGCTGTTCCCCTCTGCACAGGGTCTCTCTGGAGAATGCTGTGGTTAGGGGCTTTCCTAGAGCTGTGAGACCCTGTTTCACCACAGCTGCTGCAGTCGCAGGGTCACACCTCCGTAATTCCCCACCGCCTCACCGAGGTGCTGCAAAAGGTTTTCAGGGCCCAAGAAAACCTTTCTACATCCACTTCATGTTGACAGCACTGCACGGTTAATGCAATGAGGGGCGAAGGGCAGTTCTAGATCGACTCTAGAACTCAGCCCTCTATTCAAGAAACACAGGAATTCCCCTCTTGGAGCTTACTGGCAGCCAAGCCCCTCCTCCTGCCTGCCAGAGTAGCCACGGGTCAGGCAGGGAGTCTAGCCTGAACCCGAGGGCTGTCAAAGAATTCACACTTTGTTCTCTCTTCTTCCAGTGCTTGGTAGCCCCTGAATAGTTAAATTTTTATTGCCCCTGTAAGGGAATGGTGGCAGTCTGTGTAGCAGCTGCAGCGACACAACAATAATAGATAAAATACATAGCTCTGACTACATACCAGTTGTCATTCTGAATGCTTTACATACATTAACTCACTTCATCATCGTAACGTCTCATTGTTATGGTGTTCTTGGTAAGTATTACTATTACCTCTGTCGTTTACAGATGAGGAAACTGAAGTGCAGAGCAGCACCCAGTGTCGCCGGCTAGGGACTGGTGCAGCTGGAATTTAAATCTGGTCAGTCTGGCTTCAGAGTCCATGCTCGTTACGGTTATACCTTACGGTTATACCGTGTAGAGCTTAGTGGTGACAGGTTACTGAAAGTGGTTAAGAACCAGGGCAGCTGATTTTTAAAGAGTCATCAGCTTTAAGAACACCATCTTGACAGTAAGTTTTAGCCCTGACATCCAATTTGTCTTCCTAGTGCCTAACATATTATTGGGCTCAAGGACTGTTTATTAAATGTATGTTTCTCTGTCCCTCCCTCCGGAAGTGCGGACTTTTCCTTTTGGGCTTCGCGGTTGCGGTTGAGCAGCTCAAGCCTGGGACAATGGTGTGCATTCCTTGTATGTCATTCCAGTTCTGCTTTGGATCCACAAAAAATTCCTGGAGCCATACATATAACCTCTGATTTCCCCTTTTGTTAGCCGAATGTGGCCCAAAAAACTTAAACAAGAATCCAATGATGAAAGTAAAGTCAAAGTAGACTCTGAGAGTGCTAAAATGAATGGATTACCAACAAAAGAACCATCAGAAATCTCTGATAAAAAGAAAGACTAAAGCAATTTTCTCAAAGGATTTCATTGTTTTGAAAACAGACTTGATAATTTTCTTTGTCTTCCTTGTAATTATCTCTGACCTTTTTCTCTGAGACCAGAATTTGGGATAGGTTAGAAATTTACCTGATACTAATCAGGAAATACATGGCAATTGTATTTAATATGTATTTTGTTATCTTTAATGACTTCATTCCTGCCTTTTTCATTAAAGTAGCTTTCATTTCTATAAAAATAAATAAATAAAATAAATAAATGTATGTTTCTCAGGCGCACTCTTGATATCATTGAATTATAGGCAAAGGGGAAAAAGTTTCTAGAAATGTACTCAGTTGTTAGGACCCAAGACTGTTTCCACATACAGGCTGAAAGCCCTGGAGAGGATGGCCGTACCCGCTCAGGCATCTACTCTGCAAAAGCTTCTCCAACTTTAATGTGCCCCACCCAGAGATTCGGATACCACTAGTGGAACCCAATCGTTCAGATTTTCAACAAGGTGTTGTTTCAGCTGGCTGGCCTAGGCTGGCCTCTGCGGTCTCCTGTCCTTAGCAGGCATGAACAAGGGGGGCGGGGCAGGGGGAGGAATGACCGCCTGGCCTTTCCCAAGCATCATCTTAGGAATCTTAGGTTAAAGAGTTGCTTACACGTGGCACTGTGCTAGGTAGACACAGAGTGATTCAGACTCATTTCCTCCCTTCCTTGACTGACAATCCGACTTTCCAAATGGATCGAACCTTGTCGGGATAGGAGCAACAGACAACTCATGGTTCCCAGGGGAAAACTCACCAACTTGCAGCCCCCTTGGGAAGCTGCCGTGACTGTTCCACTTCTGTTCCTCCATTCCACTGTCAAGAAGTGAAAACTCAGGCACAGCCAAAGGGGCAGCAACTCCATCTCAAGAGCAGCACTGTGGACGGAGGGCAGAAAAGAGGCAAATCAGAGAAGGACCTCCCAGGGGGCTGCCTGGCACTCGCAGGAGAAAGCGGTTCCCAAGTTATCTCTGGCCCTGGAGGTGCACAGCTGTGAGGAGCTGGAAAGCCGCAGATTCTTCATATGCTTCAATTTAGCCAACACTTTCAACCTTTCCCTGTCAAAAAGAACTCATTTTCCTTTCGCTTCTGCCATACCGTGGACAGATGGCTGAATACGGAAACTCCCAAGAGCCCAGCAACAGAAGAGAAAAGCAAAGGACTTCAGGAACCAGGTCTCAAGTCACCTGAAGTTTCCCGCTCTGTAGTTTTGCTGAAGCTTTCCCCGCAACAGCTCACATCTGCCCGATGCATACGTTCAATAAATATTGGTTAAATGAATGGTGGCTCCACAAAATCACTCATGGTCTCACTGGCCTAAGGATTTTAGAAAGAGTAGATCTCACTGGTTAAATTATTTAACTGTAGCCCTTTGAGGAAAGGATTTTGATGTTCTGCCTGGAAAAAAGTGAAGAGACCTGAAGGGATACTGAAAAGGCAATCTTCAGATATAGAAAAGATTATTGACGAAGGGTAGGTATTAGCACTCTTGCCTGATCAGTGAACACAGACCAGGAGTCACGAGAAGGTTCAAAGTTATATGTGTGCCAACAGAATTTTAGAATGAGACGGACCCACAAGGGAATATACGAAGGCGCAGCAATGACAACTTAACCACGGTTCCGCAGCTTCTCCGTGGCAGGGCTGGAGCAGGCCCCAGGTCCCCACTTCCACCTGCCCTGAGCTCCAGGGTGAGTTTCTAAGAAGGGCCCTGTAATTTCCCTCCCTGATAGTGTTGAATTGACTACCCACTTGCTGGGTGAGTTCATTACCGAGTGGCATCTCCTTCCAGGCCTGCATTCCTCAGAATCACAGGGAAGTGCCTGAGCCCAGCATTCCATCTGCCCCATCCTCTCCTTGACATCCACCCAGGTAGGACCACAGCAGCTGCTCTTCAGTCTTCTCCTGGCCAGCAGCATCTACACGATCATCAACCTCCTCACCTATTCACCAGAGAGGCAACTTGCAGGCTTTTCTGCCTGGCACATCTAGGCCATCTTGGGCCCCTTCCTCTTTTCCTTTCTTCAAATATGTTTACATATCTAGAAAGCTAATTTTAGCTTCCTGGACAGATTTGAATACTTACCAATGAAAAGCTAAGTGAAAGCAGGTAAAGCAACATCACTTCAAGCCCAGGTCAGCTCTGCTTACCACAGGGGAAACCTCCAATTCAGAATATAGCAATTCTTGCTGGACACTGGGAATCCACTTCCCAGACCCCCTTTCTGCTTCTGCACCTGTGCTGGAATTTTCACCTCATGGGCTTGCACAGGGCACAGATGGCCAAAGCAGAGACATATGGACTCCCACCCTCAGTATCCTCCCAGCACACCCTTCCCCGCCCACCACACACACCTGAAACCATGGGCTCACTGCCCACCTTGAGGTAGGGTTGCCAGATTTAGCAAATTACAAGATGCCCAGTTAAACTGGAATTTCCGATAAATGACAAATAACATTTTGGCATGAATAGGTCCCTTGTAATATCTGGAGCATATTTATATGAAAAAAAAAATTCCTTGTTCATGTGAAATTTAAATTTCACTGGGTGTCCTGTATTATATTGAGGAGAGACAGGGAGATGGGATGGTGTCTCTGTCAGGTCTGGGGTGGTGCCTGCTGATGTGACACTCTTCTAGGAGAGCTAGCTCCATACATTGAAGTACTGAATCCAGACGTGTACAGAGCAAGAGTGTAATTTCTTCTGAGAGAATATAACCTCTTCAGAGTGGAATGCTAGATAAACCTGGTGTTACTTAACGCTCAGGTCTGTGATTTTAATTTCCGGAGCACCAAGAATATTTTTGCAGATTTAAAACATATCCTCTCCTTCCCTCCTATATGCAGCCAGTCAGCCCAGAAAAACTCTACTGTGGCCTGTGTGCAGCTCCCATGAGGCAGCAGGGTATCATGGGAAGATTATGTGATTTGGAACCAGACCGTCCAGGCTTTGAATTCTGGCTCCATTATTTGTTTTTTGGCCTTGAGCAATTCACATAAAATCTCCAGACTAGATTATTTTTCTACAAAATGGGAATAATAATAAATATTCAGAGAGGTTTTATGAGGATCAAATAGGATAATATATGTGAAAGTAGTTCATTATCTGTGATTGTAGTTAATCATGTAATTATTATTTATGAGTTCTAAACACCAATGAACAGGTTGAGTGATTCCTACTCCTATGCATAATCTCCAAGATAATTCAACAGTACAGAAGGCAGGAAAAAGAATGAATAATTTGGCTGGAAAGATGAATATACCATTAAACCAACTAAATGTGTAAAAGATATGCAGGAAGGTTGGACTGAAAATTCTACACTAATACATTCAATGATCACACCTACTATAGGAGAGCTATTTCAGAACAAGGCTAATCCTAGTAACAGATGACTATGCTAGTAGAGGACTGTTTGTCCCCAGATGCTTGCCTTCCCTTTACCCCTTCTGCTCTGTAAAGGGGGCTGACTTCTGAAGGCTGTTTTCCAGACCCCAGGGGTCAGCAGGCCTCCAGCTGGTTTGGTCAAGGCTTGGCACTAAGGGAAGATTAGAAAGCAGAAGGAGACCAGCCAGGATATTTCTCTCCCTCCCTTTGCCTCGGACAGAGACCTCCTGGAGCTTCTGATGACCATGGTCCCTAAGCTCTGATAAAACCACCTCCTCTTTTTATCTCCCCCTCCCCAGCCCCACCCCCAACACCGAGGGGAAGTAGCTGCTTCCTCTAGTTGCTAATCTCTGGCTTGACTGTCTTATTCTCTGGTTGGCTTCTCAGCCTCTTCCACCATACGTGTAGCCAGTCTCCTCCATTAAATTTCCTCTGTTTTAAGTAATGTGGTGGTTTTGTTTCTTGGTTGGACCTTGCTGAATAATGCACAGGAGGGTGGCTTTGAAGAGTACTAGAGAAAAATGTATGAAAAGGCTCTGAAAAGAAAGAAAAGACTTTCAAAATACTAGCCATTCAGGTTGAGAAACCATCTTCCTGGAGGGTATAATTGCAGAAAGCTTCTGCAGAGCCATGGCACTGCAAAGAGTTCAAGACAAACAGTTTGGATGTCATAGCTCACAGGAAAATCCCGTAACAGCTCCCCACCCCTTGTGCCTGGGGCTGCTTCCTCTCCACCTGCACTCATCCTCAGCTGGGTGAGGACCACCCAACAGCATCTCTAGCTATAAGAGAGCACCCAAGCTTGAGTGTGCAAATAAGTAACTTTCCCACTTTACTTCTGAAAAACACACCTGTTTTTTAAGCCAAATGTTGCTCATCGTATATACATTTTTGGTGGAGAAAAGTGAAGCGAATGGAAAAAATTTTTGAGGGAGAGCACACATGGCAGTATGGCATTAATCATTTAAATGACACAACCTGGAAACTCTCTTCATTATAATTAAAAGTATTTCAATCAATGGTTCCCACTTCATGATTGTGGACCATGGGGAGGAACCACAAATCAATGTGTGTTCTAAGTACTGTCTAAATAAATATCACATCTCCTCTTGGTCTGGGTGACCCTTGGGGAAACACCTGTGAGACCTGAGATCCAGACATGGAAACAGATGGCGTTAACAGACAATGTTTGTATCAGTTCTTCTTAAACCAGGTAAAAAGGTTGACGTGTCTCTTCTAAGTGCGGAGGCAGAAAATGATAAGTTCCATGTTCGTTTATATAGAGACTATAAGTCCTGTATTCCTTGATTTAGTTAACAATTTTTTTAAGGTCTCTCTATATCTCTTTTGTTCAGTCATAGTTACCGTGATCATAGCTAAAACCAGAGACTGTGAGCCTCCAATTAACAAAAAGCTTTGAAGGATAAGACACTGCTGGTGGGAACCAGATTCTGTAGTACATTCTGTAAAACTTTTGAATTGGTGTTAAATTATAAATTCTGCCTCATGTTAGAGTGAAGTCCTCTTTAAGTTGCATTTATGCTTTTGTATCTTCTAACTGTCCTGTTTGGATCCAGTTACCATAAAATGACCTTGCCGGTTTTTCTTAAGAAGTCTTTGAAATACTAGTACCTCAAATGTTTAATGCGATCCCCCATGGAACCATTAATCTCGAGGCTACACATTCTAATTGGTTATCATGGAAACTTGTCATTCAACCAAATATCTATCCCTTGTCTATAAAGAATTAGTGTTCCTTTTTAGGCAGAAATGCAGTATGGCTTTTTGTCTGGCATTTCCCCCTCTAAACTTGATCAATTCATAAATGGCTAAAATAGACTCACTTGATAAAAACAACATGAACAGAGACTGGATTCTGAAACAAGAGAAGGCTAACAGCGAAGTATGTGCCTACCAGCTGCAGAAGTTCCCCTTTGTTTTAGAAATCATACTTGTTTGATTTTTCTGTTTACACACACACACACACACACACACACACACACGAGAAACTCGTACTCCATTGGCCCAAAAAAATGAAGACTGAGTGACTATGTGAAACAATATGGACTATGCGAAACAATAAAAGGGATGAGAACATTTACCCCTTTTGGAACAGGTCCCTCTCCCCCCTTCCTGCTGGCAGAGGCTGGGCCGTAAGCAGACGCAGCACCTCCACATCCACTCCAGGCCACCCTAGGCTTGAGCCCAAGACTGCTTGGACAGGTGAAGATGGCCGTATGTAGGTCAAGGAATAGCTTCAGTGAAGGGAACATGTGGGTAATACTCTGCTTTTGCAATGGACAGGGACTAAAGGGTGAGTGAAATCTGGTCTTTGTTTCCTGGAATCCTAAAATTTCCACGTCCAATTATCACAAGGGTCACAACAGTTCAGGAGTGTGCAGCATCTCTATTTTTCACATAGCCTTTGACAAATACATATAGAACTTTTTTCAAATGTATGTAGATTTGCCTGTATTAATATAATATAAATTCTTTTTTAAGGGTTACTGAACTCTGAGTGGCTTTCTGTCATTATGTAATGATAATATCTTTTTTTTAGGAGGTACTGGGGATTGAACCTGGGACCTCATACATGGGAAGCAGGCGCTCAAACTGGTGAGCTACACCTGCTCCCCAGAATATGTCTTATGTAGCTGATACGATCAGGTAAGGGTCAATTCAAAGCATTTTTGTCCATGGAAAGGTCCCTGGTCTCATACTTTAAAAGTTTGGGAATATGAAGAAGTAACTCTGACCCGAATTTTGTTTTCGTTTTGTAGCTTTTTTGTTTGTTTTGTTTTTAGCAAAGGATACTGGATTTCTAAAATTCAGGGGTGCCTTGAATATTGGAAATATTATTCAGGCAACAGTGATTGTCTTTTTTTGCTACCACTTTCCCCCTCCCCCTGCAACTGCTACTACCATAGCAGCTGCTGCCAGAGCAGAGATGGCAACCTCTTTGCAACAGGAGCTATTAGGAAGTGTAAAGACAAGTGTGAGTGTCATACATATATTAGCATGTAATTGAGAATTTTCTCCTCAAAATAACCAGATAAGCTGGAAAAAACTTTAAAGAAAGAGGTCTTGTGGAGAAGGTAGATAGCTATCAGAGGTATTGTGCCTTAGAAACAAATACTTACAGATTGGCCGGGAGGGAGGGAATGAGGGCAGGGTATAAAAAGTGTGATGCTTACACTCATGAACACAGAGGGCCCGGGACTAGACAGGGCTCGAGGAGAAAGGGAGTGGACTGTGTTGAGAATAAAAGCATACATCCCACTTGCGATCCTGGGAGAAAGGGAAGGCCAGCTAGTCATTGACCACAGAAAATAGATAATAAAGAACAGAAACAGCCACTTCAACAAATGGTGCTGAGAGAAACGGATATCCATAACCAAAAGAATGAAAGAGGACCCCTATAAACTCAAAATGGGTCAAAAACCTAAACATAAAAGTCAGGACCATAAAAGTCCTAGAAGATAATGTAGGGAAATATCTACAAGACCTTGTAGTAGGTGAAGGTCTCTTAAACCTTATACCCAAAGCACAAGCAACAAAAGAAAAAATAGATAAATAGGACCTTAAAATTAAAGACTTCTACACCTCAAAGGACTTGTGAAGAGGGTAAAAAGGCAGCCTACTCAAAGGGAGAAAATATTTGGAAATCACACATCCAACAAGGATCTAACATCCATGATATATAAAGAAACCCTACAACTCAACAATAAAGAGACAAATGACCCAATTAAAAAATGGGCAAAAGACTTGAATAGACTTTTCTTCTAAAGAAAAAATACAAATGATGAAGAAACACATGAAAAAATGTTCAACATCACTGGCTATTAGGGAAATGCAAATCAAATCAAATCAAATGCAAATCACACCTACTAGAATGGCAACTATTGAAAAAAACAAACAAAACTACAAGTGTTAGAGGGGATGTAGAGAGATAGGAATACTTATTCACTGTTGGTGGGAATGTAAACTAGTACAGCCACTATGGAGGACTGTTTGGTGGTTCCTAAGCAAGTTAAATATAAATCCACCATGTGACCTGGCAATACCACTCCTAGGTATATACTTAGAAGAACTGAGAGCAGGTACATGAACAGATATCTGCATACTGATATTCAGAGTGGCATTATTCACAATTGCCAAAAGATGGAAACAACCCAAGTGTTCATCACCTGATGAATGGATAAACTGTGGTATATACACACGATGGAATATTATTCAGCTGCAGGAAGAAATGAAGTTGTGAAGTATGACAACATGGATGAACCTGGAGGACATAATGTTGAGTAAAGCAAGTCAAGCACAAAAGCACAAATATTGTATGGTTTTGCTATTATGAACTAAATAGAATGAGCAAACTCATGGAGTTAATAGCTAGATTATAAGTCACCAGAGAATAGAAGGTGGTTAGAGAATGGAAAGCTGAGGTTAACCTGTGCAGAATTGGTAAAAAGTTTTTTGTAAATGTTTAGTGATGAATGTACAACTCTGCGATTATACCAGATGACACGGATTGTACACTTGAGATAAACTGTATAGTTTTTGAACAATAAAAAAATTAGGGTGAGTTGGGAGAAAAATACACCAAATATAAGATACTTACTCTAGTTAGTAGTAATACTTTGACAATGCTCTTTTATAATTTGTTACAAATGTTTCACAACAATGCAAAGTATTGGTGGGGTGATGTATGTGAGCACTATATGATGCCATGCATGTTTGTTTTATAAGTTCCCAACTTTTAATATATACTTATTGTTTATGTATATTCATGTATGAATGATATACTTCAATAAATTTTAAATAAAAAAGCTCTAAAGGAAAATTTTAAGACAACTGGGGAAATTTAAATATGTATCAAATGTGTGTTCAAATGATGTGTACAGATGATATTATCAGATTATTGCTAGTTTTCTTAGATATGATAATGGTGCTGTGGTTATGTAGAAAAGTTCCTTATTATTAGGAAATGCGTGCTGAAATACTTCTGGGGTATGTGCTATGATGTTTACAATTTACATAACCTGCTTTCAAATAGCTCAATAAAGGGAGAAAGAGAGTTAAAGCAAAATATTATAATACCAATTGATAAACTTAGCATATTACTTTCTTTTAAACTTTTTTGTAAATTTGAAAATTTTCAAAAGAAAAAACTGGGAAAAATGAAATAAATGTTGGCGTTCCTAAATGGGAAAGGGGGAAAATAAGGTAAGCATTTGCCTCAAATTTTCTTCTCAGAAAGGTGCTCAGAAAACATATGTTAAGTTAAAAATGTACCTACACATACATCTTAAACATTTCCTGAAAATTCTAACATTGTGGTATTCAAGCTAGAGCTTTACACTGCTTCTCACACCTGAGAGGAGACATAACTGTTAGCTCATGTGTCCCAGTTGTGGCTCAGGAAATACGGCTGATGCACTAGTGTAACTTCCACTGTCCAGGTGGATTGCTCTAGCCACCACGCCACGGCCCCTCAGGAGGATCACAGGACCTCCTCATGACTATCTTGTCAGAATCTGCTGGGAGCACCTGACCAACCAGAGGCCAGTCCTTACTTGGGACCAGCACTCTCTGAGTGTCCCTGGTGAAAGAGACAAGGGCGAGAACTAGGTAATTAGCAGTGGAAACTGGGACTAAGGAGTCCATAGAGAGAAGGTAGAGTTGATCATGCCAGGAGGAAGCAGAAGCTGAGATAGAAAATAAGGCATTTGGACAGAAAAGATTAAAACAGTCAAGAGAGAGCAGAGATCAGAGAAAACAGAACAAGAAGAATGGCAAAAGGGTGGACCATGCAGGCAGGAAGCAAGGGTAGTGGGAAAGGGTTCTAAGGCTCCCAGAGTCCCTGATGGCTCTTTACAGGCTAGCTCCATTTCCAAGTTTCATGTTTTCTTATGGTAACCACTACACCATCACCTGGTCTAAATTTATCATCCTGGCAACAAAAAGAACCCAACTAAAATGAGACTTGGGCTTCTTAATACGCTTAAATGCAAAGAACAAAATTTAACATTATTTCAAAAAAAGCATGTGTGAACTTTATGAAGCTACCTGAAAATTAGAGAAAATGGCTGGAATCTGAATCCAGGAGTGTAATTTTCAAAAAAGTGCATTCCACAGTCAAGAACCACCAACCAGCTAGTCAGTCTCCATTCACCCCCAACTCTCCCAGATCTAGGTAACCACTAATCTTTCTGTATCTATAGATTTGCCTATTCTGGATATTTCATATAAATGGAATCATACAATATGTGACTTCTTTCATTTTGCATAATGTTAACAAGTTTCATCCATGTTGTAGCATGTGTCAGAACTTCATTCCTTCTTATGGTGGGATAATATTCCATTATATAGATGTACCATACTTTGTTAATCCATTAATTCATCACTTAATAGCCAGTTGGGTTGTTTCCAATTTTTAGCTATTATGAACATTCAAGAACAAGATTTCTGGGGACATATGTTTTCCAATTCTCTTGAATATATACTGAGGAGTGAAATTGCTGGGTCATTTGGTAACTCTTCTTAACTTTAAGGAACTGCCAAACTGCTTTCCAAACTAGCTGCACTGGCTGCACACTTTTACATCCCCATCTGCAATGTACGAGGGTTCCAATTTCTCCACAACCTTGACAATATTTGTTATTGCCAATCTCTTTTATTATAGCTATTCTAGTGGATATTAAGTGATATCTCATTGTGGTTTAGATTTGCATTTCCCTAATGACTAGTGATGTTGAATATATTTCCATGTGTTTTTTGGCCATTTTTATATCTCCTTTGGAGAAATTTCCACAATGTGTACTTTTCTTTTTTTAGGAGGTACCAGGGATTGAACCTGGGATCTCATAGATATGAAGCTGGTGCTCAACCACTGAGCTACACTGGCTCCCTGCACAATGTGTACTTTTATTTATTTATTTTTAAAGGGTTATTTATTTATTTATTTGTCTCCCCTTTCCCCCCTCCCCCCACCCCAGTTGTCTGTTCTCTGTGTCTATTTGCTGCGTCATCTACTTTGTCCTCTTCTGTTGTTGTCAGCGGCACAGGAATCTGTGTTTCTTTTTGTTGCCTCACCTTGTGTCAGCTCTCCGTGTGTGTGGCGCCATTTGTGGGCAGGCTGAACTTTCTTTCACGCTGGGCGGCTCTACTTACGGGGCGCACTCTTTGCACATGGGGCTCCCCTACACGGGGACACCCCTGTGTGGCACAGCACTCCTTGTGTGCATCAGCAATGCATGTGGGCCAGCTCCACATGGGTCAAGGAGCCCGGGGTTTGAACCGCGGACCTCCCATGTGGTAGACAGACGCCCTAACCACTGGGCCAAGTCCGTTTCCCACAATATGTACTTTTAAATCCAAAGATTTTTTCATTATGATTTTGGATTACATAAAGAATAACTTTAAACATGAAGATCTGGTTGTATTCTTTGGTGAATTAATACATTCTTATATTTTGCAAATAATCAGTATTCAGTGGTGGATGCATCAAAAAATTGAGGATTGGGGTAAAGGCACATTTAGAATTGTGATGTGTTAATTGATTTCTCAGGATCTGCTTCTCTGACTTCTCCTTAACAATGAATTTGTTAAAATGCAATTCAATGGCATTTGAGGTTTTTCTCCCCCTAGGAATTGTCTTATACCCTGCAGGTGGGAGAGAAAATTGGCACACTTTTTCTAAATGGACAATTTAGCACAACTTATCAAAGACCTTGAAAACTTCTAGAGATTTACCCTAAGGAATTAAATGTGGTTAAAAGTATTTTTACAAGAATATCCATTGCAACATCAGTAAAAATAATATTAAAAAGGAAACCATCTAAAAATCCAAAAATGGAAGGATTGGTTAAATAAATTTTGATACAAATATATATAGGAACAGTGTTCTGCAATCAAAAAAGCTGTGGTAGAAATACATTTATTGACAGAAAAAGATGTTTATAATAAAATGTTATAAAGGAAAGGGTAAAACAAAATGTATAGTATTATTCCAATATTGCTTTAAAAATATGCATGTTTCTTCATGGGCATAGAAAACGCTTGAAAGGGTACAGACCAGAGTCTCGACAGTGGAGGAAGTTACACTTGATATTTACTTTTTTCATATCTGTATTTTTGCTTCTTTGCATTTTCTAATTTTCCAATAATGAACTTCAATAATTTTACTAACACAAGCTTTAAAAGAATAGCCAACTTCTTATCACGTAAAAATTAACACACATGTCATAATCAGAGCCATAATGAAATAGAGAATTTATTATTACTTAAAATGAAAATTATTGTGAGTGTGCTTAAAATGATTATGTTCAGAGCTGATGGAAAAATAATATCATTGATTAATTATTTAAATGAATTTTATTATAGATATCACTTTTCTTTAGGATCAAGGGGGTTTAGATTTAGGGTTGCATGTTTACAGCACAGCCCTTAAAAAGTGGCTTTAAAGCAGAGGTTCTTACGCTGTTTTGTTTCAAGACCCCTTTCCTGGTTAGGTAAAAACCATGGAGCCCTTACTAAGTCCACACTATATTATGTGTTATTTAATAAATATATCACGCCTGCGCTAACACGCCCCAAGAATAATGTTTTTCGGTTATTTATTTATTTATTTAAATTTACGCTCACCGGCCCCGGTTAAGAACCCCTGCTCTACAGGGTGAAGGCACAGCCTGGCTAAGGGGACAAATGGAACGGGTTCAAAGCCTGGCTCCAACCTTGAGTATGCCGCTGAACTTCTCAGCCTCAATTTCCTCCCCAGTAAAATGGAAATAATAATACCTGCAGTGCAAGGTTGTTGCTACATTAATAAAAGAGTGTTCAAAAAATAGCCTTTGTCATTACAGTGTCCCTGGTCCCTGACAGGTGTCAACCTACCTGTACTTAAACACTCCCAGGAATGGGGAGTTCACTGCTTTGTAAGCAGCTCACTGAACTATTAGAGCCTCTTTACATCTGCCTTTAGTACTCAGATCTCTCTCTAAGACTGGACAAATAAGTGAGTTGTATAATTTGAATTTCTTGAAACGCTCCTTGAATGTGTGGTCTGGAGAATTTGCTTGACAATTGACTATTCTGTTACATGTGACCCTTCTAGCACATTAATTCAATTTTTTTTAATGTTTTAAGAGATCTTTTTTTTTTTCTCCTGTTAGAGATGTTCTGGATTTACAGGCATTAATTTGAATTTATTAACTGGCCATCCTTTTGAGAAGAATTGTAGCATTTCTGAAGAAATTACCTCCCCCATTTTGGAGGTGAGAACACCCAGCCCAGGGAAAGAAAATGATATGGACAAAGTGCCACAGGGAAGGTAGAGGGATGGTTCCCAAGCATCAAAATATAAGATGCATTGTTAAAAATACAGATCTCCTGTTCCCACCTGAGCCTAGCCCACCTGTCACCAGGGTTCTTCCCCTGCTGTGAACTTTCTGAGATGCAGGTTATGAAGCTTGCCAGGGCATGGAAGAAGAGCCTGTGTGCCAGCAGCTGAGGCCCTGCCACCTCCAGGATGGAGGTTTAAGGACCACAGGTGGGCTTCTTCCCCTTGGCTCTTCCTGTGGAACTCCAGGCAGCCGGTGGGTAGAGCCCCAATTGAAGCACTAACTGCTCAGACCTCATGTCCTCAGGGCCACAGATGAGTCAACCTGTTTCTCTTTGTGGTTGGGGTCAGCCCTTTAGAACCGACAGAGGTCATTCATTCCATGGCCACAGGTCTTAAAATGCAAATCTGTCCCCCACTGAGGAGTTAACACCTTGCTAGGGCACAGCTAGTAGAGGGTCCCTGGCCTCAACTTTGTATGTAAATGATGTGCATCATGTATGTGGCACCCAACCAACAATGCATTCCCTTAGACCTTCAGTGTTCCTTCTTTCATCACCTTCTTTCAACACCATCCTTCTTGACAAGAGGAAACAGATAAGACCTGTGTGGAGGAAAGGAACCTGGACTGCGTGGAGGGCACCTGGCCCAAGTCTGTCTCCTCACTCCAGTGGTGGCCACGGGTCACAATAATACCTGCCTCCCCTACCTCACAGGGTTGGGTCAAGAATGAATGAGTAAAGTGTGAGAATGTTCTTTCAATATAAGGGAAGGTTGTGGACTTTTTTCCAAGTGCAGGGGAGGGACCTCCACTAATTCCTCTAAGGCCTGCAAGGATATCCCCATAAGAGGTAGAGATTTTCTATGGTGAGATGGGGTAGGTGTCAGAATTAAGGGGAAAGGGGAGTTTTGCTGTGCAAACTGGGAGCTGATGTTTAAATAAATAAAATGGGGGAGCCGCAGCACCTTCCTCCACCCTTGTGAGCTGCAGAGTGTGGACCAGGGCGTGGACCTTCAGGCACTTAGGGGAGGCAAGATCATCCAGAGTGTGTGGGAGACTGTGGGCAAAGATTATAAGTGATAACTGAGAGTTTTTGCATAGAGTGAGATAAGAATGAAATTATATTTCTCTCTTGGTCTCCATAAGAAAGAATGCTGAGAATGGAACAATATGAATTCCTGATAACTGATTAGCTCAGTGGGATACTCAGTGGGATCAAAGCCTGATGGCACCCAGATTGCTTTCCAGGCTCAGAGCTGTAATAGCTAATGTTTATTGAGTGCTCACCTTGGAAGACGTGCTATGCCAGGCACTTTACATGTAATACTCATCACAAAAACCTAGCAGGTAAATATTATCATCCTCGTGTTATACACGGTAAATTAAGTCACAAAGGTTAAGTAACCTTTAGGTCATGTAACTAGAGAGAGTTAGGGCTGGAGTTCAAATGTAGGTCTGTGAGTACAGCATCAACTCAACCTGAATACCACAAGTTGTAACCACCCTGGGATTCTTGCTCTCCTTGGTTAAATCACACACTTTCACATTCTTTTTCCTCTATGGCCCTTTCTCTGGTCTTCATCAAATGCCTATTCATCCTTCAAGGCCCACTGCTTGTGTGACCTCCTCACCCCAGACTAATATTTCAATTGAATAATAATCCATATGATATGACAGCATACTATAGGTAGTTACAGCTCCTATCGAAGTTTGGGGGTGCTTATTATTTGGTTTTTATGTTTATGAAAAGGAATGTTAACTTTTCCTTGACATTTTATTATGAAAAAATGTGAGCATACAGCATAGTTGAAAGAATTTAACAATGATTTGTGGTATACCCATGATCTAGATTCTATTATTAACATTGTATTACATTTCCTTTACAATATATCTATCCATCCTCTATCTGTCCTTCAGTGCATCTTATGTTTTGATGCATTTCAAAATAAATTGCACCCATTAATATACTTCCCCCTAAATACTTTAAAGTGCATATCAGCTAATTTAACTTTTGAAGAAATGTCCCTACATTTCCAATCTTCTGGGTCAATCTAATGGAAGAGCATCCTGAGATTGCAAAGTTACCTATTTTTATTTGGAAAAAAATGTTTCTGTACTGGGAAAAAATAATATTTGACAGCCACCACTTTAGTCAAAATTAGGAAAAAAGCACCTTATACGAAGTGTATATGACTGATATACTCTTTAATGTAGTACTCTTTAGTAGGTATATGTATATGCAGCAATGAAAAATAATAAAGTTTCCATGGTGTAATTCAGGATGGTAAGGAGTGCCATTTAAAATATCAGACACCTGCATAGCACAAGCACTGAGTGACCAGAGGGACATTGGCATTAGAAGCAGAGTCTTAGAGGCCCCTGCTGGTCAGTGTAACTCTGGTTTGCTGTATTGTGGAGAAAGTGCTGAGAGGTCCAAGGAGGGGCCAGGCAACTGGGGCAAGGACCCGTGGGGTAATGGTTAACCAACAAATACATACCTATACACCCCAGCTGACACTCACTTGCTGTCTACCCCTCCCAGACAGGTTCATATGCTGGACCTCCCACCTGGGTCCACGAGGGGGTGGACCTATTAAGATGAGAGCCTATTAGAGGTTCTGAAAAAGGGGCTTGAGAGCCTAGAAAACTTGAGGACTTAGAAGGCAAAAAGAAGCCAGGATCATTAGCTAAAATGGAAGCTTCTGTTTCAGGACCTGAGGAAGGCACAAGACTTAGAACAAGAGAAAGGCCAAGGAAGGAGTCCCTTGAAGAGCTCTCAGGGTGCCAGGTGGGCAGCGGGAAGATCAATAATGTGCCTCCAGTTGAAGGAGGTGGCCCAGGGCCAGGAAGCAAAGGGCCCCACCCACCACTGACCCTGCAGACAGGAAGAGAGCCCAGCCTTGGCATCTGGCGGGACCATTAAGGGGAGACACTAAAAGACAGGAAAGACCCAGTGGGTCAAGGCTGGACCAGGGGAGGAGTGAGTGACAACAGGGAGGACAATAGGGTGTGAGGACTAAAATGGGTTATTGGGAGCACACAATGTTTACCCCAAGATGAGCCCCTGCTGGGCACTGAGGGTGCTGGGCTGCCTCAGACACTTAGGTCCTGCTTGAGAAGGCCAGGGAAAAAGGAGAGTCCCCAAGTGCTGTCTACTGAGGAAAAATCCCTTCTCCGATTCTTATTTTTCTTAAAGGCAGTGGTGAAAAGTTCTTGGCTGGGGCTGGAAATCACCCATGCATTAAAGTAAGAAAAGACACATGTGGTTTGGTTTCAGCACCCAGTCCCCCGACACCATTTGCTCTGGAAATTGGTTGGTATTGCTAACACACATTCATATCTCCTCCTTTTGGTAAAAGGAATGCAATTTCCGTTTAGGGAAACCGACCCCTTCCTTTCTTGGTCCATGTTCGCTTGGGTCTGACCCCCAATTTATAGGTCCAGGGGTGGGCCTATGAACCAGGATTGACCCATCAGAGCCTGCTATTCGCCTAACCACAGTGATTGGTTCATCACAGAAGCCAGGCCCACGAGAATCAATCCATGGATGGTTGCAAGAATTATTGAAAAAGAGGCTCTCTCTTCCTTCTTCAGATGTCAAACTGGTGAGATATGAGCTTAGAGCTGCCGGCAGCCATCTTCACCACCCAGTTAGAGCCTGCCTGATAATGAAAGTAGGCAAAGCAAAGTTGAGGAACAGAGTAAGTGTTGTTTGAGCAATGATGTTTGAGCACCTAGATCCAGCCATACCTGAAGCTATTACCCATCTACTTTTCAGTTATTTGAACCAACAAGACCCTTTTTTCCTTTTTTGCTGAAGCCAATTTGAGTTGTCTTTTTGCCCCTTGCAACCAAAAGAATCTTATCTAACATAACCCTGTACTCAGGTTTATAGTTGCTTTTGAGGGTTTATGAGATTCAAGCATCAATGTTCTTTCCCCTCTTTTCACTTTTCTGAGCTTTCAGAGATTATCACCTAACCTAGCTTAGGGCCCCACACACAGTGAGTACATGACATTTGTTTGATGATAAAGTTGAGAGCAATAGTTCATTGGGCAAGGGAATATAATAAGTTCTAGCAAAGGTGAAAAAATTATGAATTATTTTTTCCCTGCTAAGACACATCATTATAAATTACAATTTTTAAAATGATAAATCAGTGAGCATAGGCAACTGTGATTATATTACAGATAAGCATGTCCTGAGAAAGTATGCTTTCCAGCCATGACTGAAAGTCCATCTTCCCTCTAAATTATGTGTTTATAATGTAGATGGGAGACACATCTAGTTGTCCATACAGGGTTTACACCTTGGGCTGTGGGTGCACACTGCAGCCAGAAAGGAGGTTCTAACCAGTACACACTACAAAAGTCAAGAAGACCAAAGAGCAATGCGTTGCTAACACCCAGAACAAAGACACTGGGAGTTTGTTGTCTGTCTATCTGGGAGGTTCTCGTTCTTCGATAACAGGCTTAAGAACTGAGAGAGTTTTCACAAAGTTCCCATGAGGGCACTCATTAGATGAACATTCCCACTTGATGAAGCAGGGTTTTGTTTGTTTGTTTGTTTGACCTAAAGGCAAGAGTTGAGGTTTTTCTCTGGGCCCATGATTCTGTAATTCCCTGTGGTAATTCTCAGAGAAACATGTACAAATCTATGAGGCTTATGAGGAACATCAAGGAGACTCAGGGCTGTACCACCCAGCAAACCACCCACATCCAAGGGGACAGGCTGTGTGATGCTGCCAGTAGCTGAAGAGGGCACAGGAAATCGTGGCGGGCCAGACCCAGAAACTCCAAATGTTTCTACCACCCAGACATCTAACAGCTTGGACCCATCAAGGAAGAAATCTCCACTATGGTTCCCTCACCCGCCCTGGGAGGGCAGCCCCTGGGGCCAGCCCTGTCCAGGGTCTCCTTTCCTAGGCCCCTGCCTCAGCCTCCTCCTGTCCCAGCCACAGCCAGGCACGTGTTGACCGTCTCCCAGCAGCACCCCACCCCGAGAGCAGCAGGGAGCCTGTCTGTCCTGGGTGTGTGGGGATTTATCCTGAACCCTCTAGAATGCACAGGGAGAAGCCCTGAGTGCTCCTGAGGAGCACTGGACAAGGAGCCAGAAGGGCTAGTCCCTCTCTGACACTTACTAGCCGTACAACCCTCCTGAGTCTCCCAAAGACAAATGCTCTGTGGGGGAAGGGACTTTGCCCGTCTCCTTCATGCCTGAACCCCAGTGCGCTGAAAACGCCCGGCACATGGAAGGCATTTGTAAATAGCTGTTGCTCGTAACGAACCTCTGCGTCTTCGTCTAATCAATCCACTTTGTGGGGCAGGAAAGGAGATCCAAGCACTCAGTACCCTGAGTGCTCACCGAAGGTTCTCATTCCATCCAGTCACCCAGCCCGGGAGAGAGGGCAACTGTGTCCCCATTTCGCAGATGAGGAAACTGAGACTCGGAAAGGTTTCCTGACCTGCTCACATGCTCCGAAATCAAACCCAGGGTGGACCGTTAAGCCCTCGTTGTCTCCACCAACGTCAGAGCTCTGCTCGAGAGCACGGCCGCCCGGAGCTTGGATGCAGCAAGCCACAACTTCCCCGTCAGCCCCGAGCTGCGGCCCGAGGACCCTGAACTCCTACCGCCCCAACTCGCCCGGGCTCGCTCACCTCGAGAAGGGGAGCGGCTGCCCCGCGGGGAGGCGCCACGGAGGAAATACTCACGGCTCCCGCAGGCCCAGGCGGCTCGGCGGGGCGCATCCTCTCCAGGCGCGCGGCTCTGCAGGGGCTCCGGCCTCCTCGAGAGCAGCCCAGGCGGCGGGCTGCGGGGCCTCCTCTCTCTGGGGCATCAGATTATTTTAGCACTTGCGGAAGGAACGGACGGAAACTGCAGTCACATGGAGAGTGAGCTGCTCAGCGACTCAGCACTCGGCTCGCGCAGAGCAGGCATCTCAGAGGGAACTGCAGCGCGGGCGTCGTGGGGGAGGGGGCCGGGCGGGGCCGCAGTGGCCCCTTGCACCCCACCTGGGTTGAATCGCCAAGGAGGCGGGTATGTCTGTGGTTCCCAGAAATGCTAACCAAGGTCCCCAGGCTTCTTCGCCTTAGAGGTTCTGAGGGGTGCCTAGTTGGGGGGTTCTTAGCTGTGAACTCCGCTGACCCCAGAACACTTCTCCAAAGGTCTACCCCAAAACCAGGCTGGGGCAGACTTCGGAAAGGGCAGCACACACGCCTTTCAGCTGTGACGTGCGAGAGTCCGCTGTCTGGAAGGGTCTTCCCCGCAGCTAGTCTTTACTAAGAGACGTGTGTGTGCCCAGCACTGTGCTAAGGAAAAAACGTAAGAAATGGAAATTGCTTTGTGGAGGTCTGTCAGGGGATGGCTGTGCTTCTTGATCATAGGTGGCAAGGATGGATTTTGTTATACAGTCGTATGTGTACGAAGTTCCCCACTAGATCTTGCTGAGAATTCGAAAGAATAATGAGAACGAATAATAGTCACCATCAAAGGGGTGCCAGACAGTGTGCTGAGAGCTCTGTGAGCGTTTTCTCATAGCTACTGTTCTCAAGGCACTTATCGTCAAGCGGAGAAGGCAAAATATTGACAGTGTCTGCTGCCTGCCAAGTGAATGAACAAACCATACTGGGGGGTTCAGAGAAGGGGTCTCCAGTTCTGCTTTCTCATTTCATCTGGAGAGTTGAAGTGTCCCACCTGGAGACAGCTCTTGGAGCCTGACTGATTTGCAATTCTGTAGAGCTTCATGCTCCTTGGCATGTACATCCCAAGAGGGCAGGAGCAAGTCCTTCCTGTTCCAAACATTTAGCAAATCACCTATGCACCCTCAAATATTCTTTTTTTTTTTTTTGCATTGGTGAAAAAAAAAAAAAAAAAAACCCTAAATAAAGGTAATTGGCCCAGCCAAAGTTTCTTTAGAAGGCCTGTCTCTTCTCATGGTATACACATTCTCTACTCCCACATTTTAAATCTCTAGCTCTAACATTCTCTCCCAAGAGAAAAGATCCAGACTTAGATTTTTAACTATCTGCTGGTCAATCAAGTCCTAGAGATCCCAGAGTCTCCAGAACCCAATGTGTCCCACACTGAACCCTTATCCTTGTCCCAGAGGGCCTCTCTCCCTGAATGGCTGTCATCATTTCTGGCAGGCTTCTACCTGGGAAGCCCTGCCCTCACAGACACCACCCCGCACATCTAATTGGCTGCTGCCTTCTGGTTCTAAGTCAGAAATGTTTTTTGAATCTAGCACCATCCTGGGTCCTTCTTCCACTGGTCTAGACCTCATGGATTCATGTCCAGACTATTTCAGTAGATCTTTTAAACTGGGCTCCCAGCCTGTAATGCTGACCCTCTCTAATGTAGATTCCACAAAGCAGCCATAAGAATCTTTCACATTTGGATCATCTCACTCCCTGCTTAAAACCCTCTCACAGTTTGCCATTGCCTCCCTTACGTGGAGCAGTGATTTAAAACTGCTTTCAACAGGGTTCAGGGGGAAGTGGACTTGGCCCAGTGGATAGGGCAACCGCCTACCACATGGGAGGTCCGTGGTTCAAACCCCGGGCCTCCTTGACCCGTGTGGAGCTGGCCCATGCACAGTGCTGATGCGCGTAAGGAGTGCCGTGCCCCACAGGGGTGTCCCCCGCGTAGGGGAGCTCCACGCGCAGGGAGTGCACCCTGTAAGGAGAGCCGCCCAGCGCGAAAGAAAGAAAAGCCTGCCCAGGAATGGCACCACCCACATGGAGCGCTGACACAACAAGATGACGCAACAAAAAGAAACACAGATTCCCAGTACCGCTGATAAGGATAGAAGCCGTCACAGAAGAACATACAGCGAATGGACACAGAGAACAAACAACTGGGGGTGGGGAAGGGAAGAGAAATAAATAAAAAATAAATCTTAAAAAAAAAAAAACAGGGGTCAGGATTTCCTCAGAGGTACCTCAGGACTCCAGGCACCTCATCTCTCTTCAACCAGAGCAATTCCACTTTTGTTTGTTTTATGTATTGGGGTTCCCTTTAGGAAGTTCTTTTGAGAAAGCTAGCTGCTGTCGCTCAAACAAACAAACAAACAAAAAAACCCCACAAACAACAACAACAACAACAAAAACTTGGAAAACCCATGGTCTTGATGGTTGTGTAGAGACGAGCAGTTTGTTGGCAGATGGCCCTGGCAGTTGGTAGCAAAGTGGCTCAGCAGGAAGGACCCCAAAACCTCTAGCTAAAGCCAATGCTGATTTGCAGCTGAAAACAGCATATTCCTCCTGGCAGCAAGGCTGTAACCCTGCCAGCATAGCTCAGGATTCTCCAGCCTGCTTGGCTGTTCCGGACCCCTTGCCAACCTCTGTGTAAATACGCAAGGCGGTGGGGGATCGGGGCCCTTCCTCTGGAGCCCAACCCGTGGCCACACAGCTGAGCCCTGGCCAGGCGCAGCTCTCCACAGGATGGTCAGAGTCTGGGGGAATTATGTGTCTATTTCTTGTGCCTGCTTCATGCATTAGGATATTTGTTCCCACCCTCTTCTCAACAATAGTAAAGCCTAGTTTAGCTTCAAGCAGCCCACTTTCAAGGGCCCCTGCCGTGAAAGCAAGGGGCCAGGCAGTTCCCAGCTGGAGGAAAAGGCCAGGTGCCTCACCGAGCTTCACCTTGAAGACCCTTCATGACCTGCCACAGGCCACTCTTCACCGTTACCTCCCACACCTCCACACATGGTCCCCAAGTGGGTCTCATCCAGTCGATCTTCTTGCTAATTTCCCCCACATAGAACAAGAGCTCCCCACTCTGTTCTCCCTCCATCAGAGGGTGCCCTTGGTTGGAATGGCCTCTCCTCTGCTTGCCCAACGCCTCCCCATCCCAAAGGCCAGGTCGATGCCTTCCCCACTGTGAACACATGGGACCGAGGGTGTGAAACATCCTTTGGCCTCATGGCAGCTCTTATGTTGTGAGTTAATCTTAAGGATTTCTTTTTTGTTTCCCCAATGATGTAAACTTGAAGGCAGGGGACCTGTGCTATTCCAAAAAGTATACTTTCCAATACACATAAAGGGGCTTAGTAAGTATTTGCTCAAAAAAGGTAGAAGGAAAGGAGAGAAGAGAGAAAGGAGAAAGGAAGGCAAAAACCCACCACTCTATGGCTCTAGTTATTGTCTTCTAATGTTTCTCTCTCTCTCTCTCTCTCTCTCTCAGCTTCATAATAGCTCATCACTGTTGGGACTTCTCAGTCTTCCAAGCATATTAAATTAACTCTTGGTTTGTGCCCTCTCCCTTCTATTGCTTCTCCGTATGATAGCCAGACACTATTCTGTACTGGAGGGGGAACCTACGAAGACAGTGGAAGGTCACACCTCCTAGTAGAGGACAAGGTATACAAGAAATCCAGTGGGAGAAACAAGGATCAGCTTCCCTCCTCCAGATGGATCTGTGAGAGAGAAGAGTTCAATCCACTGTACCCAGCAGTGGGGTGGTAGGGTCTACATGTGGAACTGGCAGCTCACCCCAAGCCCAAACCCTTGGTCCTCTTTCTTTCCTCTGGTGTTTTTGGGCTCCCAGCTCCTGGCCACAGAAGACAACCTTTCACCTTGGTGGCAGGCCTGGCCAAGCAGCCAGCTAGTGCCTCCCCCGCTTCTCCAGGCCTCAGCACATGACCAGGGAGGGGATTTCCTTTGGGGCTTTAACTGGGAATTGTTCTTTTTGCTCCACGTCAGCTGGCTACTGGGGGTGAGTCTTCAGTAGTTTCATTTCCTTTATTTGGAATGGAGTTTTTAAGAACCAAAATTCAAAAACGGAAAGAGGAGAGGCCACCGCCTACGTTGGTACCACCCAACTTCTCATGGTGCCAATACCGGGAAAGCTCAGGAGTCAATGTGGAGACCAAGGGCAAGTGGGGGGATTTGGGGCTGAGGGTCTTTCCTGGCATGTTTATTACTCTTCTCTAACTCTTTGGGGCAGGAAGTTTGCACTCAAATCCAGAAGTCAACTCCTCTTGCTTCCTGTTTGCCCAGGCAGTTTCCAAAGCTCCCCCAGGATAATGAGCCCTTAGCCTCCCTGAGTCTAAGATAACTGACATCTGTGGGAACACTGCCTCTTCCTTTGCTGGAAACACTGTTTGACAGTATCAACGTATGATCAAGAATTTTCTGCTGTGCAAAGATAACAAAATACTTACAAAAGTATACTGTCAATGCCAGGCCTTGGCTGGCAGTGGGACAATGAAGGGAAGTGACACCCACAACAAACCATGGCCTAGTTCAGGACAAAATGGATGTCAGTCATGGAGAAAGAGGAATGAGGTGCTGAGAGAGTTATGGGAGGGAGAGAACATAACTGGTAGGAGACTTCTCGGCAAGCTTTCTGGAAGAGGTGGTATCTGAACTGAACCTCATGAGATGGAACTGGGGGTGAGGGTGGGCACTAAAGAAGAGAGAAGGGAGACAGGGACATTGGAATCAGACCATGTCAGGCAGAGAAGGAGACTGTAGGAAAGGAGACAGCTCTCTTTGTGCCTCTGCAGGACTTTGTTCTCAGCTCTGTCCCAGCGCTTCCCAGGGGCATCATAGTTTATCTGTTTATGGTTCTACCTTTCCCCCACGGTCATGAGTCCTGGCGGACCAGGACTATGGTTTGCTCACATTTGTATGTCTTTCCAGCAAAGGTGCTCAGCAGAGGTTTCTTAAATGAATGAAGATTAAAGCGTCCTTTGCTCTAGAGTAGTTGGAGAGGATAAGGACTCTGGAAAGGTCATCTATTGGTCATTGAAAAGTCGTTCTTTTTCATAATGAGCTAATATAAATCCTAGAGTCAGCATAATCTGGTTCCCTCTCTCCTGTCTCTGATTTCATATCCTACCACTTTCCTCCTCACTCATTCCACTCAAAGCATGAAGTCCTTGCAGTTTCTCATTCAAGCAAAGATGGTGTCTGCCTCAGGGCTTTTGTCATTTGCTCTTTCTTAGGCCTGGAATGTTCTCTTCCCAGATACATCTCACTCCCTAACTTCCTTCTGGAGAAAGCTAAAAAGAAGAAATTTAAAAATTAACCACTGGCCCACTACCCAGAGATGATAACCACTGTTCACATTATGGTGTGTTGTCTTCCAAACTTTTTCTTTGCATTACATCATAAGCTTTTTAAAGAAAGTTGAGATCAGAGTCTACATGCTCTTTTCTTTTGCTTTTTTTTTAAGATTTATTTTGTTTATCCCCTTCCCACCCCTCCACCCCCCTACTGCCTGTGCTTGCTGTCTGCTCTCTGCATTCATTTGCTGTGCATTCTTCTGTGTCTACTTGTTTTCTCTTCTCACCTTCTCTTTAGGAGGTACCAGGAACCGATCCTGGGGTCTCCAACACGGGAGAGGCATCCAATTGTTTGAGCCACCTCAGCTTCCTGGTTTGTTGTATCTTGTCTTTCATTTTCTTTCTGCTGTGTCCCTCTCTCTCTCTCTTTTTTTTATTTTTGCATCATCTTATTGCATCAGCTCGCAGCACGGGCCAGCTCTCTGCAGCACGGGCCAGCTTCGCCTTTACCAGGAGGCCCCGGGAACTGAAGCCGAGTCTCCCCATATGGTAGACAGGAGCCCAATTGCTTGAGCCACATCCATTTCCCTACATGCTGTTTTGTAAGTTTATATATGCAATATATGACAATATATTGTGATTGTTTCCTCATATCCTTAAATTTTCATGAACATGATTTTGATCAGTGGCATAGTATTCTGCCACATGAATGCCTATAATTAATTATGCAGTCCTTTTTTGTGTGGCATTACAGTACTGGTCCCAAATTCCTAATCTGAAAATTGAGAGGCCAGAAGTGTTTCAGAAATCAGTTTTTCATGGTTTAGAAAAGTAACATGGTACATATACATAATATTACATAATTCTTCTAATAGGGCCTATAAGCACACCCCCAAATCAATGCATTAATATTTTAGCAACAAAACATGAATATTCACATCAAGCAGGCAGAAGACAGAGTGAGAAAAATGCCTTTCATCAGTTGAGGTCAGGTTTTGCAACCAAATGAGTTTGTGTCAAAATCACACACACACACAGGACAAAAAATGAACAAACAAACCTTTTGGTTTTTAGAGTTTTTTGGATTTCAGGGTTGTGGACTTATATCAGGATTTGAAACCTGGCTCATTTCATAGCCTAGTTATGTTTCCCAACAGCTGAGGCGTTTTAGAATGGCAGCAAAGTGAAAGAGCTGAGCACAATTCTGGCTGCTCAGGAAAGTGAGCAAAGCAAAAAAGTAGTGATGGGATTCATAGAACAAGGAGGGGGGCAGGATGGGGGATCAGCTGTAGGACAAGGAGCAGGCTCTTTACAGTAAAGGAATGCATAGGGGAGAAGGAAAGGGGAGTGACTGAGACCAGAGAGGCAGAACCTGATCTGAGGTCATGGCCATGGGACAAGGTGCAAACTGCCACAAAACCGAGGTCCAAAGTTCTTCAATTCATTTCACAGCCACCTATCTCAGAGGCTCTGTGTTTCAAGGATGAAGCCCCCAGAAGGGTCCCCAGTAGAACCCTGAGACCCAGAGAGAGGGAGGAAGATAGGGCAGAAGATTCAGAAGCCGCCTGCTGTGAGAGAAGGAACATAACCCTGTAGATCTCACGGAAGGCCTAGGGCAATTGGCCCCATTCTCCTTTTAGTGCCAAGTGTGGTTTGCTGTCAAGTGGTAGCAGGTTCAGCCACAGTCAAGGGAGGTGGGGGGAGAGGCCCCCAGAGAGTGAGAGGCCCTGCGGTGGGCTCCCTTAACCTGAAGGGTGCTTTGCTAGAGCCTCGTTCAGCTGGGGTGCAGAATGAATGGTGGGAATTGGGGCTTCTGGGTGGTGCAAGGTATGCTGGGAAATGTGGGTTTTAATTGGCAGTTGGGCAGTTTAGCCACAAGCTGGGGGCAGGGTGAGGTCGGCAGAGGAGAGGAGGCTGGTTAGGTGGAAACACCTAACTTCACTGCTCTGAAGGAGACTCTTCCCCTGCTGATTCTCACCATAGTTACCAAGTCTGTCACACCAAGGATGCATTTCCCCCCACATCTTGCAAATTCTCTTCTAGAGAACTTGTTGCCGATTCACCACTCCCCTCCAGCAGTGGAACCCCCTCCTCTCTGCCAGGCCATCACCATTACCTTCGCAAAGATTTCACTACAGACTTGCCTCCCCCAAGCCTTCCCCAAATATTCCCACCCTATTCAGCCGACTATCTCTACTTATGTAAAATGTCACCAATTCTTCCAGAAATCAGACTCTTGACAAAAATACAACTAACTACCCAAGTTTTAATAATAGAGGGGTATATGGGAATTCCAGATTTTCTGCATGATTTTTCTGTAAACCTATGACTTCTCTAATAAAATTTGTATTTAAAAAATACAACTACTCAAACCAGCAGCAAGGGGTCTCAAAGCCCAGGTTCTGTCACCCTCAGCCTCCACCTTAGACTAATAGGAAATATTTAGAACCGTAAGAACAAATGATGACAGCAGAGGAAGCAAGAGAAAAGATACATAAGGATATATTTCTTAAAACTGCTTTTTTGGTTCTTCTTGATAGCGTTGTTTGGCTTTTAAATTGGGCAGACCGTCCTGCACAGATCTATGATCCACGAGTATACCTAGTTTGAAAAATAATTTGGCAATTACTCACAAGTGTCAACATAGAGTTACCGGGAAGTGAACTTGGCCCAGTGGTTAGGGTGTCCGTCTACCACACGGGAGGTCCATGGTTCAAACCCGAGGTCTCCTTGACCCGTGTGCAGCTGGCCTATGCGCAGTGGTGATGTGTGCAAGGAGTGCCCTGCCGCATAAAGGAGCCCCACGCACAAGGAGTGCGCCCTGTAAGGAGAGCCGCCCAGCGCGAAAGAAAGTGCAGCCTGCCCAGGAATGGCACCGCACACACGGAGAGCTGACACAACAAGATGACGCAACAAAAAGAGACACAGATTCCCGGTGCTGCTGACAACAACAGAAGCGAACAAAGAAGAACACGGAGCAAATAGACAGAGAGAACAGACAACTGGGGAGGGGGGAAGGGGGGGAAGGGAGGGAAGAGAGGGGAAAGGGAGAGAAATAAATAAAATAAATCTTTAAAAAAAAAACAAACATAGAGTTACCATATGACCCAACAATTTCATTCCTAAGTACATACCCAAGAGAATTGAAAACAGGTGTTCAAACAAATTCGTGTACATGCATATTCATAGTAGAACTATTCACAATTCACAATAGCCAAATGCTGGAAATAGCCTGATGTCCATCAACAGATGAACGGGTAAACAAATTATGGTATAAATATATACAATGTAATATTATTTAGCCATAAAAAGGAATGAAATAATGACATTAATACTTACTACAACATGGATGAACCTCAAAAACATTATGCAAAGTGAAAGAAGACAGTCATAAAAGATCATATTATATGAGTCCATTAATATGAAATGTCCAGAATAGGTTAATCTATAGATACAGGAAAATTAGTGGTTACCTAGGTCTGGGAGGGCTAGGGGTAAATGGAGGGTAACTGCTCATGGATAGTGGGTATCCTTTTGCACTGATAAAAATGTTTTAAAATTGATGGTAGTGATGGTAACACAGCTCTGTGAATAGACTAAAAACTATTAAATTGTACATTTTAAATGAGTGTATTGTATGGTCTGTGAATTATGTCTCAATAAAGCAGTTATACAAAAGAAAATAAAACAAAAAGAACAGATTAATTTAGACTTAGTTTCTTCTCTATAAGAAAGGGAAGTATATAACTTGTTTTAAAATTTTTTAAGCAATGAAAGATTAGCACTTAACTGATACTCTGGAAGATAAATTTACATGAAAACCTTGTTTCCCAACTATTGTAGTCTTTATCAGATGGGATATAGAGCAACCAGCAACATTGTAAAATTAGTGGAGTTATGTAGCATTTTGACAACAATATCTTGAAGTCATGCTGAGTCTCTTAGTAGTTGATGAGTGTTTCATGTCTATATATATTTGACTTCTCAGAGTAATAAAAAAAATATATAATATATATATACTGCTTTCAAACGTTCCCTTTAATGCCTATCTAAGTGTTTTTTTAAATGTTATCATTTGGAGATTTTGAGGCTATAGATTTATTATTTAAAATACAATTACAATGATCCTTAATCCTATTTCGAGATGCTTGCTAAGGAGATCATTAATTTAAATACATCAGAAAACTCTGGGCAGCTGGTATTCCTTGTTAAGGAGAAAAAGACTGTCATCCCTTTGAGAACAGAAATACCTCCTTTCTTCTGTTTGGGGAAGAGACAATTAGGCACCTAGGGCTGGAATCTACAACAGTTAATATTTGCTGAGGTTTTTTTGGAGGGGGGTGTTGGGGAGGAGGTGCTCAGCATCCAAACTCCTTTACTATTTAGAAGAGCCTTCCTTGAGCCATCTTGTGGGAAACATAGCCCTGTCCTTGGAAATTACGGTGGTTGTGTGATCCAGGCCCAACCAGCCTGGATCTGTGCCAAGAAACCATTGGTCTGGAGCAAGTGATGCAGAGAAGCAGGCTTTCTCCAGAGGTTGCAGCAGCAGCCTCTGATGTGTGGGCAGAGGTAGCAGTAGTGCCATAAGCAGTGTTCAGTAGCCACAGTGACACAGGAATCCAACTAGGTTTCCCCCTGGTGTGGCCATGGTTGCAGCTGCTCACTTCCCCTTTGTACTGTCCATTTTCTTACCTGAGTCTCCAGCTGTCACAATGACATCTACCTTCCTGCAAATTCCTTTCCTGGTCAAGGAAGCCAGAATCAGTTTCTCTTGTTTGCATTCAAGAACCATGGCTCATTCTCTAAACTGGGAAAAAAAAAAAAAAAGATAGAGAAAACTCTTGAAGTTGAGAACAGTGATGGGGGTAGGAGGGAAGGCAGGAGAAGAAAGGAGATACTGGGATTTTAAAAAGGTAAAATAAGGGTTTTTTCCCCCTGGAATTAGCAGAAAAACATGACCCTGCAAGTCTCACTAGAGTCAGGCTACATTGCCTGCATCCATGAGAGAAGCTGCTGGGCTGCTAGGAAGAGTAGGGCTCCAATTCAATCCCCATAAGTTAAAAATCAAAATCTACTACCAGAGAGGGAACTGAATTGCTCAAGAGATAGAGTGATAGAATTGCTTTCAAAGACAGAATTACTTTCAAATACTCTGAGATGATGTTCTTGGTGAGTAAACTTTAGGGTAAATTAGCCCTGGAAAAACTTTAAATAAGAATTAAATGTTAGCCAAAAATTGATAAAAACACAGGAATAACTGAAATACTTGAAATATGCCAAAATTATTATCAACAATATTAATAGTCAATGAATTTTTATAGGTGAGGTAATATCAGACCACATTTAAAAATATTTTTATATGCTAGAAATATTTTCAGTTTAGTTTATAATTACTATTTAAGCTATTTTAAAATTGCAGATCTATAAAATTACAATAGCAAATATGATCATTGGAGTTATTGACAAGAAAATCATGCTAAGTATAGGTCAGATTTAGTAATAATGACTTAAGAACATTTTGGTGGAATAATATTTCTTTCATTCAAAGATTCCTTCTATCCGATGGATTGACTGAAAATAATAGTTTGTGAAGAAACAGATTCAGAGGCTTTGCTCTGTTTTAACCCCAAACTAGATCATTAGCAGAAACTACCTGCTTAGTCGTTGTGTGGTCTCTCTGTCCTCCATTTCCTCATTTGTAAAACATTGATAATAGTACCTACTTTATAGAATTGTTGTGAAAATGAAATGAGTGAATACTGGCAGGCACTAGAATAGGGCCTGATACATAGGAGCCCAATGTTAGTTGTTCTAATAGTTCTAATTAGTTCTAACAAATTGTTTTCACTATGATTCTTGGGGTTTTTTATTACTGGGAGTAGAGTCACATGTATTTATGACAATGGAAAGGAAATTATGCTTGGGCAGCAATTTTTTATTTTTTTTTTTATTTTTGCGGTACTGGGGCAGGGGATTGAACCCTGGACCTCGTATGTGGGAAACCAGCTCAACCACTGAGCCACATCAGCTCCGCTGAGTTGGTTTTTTTGTTTTTAGGAGGCTCTGACCTTCCCATGTGGGAAACCGGTGCTCAACTGCTTGAGCCGCATCTGCTCCCCTTGGGCAGCAATTTAGTTGAAACAAAATTACCTAAGAAACCCAAAAGCTGTGGCATTCCTAAAATTTACCTAATTTGGAGGGGTGGGGCCCTGGCAGATCTGTTTGGATGGGGATCCGAAAGGAATCATGATTCCACTTGGGAACCCGCCACTCACCTTGAGCAGCCCCAGCCGTGAATATAATGAGTGCAAGCGGGTCCCCAAAGCACAAGGAAGCAAAGGCAAGTTTGAGAAAGGCTTTGCTGCCTGAATTGTCAGGGAAGAGGATGAAGACGTCCTGGAAAGTAACCAAGGAAACCCTGTTCGGAGTGGAGAGGGTGTCAGGCTGTGGGTCACAAGGATAGAAAGCACTGGGCAGAAGGAGAGGAGAGATTACAGAGAGAACGCTGCTGTGGGAATGACCACAGCTCCCACAGACAGATGCCGGAAATTGACCACAAGCTCCTCCTTATCACAGAAACGGCCCAGGGGCAGAGAGCTGCTGATGGGAGATCCTCACAACCTCAGGCCTACTGGAAGTCTCTCCAGCTAAAAAGCAGATGCGATAAGCCCTTAGAGCGTGAGAGAGAACTTGGGCTCTGGAGTGAGACACTCTGGCTCGAATGCCCATGCTGCACTCCTGCCAGATGGATGAACTTGAGCAAGATTCTTAGCTTCTCTGTGCCTCAGCTTCCTCCTCTGAAAGGTGCCCTTCACACACTAAGCACTCAAGAGTTCGTAGCTATTATTTTTGCTTGCTGACAATTTCATCTTCCAGAGAGGAGAGGAAGTAATAAGGGGAACTGCCACTGTGAACCTAAATTTGACCAAAAGGAGGAATTGGTTGGCAGAGTGGAAGTGACAGGAACCTTGGGAGAAAGCAACTGTGCCTTCTTTGTTTGTGATAGTGAGAGAAATGGTAGGGGCAGTTAAACGTGTTCACTGGATTTTACAAGAGCAAATATATGGCAATTAAAATATTATTAAATATTAAAAGAAACTATCATGACTCGAGACTTTAGAAAGATCCTCAAGTACTTAGAAACTTAAGAACACCCACTTTATGAAATCACGAGTTAGGTGAAAAGAAACCATATGGTTGCTTATGTTTGTTTACATGAATGTAAGAGAAAGTAAGTCTAAGATGGGCAGCGGGGCGCCGGCCCACAGATGGACATAGAAGGTGGAACAGATGTCTAACATCTAATGTTGTCTTGAGAAAGTGAAAGCCCCACGTGAATCGAGGCCCATAAAGGGCTTCATAAAGTCGTATTCAAAGCAAAAAGCAAAAAGCAAAAAAAAAAAAAAAAGATACACTCTTTGTGGTCAATGTTGTCACGTTGGTGGGTGACAAAGAGAAAGCAGAACTTCTCGATTTGTATTTTGCTTCTGTTTTCTCTGTTAAAGGGAATGTTCTTAGAACTGAAAAGCCCAGAGGAAAATTAGCTCAAGATGGAAGAAGAAATCACAAGAGACCTCCCCAGTGTCTCCGTATAAATTCCAGGAAGCTGGCCACAACAACTTGTTTTTCAGAGTATAGAGAGACTTGCAAATGAATGATCCTTGAGGCAGTGTATAGGAATAGAACTCTGGAGGGAGGCACTTCTTACAGTGTTCAAAACCATGAGGAAATCCAATTCCACACAAGACAATGCATTGTGTTTGTTGTGAGTCCTAGAACCAGAATGGATTATTAATGAAATGGTACCTCAGATAATCAGCATAGGGAACTACACTGAACTACACCACTACTATTAGAGAAATTGTAGTTTTACAGAAAGATCACACAAAATACAGAGTTCCCATATACCCACTCCCATTTTTAACATTTCGCAGTAGTGTGATACCTTAGTTACAACTAATGAAAGAATATTAATATAATAATACATGCTATAGGCCATAGTTTACATTAGGGTTCACTGTGGTGTATAGTTCTTTTTTCCAGTTTTTGTTCTAGCAACATATATACCACATAAAATTTCTCATATTAACCACATTCAAATACCGAATTGAGTGGTGTTAATTACATTCACTATGTTGTATTACCCTCACCACTATACATTACCAAAACTCTTTCATCAAACAGAAAATCTATAATTAAGAATTAACTCCCTATTTCCTACACTCATCCCAGTTCCTAGTAACCTGTATTCTAGTTTCTGACTCTATGGATTTGCTTATTCTAATTATTTCTTATCAGTGACATTGCACAATTTTTGTCCTTTTGTATTTGGCTTATTTTACTCAACGTGATGTCTTTAAGGTTCATCCATGTTGTTGCATAGGTAGAACTGTGTTCCTTTTCAGGGCTGAAAAATATTCCATTGTGTGTATTACCACATTTTATTTATCCATTCATCTATTGATGGACCTTTGTGTTGGTTCCATCTTTTGGCGATTGTGAACAAAGCTGCTGTGAGCATTGGCATGCAAATATCTGTTGGAGTCCCTGCTTTCCATTATTTTGAGTATATGCCTAGGAATGAGGAACTACCACATTTTTCCACCACATTTTTACTATTTTACATCCCCACCAACAATGAATCAGTGTTCCTATTTCTATTCTCCACATCCTTTCTAATACTTGCTTTTTTTCTTCACTAAAAAAAAATAGTAGCCATTCTAGTGCGTGTGAAACGGTATCTCATTGTGGTTTTGATTTGCATTTCCATAATGGCTAATGATATTAAGCAACTTTTCATGTGCTTTTTGGGATTTGTGTCTCTTTTTGGAGAAGTGTCTATTCAAATTTTTTGCTCATTTTCAAACTGGGTTGTCATTTTATTGTTGAGCTGTAGGATTTCTATATAGATTTTGGATATTAAACCCTGAGCAGATATGTGGTTTCCAAATATTTTCTCCCATTCTGTAAGTTTTCTTTTTATTTTCATTATAAATTCCTTTGATGCACAAAATTTTTATTTTTAGGAAGTCCCATTTATCTATTTTTTACCTTCATTGCTAGTGCTTTGGTGTAAAGTTTAAGAAACCTTTGCCAAACACAAGGTCCTGAAGATACTTCTTTACATTTTCTTCTAGGAGTTTTATAATTCTAGTTTTTATATTCAAGTCTTTGATCCATTTTTGGTGTTAATTTTTATATATGGTGTGGGGTAGGGGTCCACCTTCATTCTTTTGCATATTGCTCTCCAGTTCTCCCAGCACCATTTTTTAAAAGGACTTGACATTGTTGTCAAAAATCAATTGGCCATAGATATGAGGGTCTATTTCTGAACTCTTAGTTCAATTCCATTGGTCTGTAAATTTGTCCTTGTGCCAGTACCATGCTGTTGTGTTTTTTTAATTTTAAAATCAATTTTATTGATACATGGTCTTAAAGCATATAATCCATCCAAGGTGTACAGTCAATGGTATTTGGTGTAATCACATAGTTGTGCATTCATCACTTCAGTCATTATTAGAGCATTTTCATTACTCCACTAATAATCATAATAATAATACACAAAAAACAAAAACTCTACCCGTTAATATCCACCTCTCAACCTCTCTATCTTTCCCCTGGTGTACTTAACTGCTATTCTGTTTCTATCTCTCTAACTTACTTGTATTTATATTTTGTATAGATAGAGCCAAACAATATGTAGTACCTTTTGTGTACTTTCTTTCACATAGTATGTTTCCTTCTTTTATCCTAAATGAGAGATTACTAAAATAATACTATATACTACTGTCCATGGTTTGCTTTGATTGTATTTTGCTTGATATTACCATCTTGTAGCATTAATGTACGTTTGTTCAGTTTCAAAGAAAAATGGTCTTATGTATGCAGTATTACCCAAACTCATATTTCACATGAGGTTTCACTATGTTATACAGTTTCATATTTCATTTTATAGTTTTCCTTCTGGTAATATACATGACCTTAGACTTTTCTTTCAACCTACCATGCTGTTTTGACCACTGTAACTTTGTAGTAAGTTATAAAATCAGGAAGTGTGAGTCCTCCAATTTCATTGTTCTTTTTAAAGATATTTTGGCTGTTTAGGGTCACTTACTCTTCCATATAAACTTGATGATTGGCTTTTCCATTTTTGCAAAGAGACCGTTAGATTTTTTATTGGAATTACATTAAGTCTGTAAATTGCTTTGGGTAAAATTGACATCTTGATTATATCTAGTCTTCTAACCCATGAGCATGGAATGTCCTTCCATTTATTTAGGTCTTCTTTGATTTCTTTTAGCAATGTTTTGTTGTTTTCCATGAATAAGTCCTTCACATCATTGGTTAAATGTATTCCTAGATATTTGATTCTTTCAATTATTGTAAATGGAATATTTTTCTTAATTTCCTCTGCAGATTTTTCATTACTAGTGTATAGAAACACTACTGATAGTGTATGTTGATCTTGTACTTAGCCACACTGCTAAATTTATTAGTTCTAGTAGCTTTGTTGTAGCTTTGGGGGATTTTCTATCTACAGGATCATGTCATCCGCAACTAGGGGGAAAGTTTCACTTCTTCCTTTACACTTTAGATGCCTATTCTTTCTTTTTCTTATATAATTGCTCTGGCTAGAACTTCCAGCACAATGTTGAATAACAGTGGTAACAGTGGGTATCCTTGTCTTGTTCCTGATCTTAAAGGGGAAAGTTTTCAGTCTTTTACCATTGAGTAGGATATTAGCAGTGAGTTTTTCACATATGTCTTTTATTATAGTGAGGAAGTTTTTTTCTATTTCTAGTTTTCTAAGTGTTTTTATCAAGAAAGGATGCTAGATTTTGTCAAAATGCCTTTTCTTCATCATTTGAGATGATCATGTGTTTATTTTCCTTTGTTCTATTAATGTGGTGCTATGTTGAACCACCCTTGCGTGCCTGGGATAAATCTCATTTGATTATGGTGTATAATTCTGTTAATGTGCTCCTGGATTTGGTTTGCTAGTTTTTTGTTGAGAATTTTCACGTCTATCTCATAAGGAATATTGGTCTGTAATTTCTTTTTCTTGTATCTTTATCTGGCTTTGATATTAAGAGGATGCTGGTTTCAAAGAATAAGTTCTGAAGTGGTCCCTCCGTTTAAATTTTTTGGAAGAGTTTGAGGAAACATTATTCTTGGAATGTTTGGTAAAATTTACCACTGAAGGCTGGGATTTTGTTTGTTGTGAGGTTTTTCATTATTGATTCAGTCTCTTAACTTGTTATTCATCTGTTGAGAACTTCTATTTTCTCATGAGTTTGTATGTTTCTAGGAATTCATCAATTTCATTTAGGTTATATAATTTGTTGATGTACAGTTTTTCATAGTATTCTCTTATAATCCTTTTAATTTCCGAGCAATCAGAAATTAAAATTCTGAGTAATAACACGTACCCCCTTTTCTTTCTGATTTTGTTATTTGTGTCCTCTCTTTCTTTTTCTTTGTCAGTCCAGCTAAGGGTTTGCCAATTTTATTGATCTTTTCAAAGAACCAACTTTTGGTTTTGTTGATTTTCTCTATTGGTTTGTTATTTTCTATTTCATTTATCTGTCCTCTAATCTTTGTTATTTCCTTCCTTCTGCTCATCTTGGGTTTAGTTTGTTCTTCTTTGTCTAAATCTTCTAGTTGTGGAGTTAGGTCTCCGATTTGAGCCCTTTCTATTTTTTTTAATGTAAGCATTCAGTGCTAAATTTCCTTCTCAGTATTGCCTTTGATGCATCCCATAATTTTTGGTATGTTGTGTTTTCATTTTCATTCACCTAAAGGAATATTTCCTAATTTCTCTTGTGATTTCTTCTTTGAGCCATTGGTTGTTTAAGAGTGTATTGTTTAATTTCCCCATATTTGTGAATTTTCTAGTTCTCACTCTGTTATTGATTTCTAGCTTCATTCCATTGTGGCTGGAGAAAATACATTGTATTATTTTATTATTTTTTAATTTATTGAGTCTTGTTTTATGAACTAAGATATGGTGAATCCTGGAGAATGATTCATGTGCATTAGAAAAGAATGGGTATTTCTACTGCTGTTGGTGAAGTGTTCTATATATGTCATTAGGCCTAGTTACATTAGAGTACTGTTCAAATTTTCTATTTCCTTATTGATCTTCTATCTAGATGTTCTATCCATTATTTTTTTAAAAGATTTATTTTATTTATTTCTCTCCCCTTCCCTCTCTTGTCTGTTCTCTGTGTCCATTCACTGTGTGTTCTTCTCTGTCTGCTTGCATTCTTTTTAGGTGGCACCGGGAAACTGTGTCACTCTTTTTGTTGCATCATCTTGCTCCTGGGAAGGCTGTGCTTTTTTCACATGGGGCGGCTCTCCTTGCAGGGCACGCTCCTTGCACGTGGGGGACACCCTTGCATGGCACGGCACCTTTGTGTGCAGCAGCACTGCCCATGGGCCAGCTCACCACATGGGGTAGGAGGTCCTGGGTATCGAACCCTGGACCCTCCATATGGTAGGCGGATGCTCTATCAGTTGAGCCACAACTGCTTCCATGTTCTATTCATTATTGAAAGTGATGTGTGGAGTCTCCTACTATTAATGTAGAGCCACCTATTTCTCCTTTCAAATCTGTCAATATTTGCTATATTTATTTTGAGGCTCTACCATTAGGTGCATGTATTTTATATTAAGTCTTCATATTTAATTGACCCCTTTATCAGTATATAGCAACCTTCTTTGTTCTTCATAACAGTTCTGGATTTAAAGTCTTTTATCTGATATTAGTACAGTTACCTCACCTTTCTTTTGTTTACAATTTGCATAGTGTATTAGGGTTCACTGAGAAAACGGAATCAACAGGAGATATCTTTAATTACTATGAGGCTTTATAAGAGCCTCTCACATGACCCTGGGAATGTTCAAGTCCAGGCTCTGCAGGCAGGCTGCAAACCAGGGGCTCCTATGAAAGTCTGGTGAAGGCCCTTGATGAGTTTCCAGGAGATGTAGCTGTCCAAAGAGCTGGGAAATTCTCTCTGAATGCTGAAATCACTTCCCCTTTTAAGGTATTCAACTGATTGGATAAAACATCACTCGTTGCTGATAGCAAGCTCCCTGGTTGATCATAGATGTAATCAACCATCTATGCAGTAAACTCACTGATGACTAAAGCCCATGAATGTCCCTGTATTACAATTAGCCCATTTCTTGCTTGACTAAGCAACTGAGCACAATTACCTGGTCGAGTTGACATATTAGCCTAACCATCACACATGGTATATTTTTTATATCCTTTCACATTCAACCTACTTGTGTTTTTTAACTTAAGGTGAGTCTCTTGCAAGCTAATATAATTGAGCCATGCTTTTTTATCCATTCTGCCAATCTCTGCCTTTTGACTGGAGAGTTTAATCCATTTACACTAAAGGAACTATTGATAATGTAGGACTTCCTTCTGTCATTTCGTTCCATGGTCTTTGTAAGTCTTGTACCTTTTTTGTCTCTCAGTTCTTCCATTAATAACTTCTTTCATATTTATTTTATTTTTTATATTGTATCATTTTGACTCCCTTCTCATTTCTTTCTCCACATATTTTTCATATATTTTCTTTGTGTTTACCATGGAGCTAAAATTTAAGATCCTAAATCTATAACAAATCATGTTTGCTTTTATACCAATTTAATTTCAATAGCATGCCCATACACTGTTCTCATACCCCTCTGTCCCGCTACCTTTTTGTTGTACTTGTTATAAATTATACCTTTATACATTGCATTTCCCAAAACATAGATACATCAGTACTTTTTATGCATTTCTAAGTAGTAAAAAGTAAAAAGACCAAAAAATACAATATGCTTATTGTATTGATAGTTATTCATATGGTTACCTTTACTGAAGGTCTTTATTTCTTTCTGTCACTTCAATTTAGTCTCTAGTGTCCTTTCTTCTCAATCTGAAGAACTCCCTTTAGTATTTCCTGTAGAGGAGGTATAGTGGTGACAAACTCCCCCAGATTTTGTTTATCTGGGAATGTCTTAACCTCTTCCTTATTCTTTTTAAGACTTAATTATTTATTTTCCTCTCCCCTCCCTGCTGTTTTTCTTTTGTTGTCTGTGTCCATTCACTGTGTGATCTTCTGTATCTATTTCTCTTTTTTATCTTCTCTTCTCATTTTCTCTAAGATTCAAAGGGATTCAATCCTGGGAATCTCTGATGTGGAGAGAGGTTCCCTGTCAATTGCACTACCAAAGTTCCTGGTCTCTGCTGCACTTCACTTTGACTATCCCCTTCATCTCTCTTTTGTTATTTCATCATCTTGCTACGTGACTCACTTGTGTGTGCGCTGGATCACTGCATGGCACTGGATCAGGTGCAGGCATGCTTTCTCTTCTTCTTTTTCACCACGAGGTCCCAGGGATTGAACCTGGGTCCCCCATATGGTAGGCAGAGGCCTTATCACTTAAGCCCCATCAGCTTTCCCTCTCCCTTATTTTTGAAAGACAGTCACACTGGATATAAAATTCTTGCTTTCTTGGCTCCATGATTTCAGATGAGAAATCAGCACTTAAGCATACCAGAATTCCCATGTACATAACACATTGCTTTTCTCTTGCAGCTTTCAGAGCCTTCTCCTTGTCCTTTGCATTTGACAATTTGACTACTATGTGTCTGGGCATATTTCTCTTTGAATTTATCTTGTTAGGGGTTCATTAGGATTCTTAGATGTACATATTAACATCTTTTGCTAAGTTTGTGAAGTTTTCTGCCGTTATTTCTTTGGATATTCCTTCTGCCCCCTTCTTTCTTCTCCTTATGAGACTTCCATAATGCACATATTGTTACTATTGATGGTGTCCCACAGGTCTCCTCAGCTTTGTTTGCTTTTTTAAATTACTTTTTTTCCTTCTGCTCCTCAACCTGAACCATTTCAATTGTCCTGTCTTTGAGTTCACTGATTCTTTCTTCTACCAGCTCCAATCTGCTGTTGAAACCCTTTCAGGAATTTTTCATTTCAGTTATTGTGCTCTTTTAACTCCAGTATTTCTGTTTGGTTCCTTTTTACAATTTCTATTTTTTAATTGAGATTCTCATATTGTTAATTCATTGTTTTCCTCATACTCTTTGGTTCTTTCTCTATGCTCTCCTTCATCTTCTTGAGTATACTGAGGATCAGTTTTTTAAAGCCTTTGCCCTGCTTGCCCAAAGTCTAGTCTTTTTCATTGATGTCTTCTAGATTTTTGTTCTATTCCTTTGGATGGGTCATCATTTCCTGTTTCTTTGTCATTTACATTTTAATATTTTAAAGTATTAACTCTGGGATTTGCTCCCTACACTGTCTGTTCCTTGAGTTTATATCCAGCTTGTATTATGACAGAGATTTCCTTAAGTGCCAGGTGCTAACGAAATCAAACAAATCAAAGCAAATAGTTTCTTTCACATTCTTTGCAAATTCTCTGTGTTGGCCTGTGCTCTCCTTCAGAGTTCAGCCCTCCTATCAAGAATATGAGCCCAAGGCAAATGCAAAGTGCAGTGTTCTCACTGTCTTTCCTGAACCTGTCTTGTTCTGTGTTTGTGCTTGCTAGTGACCTTAGGAATTCCCCATTTACAGTTCAAATGCTCCTTCTACTCCCTATGTAGTAGACTTCCTCCCTCTCCCAGGTGCTCTATTATAAGACTTAAGGCAGGTAATAATTTACCCCAGGCTGCTTTAACTTAATTGTTTCTTACACTGTACCAAGGTGCTTCAACCTGAAGGACAAATTCTGGGAAGGTGAGCCTGAGAGGGCTTTCTTAGGTTAGTCCATCAGGCTGTTTCCTGATTGATTGACACCACCATACAGGCACCCCAGTATGCCCCTAGGGGTTATTCCAAGAGAAAAGAGCCAGGGATCTACAATGGGAATGCCAGCTTGCTCCACATTGTGGTGGGAACAGGGAAGGAGAGGGCAAGCAAGGGTGCCAGGAGCCTCTCCTATAGTTTTGGTTTTTGTTTTTTTTTTTAAGATTTTTATCTTATTTATTTCCTCCCCCTCTACTGCCTGCACTCACTGTCTACTCTCTGTGTCCACCCACTGCACGTTCTTCTGTGTCTTCTTGTCTTCTCTTTAGGAGGCACCAGGAACTGATCCTGGGACCTCTAATGTGGGAGAGAGGCATTCAATCTCTCAAGTCACCTCAGCTCCCTGGTTTGTTGTGTCTCTCATTGTCTTTCCTCTGTGTTTCTTTGTTGTTGTTGTTGTTGCTGTTGTTGCATCAGCTCACAGCATGGGCCAGCTCACATAGCATGGAGTCAGCTCTCTGTGGCAAGGGCTACCTTGCCTTCATCAGGAGGCCCTAGGAACTGAACCTGGGATACCCCATGTGGTATATGGGAGCCCAGTTGCTTGAGCCACATCCACTTCCCTCCTATAGTTTTTTGAAGCTATATTTTCCTTATTCAGCACTTTCCCAGTTACTGCAACCCTCCCTAGTTTTGAGGAAGGGTACTGTCTTTAAGACTCCTCTGCTGCTTTTGCTTAACTGGGGGGTTGTAACAATAGCTGCCCTCAGAGGCAGCCCCCAGCAATCTGAAGTAGGTGATCAAATGCAGTGATCAGCATCAGACTTCACACTCCAAATTTCAAAGGACTAGGTCTTTATATCCCACCCTGGCACCAGCACACTGTACCAGGCACCAGGGCTGTGGATCCCACTGCTGTCTGCCAGAAGGTAGGTGGTAGGGGATGGTAGCTACTACATGGGGATTGAAATTCACTAGTATCTACCACAATTTACCTGTCTCTTCCTCTGGCTCTTCCTTGGATGCTGCATAGAGTTCCACTAAGCTCTGGAGTTTCAAAATAGTTGATTCAGGCAGTTCTGCTAGCTCAACAGAGTTGATGAAGGAACTGATTCCTGAAACTTTCTATTCTGCCATCTTCCCACAATCCTTCACAAGGAGGTTTTCAAATATAAACATTTAAATTAATTATACATATTGATTAATTTTCATCAAGAATGTATTTTCTTGATCACCTTCCACTAAGTCAGTTTAATTTGTTGATCATCTTTCTATGACACTCATTTGAAAAGTTTCTATTTTTATCCATTTTCATTTTTACTCAACTGAATATTTTTCACTAACATCATTTCTTTTTCATTTAAAAGTAAGCGTTATCCATCGCTTGTTTTCTTTATCTGTACAGGTCTGTATCAAGTTTTGCTATAACGTCTGCCATTTTAGGTGGTTTATCTCTCAACATCCATTTTCTCAATGTTGATTACTACCCCAGTTTTTGTGCGGATATTATATCTCCATCATGTGATTCAGAGGCTTTGAGGAAAGCTAACTCCACTTCTGGCTGGACTGAAGACTATGGCTCAGGCCTCAGCTAAACAGCAAAATCCCATCTCTAGTGGACTATTAATATTGCAGGGGTAGGAATGACTTAATTCAAGCTAATAAAATTGGAAAAGACTTTTGGTGGAGGTTTCTGGGAAAGCAGCTCCCCCCTCTATTCCTTTGAATAGTGTGGTATGATGATGTGAAGCCTGGGAGCACTACAGCCGTTTTGCTGCCATGAGGGAAGCCTGAATGAGGAATGAGCTACCACACAGTGGAGGACAGGACCTACAAGTCTGCATGGAAACTGAACTTAAGCCCCAATCAAACTACATCTGAAAGAATTATTAATGGACTTTACAGCTAAATGAGCCATCAAATCCCTTCCTTTCTCCCCTCTTTTAGTCAGTTTAGTTTTCTGCTCCTTGAATCTTAAAACGCTTAACCTGATAAACTTATTGTGAGCTTTCTTTTATGGCCATTATTTTTATCACATTCAAATTTTATATGCCTAAAATTTTTAAAAAGATATACTTTATTTATTTCTCTCCCCTTCCCTCCACCCCACAGAGAATTGTCTGCTCTGTGTCAATTTGCTTTGTGTTCTCCTGCCTCCTCTTGTATTATCAGGTGGCACTGGGAATCTGCATCTCTTTTTTGTTGCGTCATCTTGCTGCGTCAGCTCTCTGTGTGTGCAGCACCACTCCTGGGTGGGCTGCGCTTTTTTCACGCAGGGCGGCTCTCCTTGCCGGGTGCACACCTTGTGCATGGGGTACCCCTACACAACACGGCACTCCTTGTGTGTGGCAGCACTGCATGTGGGCCAGCTCATCACACGGGTCAAGAGGCCCTGGGGATCGAACCCTGGACCCTCCATATGGTAGGCAGATGCTCTCTCAGTTGAGCCACATCACTTCCCACATGCCTAAACTTATCATCAAGATTTTACTTTTCCATTTTGAGCTAAAAACAAATTTACAATGTTTTAGGTTTAGCAGCAGTTTTATTTTATGTTGGATATATCTACCAGTTACATTCATTTTGAAGTAGATAAAAGTCTAAAGCTAGTTTGTATTTATTACTTAGCTAACCCATGAGGATATTGCAATGTGATTGAAAGAAGGAGAGAGAAAGATTGCTACAGGCAAATGTAAGAACCTAAAGAACCTAAATGCATGAATGGCAGGGAGGTGAGGTTAGGGGAGCTTGAAATACCATGCTTTATTTAGAAGAGATTTGGACATGGTCTTCGGGATTAGGGATAAACTAGATAACGATTTGGAACTCCCCCAACCCTTAGACTATAAGATTCTATTGAAGGGTTTAGTTACTATATAGGCAGTACCACCAGTAGCTGGGGTTCTGGGCCTCTGCTAGCTGATTCAATGTCTTTGTGTGACTTGAAAAGACTCCCCTCCTGCAGACACCGTCCCCCAGATGCAGGCTTTGTGGTAAAACAGAGGCTCGATCTCAGCCTCCAACCCTCCCCTCAGCGGAGGGCCCTTGTGCCATGAATCAATACAGCCATACGCTATGGTCTTCAGTTCTGTTGGCCCTGTGGGCTCTGGGCCAAGTGACCAGGGGCATCAGCTGAGGGATCCAAAGTCATGGGCTCATCAGCCTGGGTCATGGAGGATTGCATATGCAAAGCAATGCCTGGCCAAGTAAGCTGGCTCAGGGTTGTATAACTTCCGAAGAGCAAGGCAAGAGTGAAGAGACACAGGAATTGGTCTGATGACCCAAAATTGTGTCCAGTGTTGCAGGATGGAGTTAGGGTGTAGAGTCAAAGAGGGCTTATGAGAGCTGCAGCCAAGGAAGGAAAGCAGCTGTTGCTGTTCTGCCAAGATGGTTTCTATCAGTCCAGCTTCATCCTGCCTGACCAGGCCCCTGGGATTTAAAGGCTCCTTATCAGTTTGTTGTCAGCTACATCCTCTGAGCCCTCCATATCCAGACCAAACTAGGGAGAGAGCCCTTCCTCTCCAAGTGCTGGGAAGTGGACCGGGATCCTTATAAGAGGTGCAAAGCAAGGAAATGCCCTTTTGTATTACACACTGGGAAAAACCCAGAGGGCTGGTTTGGTCCCCAGGGAATCTTAACTTTTCTGTGTCATGCACCGCTCTAGCAGTGTGGGAAAGCCAGTGGTCTCCTCAGCATCACATTTTTTAAATGCATAAAATAAAACACGTAGGATTACAAAGGAAATAAACTATATTGAAATGGAATTCTAGTCACAGACTCCTTGGGTCTATGGAACCCAGGTTAAAAAATCCTGAGGAGCAGTAGGTAGCAGTTTGGAATTCAAATTAAAAAGCTAATAGAAATATTGAAGGTATTTATTTTTAGAAGTTTCAGCTAGGGTGGAAAATAAAAAGTATGGCAAGCTAATGCAAGGTTTACTTATATTCAAATTTCATTTTATTATTAAACCTAAGAATTGCCTGGTTGCCTATATACTTTAGCCATCTTGTTTTCCTCTCCCCAGCCCCCTTTTTTAAAATAGTTGTGCATTCATGACTTCAATCATTATTAGAGTATTTTCACTATTTCAATAGTAATAATAAAGCAGACAAAGAAACAAGAAAGTTCTTCACCTCTCCAATTCTCTGTTTCCATTGCTGTATATAGCTGCTATTTCTGGCTATTCTTGCACCATTATTTACTTATTTATTCAGCAGTTTTATTGAGATATATTCATAAAGCATACAATCTATCCAAAGTGTATAATCAGTGGATTTAAGTATAATCACAATGTTGTGCATTTACCACCACAAAAAATTTTACAGCCATTTCATGACTCCAAAAAGAAAAACTCCACACCCCTTAGCTGCCCTACAAAACCACTAATCTAATTTCTTTTCTATAAATTGATTTATACTTACATTTTTCATAAGTGGAATCATAAAATATGTTACACAAAATATTTACTTCATAGAGCACAATCATACAATATTTGTCCTTTTGTGTCTGGCTTGCTTCACTCAACATAATGATCTCCAGGTTCATCCATGTTGTCAAATGCCTCATGACTTCACTTCTTCTTACAGATGCATAATAATCCATCATGTGACTACACCACAGTTTGTTTAACCATTCATCAGTTGATGGGCACCTGGGTTGTTTCCAACTTTTGACAATCAATCATGAACAGCGTCACTATAAAAATCGGTGTGCAGATGTCTCTGTGTCACTGCTCTCAGTTCTTCTAGGTATATACCCAGTAGTGTTATTGTAGGGGCACATGGAAAGTCTATATTCAGCTTCTTTAGGGACTGCCAAACAGTCCTTCACAGTGGCTGTACCATTCTGCATTCCCACCAACAGTGAATAAGTGTTCCTATCTCTTCACATCCTTTCCAATACTTGTAATTCTGTCTTTTTTTTTTAAGATTTATTTTATTTATTTCTCTCTCCTTTCCCCCCTAGCAGCCATTCTTATAGGTGCAAAATGATGTCTCACTGTAGTTTTGATTTGTATTTCCCTAATTATTAGTGATGTTGAGCATTTTCTCATGTGTTAATTTTGTTGTTTATTTATTTTTTTGCCATTTGTATTTCTTCTTTGGACAAATGTCTATTCAAGTCTTTCACCCGTTTTTTAATTGAACCATTTGTCTTTTTATTGTTGAGTTATAACACCTCTTTATATATCATTATTATACCCTTATCAGATATGTGATTTCCAAATATTTTCTCCCATTGAGTCAGCTTCGTTTTCACTCTTTTGGCAAAGTCCTGTGAGGGACAAAAGTGTTTAATTTTAAGGAGGTCTCATTTATTTTTCTTTTGCTGTGCATGCTTTGGATATAAGGTCCAAGAAACCACCACCTACCACAAGGGCTTTAAGATGTTTCCCTATATTGTCTTCTAGTAGTTTTATAGTCCTGGGTTTTACATTTAGGTCTTTGATCCACTTTGAGTTGATTCTTGCATAGGGAGCGAGATAGGGGTCCTCTGTCATTCTTTTGTAATAGATATCCAGTTCTCCCAGCACCATTTGTTGAAGGGACTGTTTTGTCGCATTAACAAGACTTTGGCAGGTTTGTCAAAAACCAGTTGGCCGTTGATGTGAGAGTTTATTTCTGGACACTAAAATCTATTCCACTGACCAATGTGTCTATCTTTATGCAAGTACCATGCTGTTTTGAACACTGCAGCTTTGTAATATGTTTCAAGTTGAGGCAGTGAAATTCCTCCCATATTACTCTTCATTTTTAAAATGCTTTTGGTTATTAAGATGCACTTTCCCTTGGAAATATATTTGTTAATTCCCTTTTCTATTTCTATAAAGTATGATGTTGGAATTTTGATTGGTATTGCATTGAATCTATAAATCAATTTGGGCAGGATTGACATCTTCACAGTATTTAGTCTTTCAATCCACAAACGTGGAATGTCTTTCCATTTGTTTAAGTCGTCACTGATTTATTTTAGCATTGTTTTGTAGTTTTCTGCAGATAGGTCCTTTATTTTCCTCTCTTACTCCTCCATAATAACCTCTCCCTTAATGACATAAGGATTTTAATTTCTGTATTTAAACCATTGTTGGAATTAGTTTTTACATTCAAACTATACCACCTCTTAGAGTTTTTAGTTTGCCAAAAGTTTGCCAATGCAAAGTACCAAAAATCTTTTGGCTTTTATATTTCTTTGGGGGATTTCTTTGGGATAAAATCTGACAGTTCCAAGGCCATGAAAAGTCCAAACTGAGGCACCATCAGAGTTGCTTTCTCAACAAAGTCAGCTACTGTTGATCCTGGAATGTTGCCACATGGTGAAGCAAGGTGGCTGACAATCCCTGCCCAGGTTTCAGCCTTCCCAGCTGGGCTCACCTTTTTCTCTTGAGCTGCTCTGTGGGACCAGCCTCTAGGAGCTTTGTGCTTAAGTGATCCTTTAGTCCTCTCTCTCTGGGCATAGGGCTTGCTTCTTCTGGGTTTCCTGTATCAGTCTCGGTTGTTCCATTCTCTTCCCAAATTCAGCTGTAAGCTATCAGGCATATGGTTCATCTCTCCCTGGGGCCTCAGCTGTTTGAGCCTTTCCTTTCTGTCACGGCAGGTTAAAAAATGGCAGAGCTTTCTCTTCCTGTGTTGAGTGTCCATTTACATCAGACCTAGCAAGAGGATGGGAACTCGCCTGAGTCATGCCTCACTGATGTAGTCCAATAAATCCCTATAGCAATCTTTTCAAGTAATCTAATCAAAGCCCCCTTGACAGAATTTAATGCAATCAAAGGGTATCACACCCAGAGGAATAGTCTACAAACATAAGCTTTCTCTTTTTGGGATTCATAAAGTAATCTCAAACTGTCACATAGGGTATAGCAGTTTGATATTGTTTATGAATTCCAAAATAGATATTGATTATGTTTGTGAACTGGTCTGCTCCTCTGGGCATATTAGATTATATTGGATTCAGAGGTTTTACTTCTACTTGATTAAATAATGATTAAGGCCTTGTCAGTAGGATGTTGAGAAAAACTGTACTGCCGAGAAAGGAGGTTAGAGTTTTGACCCTGGAGCCAGGCAAGTAAACACACAGAGAAGCAGATACATGAAGAATGAGAGAAGTTTCCATTAGACACAGCAGAGGCCCTGGGGAAGAGAGACAAGCCATTTGCCTGATAGCCTACAGCTGGACTTGTAGAGAAAGCAGAGCGGCTAAGCCCGAAGAGAAATGAGCCCCAGGAACCCTGAGCCTTGAGAGAAGCAAGCCGTGGGAAGAGAGGAAACCAGGAATCCTGAACACAGCAGACGTCGGCCACCATCTTGCTCCAACAGATGGCAACTTTGATGAGGGAAGTAACTTACGCTTTATGGCCTGGTAACTGTAAGCTTCTACCCCAAATAAATACCCTTGATAAAAACCAACAGATTTCTGGTATTTTGCATAAGCACCCCTTTGGCTGACTAATACACATTCATAAGTGTACAATCCCCTGTATGAAGCAATATTTCATTTTATTTCTTTCAAGTGTATCTCCAGACTCAAGATGTGGTCTCAATACTAACACTTCTGTTGTCTAATCTATAGGTTACTCTTTTAAAGATTTTATGCCCAGGTACCAACTTTTGATTCGTCTGCACATGACTGTTCTCTCACTCCTTCTAACCCTTTGCTCCTTTTCTCCTTATTAGACTTTCCCTACTTTGCTTACATTTTCTCAAGACTCACCAACCACAACCAAATATAAGTTTCCAGATGTGAACATATTATTTGCATCAAACAGGATACCAGCAGGAAAGGACTGGGCCAGCAAGCTCAAATCAGGAGAATTTGAGGAAGGTTTAATAAAGAGATTACAGGCAGACCTCAGAGATACTGTGAGTTCAGTCCCAGACCACCACAATAAAGCAAATATGACATTGAGGTGAGTCACATAAATTGCATATAAAAATTATGCATGTGAAACTTATGTTAACACTATACTGCAGTCTATTAAGTGTGCAATAATATTGCATCTAAAACTAACAATGTACAAACCTTGTTTTAAAATATATTTTATTGCTAAAAAATGCTAACCATCATCTAAGCCTTCATTGAGTCATAATCTTTTTACTGGGGAGGGTCTTGCCTCGATGGTGATGGCTGCTGACTAATC